>NC_035436.2:9917034-10255290 GCF_002127325.2 Helianthus annuus
GGACCATCGAACACCAATCAAGCTCTTCTGGTGCAAATAGATGAGGGTTGCGACTGGTCAATGCAATTAGGCATTGGTGATCAGGGAGGAGCAACTTGTTTTGCTGAAACTGCTAAGGATTTGAATCACGCCAGTGGTGGAGAATCTTCCGCTAGTAGTGGTGAATCTTCAGATGAAGAGAGTTTTGGTTATTCAAGGAGTTAAGATGAGGAAACCTCAACCTCAGGCGAAGATTATTCTGATGATGTATCTAGTGGGAGAATCGATGCAGATATTGATGAATTGTTAGGAGAAGCTGCAGTAGGGAATGATAGAAGATCTATTTCGGTGGATCAATCTGCTTATTCTTCTTCTTCTTCTTCTTCTTCTTCTTCTTCTTCTTCTTCTTCTTCTTCTTCTCTTCATTCAGCATTTATGGATAATGTTGGCAGTTCATCAAGCCAGGTATGTGTCGATGAACCAACTGTCGTTAATTGTGATAATTGTGCTAGCTTAAGTGATAAATGTGCTGATTTAGATGCTAATATGTCTGAGTTGCAAAGCAAATATAATGCTTTAAATGCTGAATTGTCTGATTTGCAAAACAAACATGTTTCTTTAGATGCTAAGTGGTGTTATTTGCAAAGAAAACATGAGTCTTTGCAAAACAAATATGAAGTGACATATATCCATAATCAAAAGTTGACAGTGGATCTTTCGAAATGCAAAGAGGCTAACATGTTTTATGAAAACCATGAAAAGGAATTTAAAACGGTGGTTGCAAATTTAAGAAAAGATAAAACCGAGCTGACAAAAATGGTTTCAAGAAAACAAACTGACATAAACTGTTATATCAATCGTCTTGAGATCATGCAAAAAGAGTTAGCCTGTGTAAAGTGTGAAAGTGAGGCGATCTGGCTTAAGCTAGACAGTTATTCAAACTCTAGGTGTGTGCTGGATCACATCATTGACACACAAAAAGAGAAAAAGGATGTCACGTGCATTGGATACAAGAATTGTCCACCACATGTTAGACAAAATTATGATGCAATGTCTGATGAGGAAAATAGAACTTATTACGAGGAATCTGTTCCTTTAGACATTGAGGAATTTGCAACTGGACTTGGATACAATAATGAAGTATCATCAGATTCGAATGTTTCAACAGTTTCAAGTGTGTCAACTACTGAACAAAATCAGGATCCTCCAGTCATTGTTGAGGATGCTGATTCTTCAGATGATGAATCCGATGATACTGACTCAGCACAGCCTGATGAGGTAATCAAAGAAGAGGACATACCTCTTGAGAATCATATTCTATGTGATCCTCCCGCAAAACCTGCTAAGACTGTTCTAGTCGAGTCCACGTCTGCAAAAGAGTCAGAGAGTGTGAATTTGCTGTACACTCTTGTTGGTGATGATAAAATCTATTTTGATAAAAAAATTCCGATTAAGAATGTAAATCAATCTTTAATCAGTAAAGTTTTTGAAGATTCGACAAGTAGGTTTTTGGGAAAGTCGGGTTCACACGTTGTGGTAACACAGTGCCCTCCGATTCCAAAGGCCGAAGTTCGAAAACAATATGGCAATAAAAAATTACCAACAGTGAAAAAGCAGCAAAATCATACCAAACCAAATGGTAAATCAACGACTCAAGGTCGAAAGGAACCGAACCAAAATAAGAACAAGAAAGTGAACTTTGTGAAGTCGAAGGGAACAGATAAACTTGAAACATTTGCCAATAAATCTAACTTAGATCATGTCAATCAAGTTAAATCTTTGAAAAGAAATGAACAAAACAGTTCAAAACCAAGTACCTCGGGATCACAAAGTTCATCGACAAGAAAATCACATGTTACTTCGGGGTTTGTTGAATGAAGATCATGTTTTGAGTGTGGTGAAATTGGACATATCATTCGAAACTGTCCATATCTTCATAAACAAAAAGTCAAAATTGATGATCCACGTGACTGAAATGACCGAAAGCAATCTGTTTCATCAAAACTAGATCCCCGTCTGGTAAAAGAAAGGGAAAAGAAACAGAAGCGCCAACAGGTCATGAAAATTGAAAAGGCAATTAAAACCGACGTGGTTAACAAAACATCTGTTTCTGTCAAACCAGACAATTCAAAAACTTCAGACAATCATGAAGTTAATATTTTAAAGAATAAAACTGGTAAAACAAAATAGACCTGGAAACCAAAAACGGTTACTGTATCAGGGGGAACATCACAATTTCCACAACATCGAGAAGTTCAAGTAACTTACGTTGATGAAAATGGAAGACCCAAGACCACAAAGGCTTGGGTCCCCATCTCCAACTATCATGTGAGTACATGTGCAGGGTGTTCCAGGAGGAACTTTCAGCAGTCATTGGATTGTTGATAGTGGGGCATCCAGGCACATGACAGGTGACATGAAGCTTCTCTACGACGTTAAATCTATTAGAGGAGGTTATGTTGCTTTTGCTGGAGATAAAGGCGGATATATAACAGGAGAAGGAATTGTATCTAACAGGGTTGTAAGTTTTGACAAGATTAACTTTGTACAACAGCTTAATCACAATCTTCTCAGCGTTTCACAAATCTGTGATAAACAATTTTCAGTACACTTTGATGCAAATGGATCTTACGTGCTGAAACCCGGCTTCAAGATTCCAAAAGAATGGATTCTCTTATCAGCTCCAAGGATAAACAATTTATATGCACTTGATATGAGCCAAGCAATAACAATGACTACACAAGCAACTTGTTTTTATTACCAAAGCCACTGAAAAAGACTCTATCTCTTGGCACAGACGTATGGGTCACATTCACTTACGGAAAATGAATCATTTGGTGTCAAATGAACCAGTAAATGGTGTTCTTATTAAAAATTTCCATCTTCAAGACGTCTGTGTTTCATGCCAAAAAGGAAAGCAAACTAAGAAACGACATCCGACAAAGAAGATCAACACGGTGGCAGTTCCTCTTGAACGTTTGCACATGGATTTGTTCGGTCCTGTCAAGCACAAAAGGGTCAGGAATGATCAATACTACCTCATGATAACTGATGATTATTCAAGATTTTCTTGGGTGGCGTTCGTGGCTCACAAGAGTGATACATTCGGTATTATCAAAAACTTGATCATTCAGATTAAGAATTTGTATACTTTGAAGGTTAAACGGATACGCAGCGACAATGGAACAGAATTTAAAAATCAAGCCATGAAGGAGTTTTGCACTTCAAAAGGTATTTTTCACAAATTTAGTGCGGCTTACACTCCTCAACAGAACGGTGTCGCTAAACGTAAAAACTGTACTTTGATCGAGACTGCTAGGACTATGTTGGTAGAGTCGCAGTTGCCCATTCCATTCTGGAGTAAAGCTGTGGCCTCAGCATGTTACACGATGAATCGAGTCCTTACAGTCAAAAGACACAACAAGACCTGCTTTGATCTTCTTCACAAATGGAAACCAAATTTGTCATATCTTGAACCGTTTGGAGCTCCTTGCACAATGATCGATCCTAATGGAAAGTTTGGGGCAAAAGCTATTGAAGGTCACTTTCTTGGTTATGCCACCCCGAACTTAAGAGTCTGGAATCTAGAGACCAAAAGGGTGGAGGAATGGTCTGAAGTCAGAGTACAAAGGCACACCTTGCCAGTGAAAAATCCAGGTCAACCATGGACGTTTGAGTACGATGACTTTTTCAATTCGATTAATGTTGAAGCAGTTGAAGAAAGTGCTGCGACAAGGATGTTTTTCGAGAGTGACAACGCAACAGATTCACTGTTGGTTCGTCCAATTATTGTTAACAATTCAGAACCAACTTCAGTGAACAATAATGCTCTCGACAATGAAGATTTTCATGATGCAACTGAACTGAATGAATCTTCAGGGGATGAAGAATTTCTAAATTCAGATCAAGAAGTTCCTACATCAGCAGTACATGGTACTTCAGAGGCTACACCTCCAGTGGACGCCCCTAAAACAGCTGAAGCTACTGCATTATCCTCTTCGCCAGTTCCGGGTATTGAATTGGTTGTTGATCTCAATCTCAACAATCTGGGTAGAAATATTCTAGTTCAAGATAATCCAGAAACAAGGATTCACAATACCCATCCTCAACAAAACATCATCGGTAATATACAGAGTGGCATTCAAACAAGAAACATGTTGCGAAACAACAACAATGCAGGCCTGTATGCGGCGATTCGAGAATTTGGTCAACAAAACCATTGGTCTTTCGCGTGTTATGTCTCACAGGAAGAGCCAAGAACTTGGAAAGAAGCTTTGAAAGATAACTCTTGGCTTGAAGCAATGCAGGAAGAACTGCAACAATTCTAGAAACTTGGTGTCTGGAAGCTCGTAGAGAAACCTGCTGATTACAAGAAGATTGGTACCCGTTGGGTGTATAAATGCAAAAAGCACGACCATGGAATCGTTATTCGGAACAAAGCAAGTTGGTCGTTCACGGTTTTCGTCAGATTGAAGGTATAGAGTACAACGAAGTGTATGCACCTGTTGCACGTCTGGAAGCAATTCGGATCTTTCTGGCTTATGCCTCATTCAAAGGATTCAAGGTTTACCAGATGGACGTCAAAAGTGCATTGTTACATGGTCTAGTCGAAGAAGAGGTGTATGTCGGACAACCTCCAGGTTTTGAAGATCCTACCCATCTCGATCGGGTTTGGTTGCTGAACAAAGCTCTCTATGGTCTACATCAAGCACCACGAGCTTGGTACGCAACCTTATCTAATTATCTGCTGGAGAATGGATTTCGCAGAGGTCTTATCGATTGCACTATCTTCATAAAAGAACAAGATGGAGATCTTCTACTGGTACATGTATATATGGATGATATTAAATTTGGTTCTACTAACAATGTTATGTGTAGGGATTTCGAGCATGTAATGCAGGATAAATTCGAGATGAGCGCTATGGGGGAGATGACTTTCTTTTTAGGCTTGCAAGTGCAACAAACGAAGTCTGGGATTTTCATCCATCAGACTAAATATGTTCAAGACATTCTGAACCGATTCCAGATGTCCGACACATCGCCCATTAGTACCCCACTGCAGCAAAATCATGGAATTCATCCAGACTTGAAGGGTGAAGTTGTTAGCTCCTCATATTACTGCGCTATGATCGGATCCCTTATGTACCTCACAGCATCAAGACCAGATATAATGTATCCAACATGCCTGCTAGCCAGATATCCAGTTACCCCGAAGGCCTCACATCTTCAGCTGTAAAAAGGATATTTTGTTATTTGAAGGGTTGCCCAGTATAACAACCCTCGGTAAAACCGACATCTTCATAATAAGTTCCGATGCCCTAATATATCTTTAAATATATCTAATTGTCTTTATATGTACCCCGTATGTGAAAACCGAGCCCCGAACTAGAATATATTATATAAAATAAATAAAAAACAAAATTTGTTAAGCTGAGGCGGGCCGTGTAGGGCCTCACCTCAACTTAACGCGGGCCGCACGAGTGGATAGCCAAACTTAGCCAAAACCATAAGCCCAGGCGGGCCGCGTACATATCCGGTTTAGTTAACGCGGGCCGCGAGCGACCCAATTTGTGGCGTGACCCGGTGAGGCCACGTGTCATCATCGTGGCGAGTCTAGGAGATGACCCGGATCAGCTAAGCCTAGGCCCTAGGCCATGCGGGCCGCGTAGAACCAGGCCCAATCTTCACGCGGGCCGCGTGGGGACGCGATTTCACAACTATAAATAGAGGGCAACGGCCTTCAGTCTGTTTCGCTCAATTCTTTTTCTTTCTCTCTAGCTTTTAAATAGCGGGCGTTATACCCGAGTCCAATACCCCCTAAAAATAGCGAGATTCTGCTACAATGTAAGTATTATAACCCCTGGAGACGTATTAGGTACTCTGCCCGATTGATCTAGGGTTCCGTAACGGCTGTCGTGGTTCTGCCCGACGTAGTCGTTGGAATGCCATCTCGGGGAGGGTATTACTAATGTTAAATTGGGTTATTATACTAACACACGTGCATTTGTATAAATTATAGATATTCACCAGGAAATCATAAAGGATAACCTAAAACAGCAAGGTGAGTTGATCCACTTTTTGTTAACTGTTTTTACAAAACCTTGCATACTTTCTATGCAAATAACAGTTATTGAGTATTTGTAAGAATACAATTATCAAGGGTATGTTGGGGTTTTGTATACAAAATTGTTACAACCTGGAGATGGAGTAACATTACCACAAGTCGGGTATCGACAGTACCATGGGTGATAATTGATATAACTTGGAAACAAATGTAATTGCGGGATACGCCCTCAATACTGTTCACTGTGACTTTTTATTTAAACTTGATTAAACTGGGATTCACTCACCAGTATTTCCCACTGACAAAACTTTTTAAAACGCGTTTCAGGTAACGAAATGTGAAAGCCAAATAGAAGCCAGCTGGACAGCACTGGAGGCTTGGAAAAGTGGCAATAAAAGTTACCTAAATAAAAAGAAAGCGTTTTATTTCAATAAAGTAGGATTTATCCCTGCAATGCAGTTTGTAATAAAAATTTGGGTTTTACCCATGTGTTCAATATTATAAAATATGGTGGTTTACTCTGATTTAAATATTTCCTAACTACGGTCCTGATGAAAAATTCCGCTGCCAAATTGGATAAATTAATAAACACGATACCACCGCAACTGGCTCACGACCGCCCGTTCCCCGGAAATTGGGATCGGGGGTTGTGACAGGAGGTGGTATCAGAGCTATGCCACTGATTCAGCCACAGGAGTGTTCTGCTGACATCAAAATTCAAATTTGTTAGGAAATAAATTACGGAAATACGTGCATACTTGTATTTACTTGTTATGTGTTATCTGACTATCTGTTAGTTTACAGTATGAGCGACCAAGGACCCTCTGACGCGTATCGTCAATTGTCTGGTTCGCCTAGAAGCGAAGGCACCTCTTCTCAGCCTGCCCTCTCAGGGTACTCTGCTGATACGTAAGAAGGAATCTTTGTGTTTAAGGCTCAGTCTGAAGAGCCGTTTCCTCAGAAAAAGAGGGGATGGTTCAGTAGGGGAGCACATGAGCGTAGGAAACGTCTGAAAAAGTTACAGGATCAGCGAGTGTTAGCCGCAGCTAAAAGAGAAACCGATGCCTATGCCCAAGATATGCTCAATAGGGGTATAGCCAATATCCGTATTTTAGCAACCACTGCAGCTGACCCAAACTTGGAACAAATGCTTGCACCCCAGCCACAATTACCAAATCTTAACCAACCCATGGAAGTAGAAAATCCTGAAGAAAACCCAGAAGAGATACCTAGGGTACCTGCACCCAATCCCCTAGATCCAGATAATTACGACCCCTGGTGGAACGAGGTTAGGGATTATGTGCAACAAAACCCAATTCAGGAAAACGTGCCGATGCCAAATCTAGGAGCCTACCCATGGTTAGATCCTCAAGATCCCTACAATATTACTGATGCTTACGTTAGGGAAATCTTAGAAAATCCATACCCTTACCAGGCCCCGTATCAGGCACCCGCACCACAAATTCCAAACCCAGTCCTAGAACCTGCACCCCCAATGAGTGCAGAAAATGTCCAGGAACTTAGGACTTTTGGGGAAGAAATTTTAGAAAACAGTGAGAGAATGAGACAGGTGGGAGAGCGTCTCGTCTGGAAGTATGACGAGCGCAATATGGATTTCTGGATGAATCCATATCAGTGAATGTGATGGTAAACCGGTAGTAGTAATATAATATAATAATATAATAATAATATATGTGTGTATATGTTAAAAAAAAAAAAAAAAAAAACTACGGATGCATACTACTAGTATTGTAACTTTACATTTCAGTCAGTACTGTAATTTTAATTTCTATACTGATGTGTATCGATGCATAGTATATATAAAAAGAGTAAAGTCGCAATGTTCGACGCTTTTGGTTAAAAAGTGCGTGTTATGTGATTGGTTATATAAATATTATTTGTGATATTAATATTTGGTAAATGTCTAAAATTCAGATGGCCGACGCGGGAAATCAAGAAAATCTGAATAACGATAACCAGAGTAACAATAACGTGGTTAATGAGAATCTGAACAACGATAACAACGGAAACCAAATGGATAATAGTGCCATTCAGCATATTGTGGCACAAGGAATTATAGATGCGATGCCATTTATTATTCAAACTGTTCAAGAAGCGAATAATAAAAGTAAGCATAGCAGTAAGCGACCAACTGAACCCGAAAACAGCGTGAATAATGAACTTGTACTCCAAGCGCCCATTCCCAAAAGAAGAAGAACCATTTCACATGGTTGTTCTTACAAAGAATTCTGGTCCTGCAAACCAATAGAATTCTCGGGCAATGAAGGACCCATTGCAGCTTTACGCTGGATAGAGAAAACTGAGGCAGTTTTGAAAATAAGCAAGTGTGCCGAAGAAGATAAAATAATGTTTGCTTCAAATCTGTTTAAAAATGCAGCCTTAGAATGGTGGAACACTATCCTCCAGTCAAGAGGAAGTGATAGGGTTTATAATATGGAGTGGGAAGAATTTAAGAACATGGTGGAAAGAAAATTCTGCCCTCCCAATGAAAAAGAACAGATAGCAAATAAGTTTCTGAATCTTAGAATGACCGGGGTAGACAGTAAAGGTTACACTACAACATTCTTTGAATATGCTAGGATAGTACCAATCCTTGCATCACCTGAACCGGTATTAATTTCCCGTTACATCTGGGGATTAATTGGAGAAATTAGACATATAGTCAAGGCAGCTAGACCTCAAACCATAGAAGAAGCTGTAGAACTAGCTAATACCTTGACAGATGAACTAGTCCGTACTAGGGAAGAAGATCAGAGGAGAAACTTAACCCAAAGGCTTACTCAAGAATTCCGTTCTGGGAATTCTAACCGTAGAAATATAGGTTCTACCTCTGCACCATACTGCAGGAACTGCAGGAAGAAGCATTCTGGGAGATGCTCCATTTACTGCAATTACTGTAAATTGCCAGGTCACAAGGAAGAAAATTGCAGAAGAAAAACCAGTAACGGAATGTGCTACAATTGTGGAGAAAAAGGTCATATTCGGACCAACTGCCCAAAGTTGACTCCAGCTGCAAACAACAAGAACCCTAAAAATGCTAGAGCATTCGTTTTAACTGCAGACGAAGCCAAGATGATTCCAGACGTCATTGCTGGTACGTTTTTAGTTAATGATATTTTTGCTAAAGTATTATTTGACTCTGGTGCAAACCAAAGTTTTATTAATACTTCGTTTTGCAAATTCCTAAATAAATCATTAACTAAACTACCACAAGAATGTCTAGTAGAAACCGCAAATGGAGAAACTGTTAGGATTTCTGAAATCTTGCAAGGGACAAGAATAGAAATTTTAAATCAAAAATTTATGGCAAACCTTTACCCAATGAATCTGGCTGGATTTGATGTTGTGTTAGGGATGGATTGGTTAATAGCCAATAAAGCCAGTATTTTATGTGATCAAAAGACAATTCAATTAAAATCACCAAGAGGTGAAAAGATCTCAATTAAAGGAGATAAACCCTTTAGGTCCACAAAATTCATCTCTGTGATGAAAACTGCAAGTTGTATAAGAAAAGGATCTATAGTGTATTTGATTTCGATAATCACTAACACTAAAGGAAAAGAATTAAAAGATATCCCAGTAGTATCCCAATTTTCAGATGTCTTTCCAGAAGAATTGCCAGGATTACCGCCAGACAGGGAAGTTGAATTTAGAATTCATTTACTACCTGGAACAGCACCAATTGCCAAAGCACCTTATCGTTTGGTACCCGCTGAAATGCAAGAACTGAAGAAACAATTGGATGAATTGTTGGAAAAAGGATTTATACAGCCAAGTTCATCGCCATGGGGAGCACCGATATTATTTGTCAAAAAGAAGGACGGATCAATGCGTATGTGCATTGACTACCGTGAATTGAACAAAGTCACGATTAAGAATCGGTACCCATTACCAAGAATCGATGATTTGTTTGATCAACTTCAAGGAGCTCGATTTTTCTCTAAAAACGATTTAAGATCAGGATATCATCAATTAAAGGTACAGGAAGAGGATATTCCTAAAACCGCATTCAGAACAAGGTACGGTCATTATGAATTTACTGTCATGCCATTTGGATTAACCAATGCCCCAGCCGCATTTATGGACATGATGAACCGAATATGTAAGCCATATTTGGATAAATTCATAATTGTCTTCATAGACGATATTCTCATTTATTCTAAAAGTAAAGAAGAGCATGCTAAGCACTTGCACTTACTTTTAAGCTTGTTAAGAAAAGAAAAGCTTTATGCTAAGTTTTCAAAGTGTGAGTTTTGGTTAGAACAGGTACAATTTCTCGGACATTTAGTGAATCATGAAGGAATTCATGTAGACCCAGCAAAGATTGAGGCAATCACTAAATGGAAAACCCCTGAATCACCAACTGAGGTTAGAAGTTTCTTAGGATTGGCCGGTTATTATAGAAGATTTATTCGAGATTTTTCTAGGATAGCCATTCCTTTGACTAAGTTAACCTGTAAATCTGTTAAGTTTGAATGGGGACCAAAACAAGAAGAAGCTTTTAGAATCCTTAAGCAAAGATTAACCCATGCACCTATATTAGCATTACCAGAAGGAAATGAAGATTTTGTAATTTACTGTGATGCTTCTAAATTAGGTTATGGATGTGTGTTAATGCAACGTCAAAAGGTTATAGCTTACGCCTTTAGACAACTTAAAAGTCATGAAGGAAATTATTCAACCCATGATTTGGAATTAGGAGCTATAATTTTTGCCCTTAAAATTTGGAGACATTATCTTTATGGTAGTAAGTTTACCATATTCACAGATCATAAAAGTTTAAGATATGTTTTCGGGCAAAAAGAGTTGAATATGAGACAAAGGCGTTAGATGGAATTGCTTAGCGATTATGACTGTGATATTCAGTATCATGCAGGAAAAGCCAATGTGGTGGCTGATGCTTTAAGTCGAAAATATTACGAAAAGCCAAGAAGGGTACGTTCTCTTAAATTAAACCTGCAAGTAGATTTAAATGAACAGATTAGAAAAGCACAAGAATCAGTAATCAAGGAAGATACTGAAAAATTAAAAGGAATGATTAAAGAATTAAAACAAGGATCAGATGGAATTTGGAGATTTCATAAAAAGAGAATGTGGATACCTAAATTAGGAAACTTACGTCACCGTATATTAGAAGAAGCTCATAAATCTAAATATACGATGCATCCAGGAAGTGATAAAATGTACCAAGATTTAAGGAAAAATTTCTGGTGGATAGGAATGAAAAAGGATGTAGCAGCGTATGTTTCTAAATGTTTAACTTGCTCACAAGTTAAAGCTGAACATCAGAAACCCTCAGGTTTGTTACAACAATTAGAAATGCCAGTCTGGAAATGGGAATTGATAACCATGGATTTTGTTACTAAATTACCCAAAACAAGAAAAGGTAATGATACAATCTGGGTGATTGTAGATAGATTGACCAAATCAGCTCATTTCTTACCAATGAAAGAAACCTTTAGTATGGAACAATTAGCCAAATTATATGTAAATGAAATCGTTTCTTTACATGGCATTCCCTTATCAATTGTTTCTGATAGAGATAGTCGTTTTACTTCTCATTTTTGGTCAAGTTTTCAAAGAGCAATGGGAACCAGGCTAAACCTAAGCACCGCTTATCATCCTCAAACAGACGGACAAAGTGAAAGAACAATTCAGACAATGGAAGATATGCTTAGAGCTTGTGTAATTGACTTTGGAGGTAATTGGGACGAACACTTACCTTTGATAGAATTTTCTTATAATAACAGTTATCACACGAGTATCAATGCTGCACCATTCGAAGCACTTTATGGAAGAAAGTGCAGAACCCCAGTCTGTTGGGCGGAAATTGGAGAAAAACAACTATCTGGACCCGAGATAGTACAAGAAACAACCGACAAAATTTTTCATGTCAAGGAACGACTGAAAACCGCGCGAGATCGCCAGAAGAGCTACGCTGACAACAGGCGTAAACCCTTAGAATTTCAAGTAGGAGATAAAGTATTATTGAAAGTTTCACCCTGGAAAGGAGTAGTAAGATTCATCAAAAGAGGAAAGCTAAGTCCCAGGTATATTGGACCTTTTGAAATCATCAGAAGAATAGGACCTGTAGCCTATCAGCTACGACTGCCAGAGGAAATGACAGGAATACATGATGTGTTTCATGTATCTAATCTTAAAAAGTGTCGAGCTGACGAATCACTCGTAATACCTCTTAAGGATATAGAGGTTAATGAACAACTCAAGTTTGTAGAAAAGCCTCTGCAAATTGAAGATTGGAAAATCAAGAATCTCAAGCACAAGAGACTAGTTCTAGTCAAAGTGAAGTGGGACTCCAAAAGAGGACCCGAGTACACATGGGAACTTGAATCAGAAATGAAAAAGAAATATCCACACTTGTTCCAGTAGATCTCGAGGACGAGCTCTAAAACAAGGTGGGGAGGATATAACAACCCTCGGTAAAACCGACATCTTCATAATAAGTTCCGATGCCCTAATATATCTTTAAATATATCTAATTGTCTTTATATGTACCCCGTATGTGAAAACCGAGCCCCGAACTAGAATATATTATATAAAATAAATAAAAAACAAAATTTGTTAAGCTGAGGTGGGCCGTGTAGGGCCTCACCTCAACTTAACGCGGGCCGCGCGAGTGGATAGCCAAACTTAGCCAAAACCATAAGCCCAGGCGGGCCGCGTACATATCCGGTTTAGTTAACGCGGGCCGCGAGCGACCCAATTTGTGGCGTGACCCGGTGAGGCCACGTGTCATCATCGTGGCGAGTCTAGGAGATGACCCGGATCAGCTAAGCCTAGGCCCTAGGCCATGCGGGCCGCGTAGAACCAGGCCCAATCTTCACGCGGGCCGCGTGGGGACGCGATTTCACAACTATAAATAGAGGGCAACGGCCTTCAGTCTGTTTCGCTCAATTCTTTTTCTTTCTCTCTAGCTTTTAAATAGCTGGCGTTATACCCGAGTCCAATACCCCCTAAAAATAGCGAGATTCTGCTACAATGTAAGTATTATAACCCCTGGAGACGTATTAGGTACTCTGCCCGATTGATCTAGGGTTCCGTAACGGCTGTCGTGGTTCTGCCCGACGTAGTCGTTGGAATGCCGGCTCGGGGAGGGTATTACTAATGTTAAATTGGGTTATTATACTAACACACGTGCATTTGTATAAATTATAGATATTCACCAGGAAATCATAAAGGATAACCTAAAACAGCAAGGTGAGTTGATCCACTTTTTGTTAACTGTTTTTACAAAACCTTGCATACTTTCTATGCAAATAACAGTTATTGAGTATTTGTAAGAATACAATTATCAAGGGTATGTTAGGGTTTTGTATACAAAATTGTTACAACCTGGAGATGGAGTAACATTACCACAAGTCGGGTATCGACAGTACCATGGGTGATAATTGATATAACTTGGAAACAAATGTAATTGCGGGATACGCCCTCAATACTGTTCACTGTGACTTTTTATTTAAACTTGATTAAACTGGGATTCACTCACCAGTATTTCCCACTGACAAAACTTTTTAAAACGCGTTTCAGGTAACGAAATGTGAAAGCCAAATAGAAGCCAGCTGGACAGCACTGGAGGCTTGGAAAAGTGGCAATAAAAGTTACCTAAATAAAAAGAAGGGTAAATTACACTTTTCGTCCTTTATGTTTGTACCGTATTGCAACGGATAACCTTTAACTTCAATAATTACAGTCATAATCCTTTATTTGCAAAACCCGTTACACTCTACGTCCTTTATTACTAACTAGGTTAAAATTTTCAGTTAAGTTTATCCACTTAAGGGTATTTTGGTCAATTTATGTCTTTATTTAATTGTTTAATAAATAAAATATATTAAAACAACTAAACCCCCCCTCTCTCTCTCCTCTCTCTTTCTCTCTCTAGCCAACCCCTAGCATCATCCCATCCACACCATCGTTTTTTCTAGATCTGCATACATAAAATCTTTTCTAAACAATACAAATTTGTTCTTTTATCTAAAAACCTGAATCATATTTAGTTAAACCAAATTTTGGAAACAACAGAAATCTAAGTTTGCTCTTTTAGTATGATTCACAGTGAATTAAAACAATATTGGCCAAATTTCCTCAAAAAAGATCAAATATCATGAATCGGCAACAATAACGGAACTTGAAGCGGGAAAATCAGAGAGAAAGTAGAAAGGAATGATACCGTGTTTATCAGGGACGAACAAGGAGGGGATGGGTTTGGTGGTGGTCGGTCGGCCAACGAGTTCATAGGTGTCACATATCTGGCCAAACTAGAAGGCGGCGGAAGAAAGATATTGATGAAGAAAAGAGAGCTCCGGTTTTAGGTGGCGGCGGAACAGATCTGGAAAGCGTCGGTTGTAGGTGGTGGTTGCCGGCCAGAGGCAATTTTAGGTGGTGGTGGCTATGGAGAAAAGAGCGAGATGGAGAAGAGAAGGAGAGAGTTCCGGATTTTCAGCATTTGATGGTGATGGTGGTTATGGCAGTTCTGTAATAAACCAGAGATTCAGATCTCTGAGATGATGGATTGAGGAGAGAAGGAAGAGAGAGTACAGAGGTGTAGAAAGAGAGAGATTTATCAGTTTTTTTTTTATCTTTCTTTGTTAAATTAAGTAGTAAAATTACTAAACTACCCACATGTGCAAAGCACCTGTAAACTTAACTGAAAATTTTTAACAAGGTTAGGGTCAAAGGACGTAAAGTGTAACAAGTTTTACAAATAAAGGATCGTGACCGTAATTATTAAAGTTAAAGGTCATCCATTGCAATCTGATACAAACATAAAGGACGAAAACTGTAATTTACCCTAAAAAGAAAGCGTTTTATTTCAATAAAGTAGGATTTATCCCTGCAATGCAGTTTGTAATAAAAACTTGGGTTTTACCCATGTGTTCAATATTATAAAATATGGTGGTTTACTCTGATTTAAATATTTCCTAACTACGGTCCTGATGAAAAATTCCGCTGCCAAATTGGATAAATTAATAAACACGATACCACCGCAACTGGCTCACGACCGCCCGTTCCCCGGAAATTGGGATCGGGGGTTGTGACACCCAGACACCGGTCTATGGTACCCTAAGGATGATAACTTTGATTTAGTCGCTTTCAGTGATTCTGATTTTGGCAGATGCAAAATCGACGGCAAATCCACAACGGCTAGAAGCCAGTTTTTAGGAAATCGCCTCGTAACATGGCAGTGCAAGAAGCAGACTTGTGTCGCTGCATTAACTTGTGAAGCTGAATACATTGCTGCCTCAAGTTGTTGCTCCAAAGTCCTGTGGATACAACAGCAAATGCGTGATTACGGTTTTGAATTCCTAACTACTCCTATTTTAGTCGAAAATTCTGCTGCCTTATCTAACACTAGAAATCCTGTGCAGCATTCAAAGACCAAACACATCGAAATTAACTATCACTTCATACATGATTGCTTTGATAAAAGGCTTATCGATGTGGTTAAGGTCCATAGCGATGACCAACGTGCCGACCTTTTTAACAAAGCATTTGATAAATCAAGATTTGACTTTTTATTATTGGTAAACGGCATTAAGGTCAAGCAAGAGTAATCCGCATCGGAAAATCTTTTTTGTAAATATCTTTGTGTTTTTAAAATTATTGTAAGTTTGTTGATTTTAGGGGGAGTAATTCCAAAATTTGAAAATTTAAAAGCATCGAAAAATTTCAAAAATGCAAAAACAATAGAAAAACAAAAATGAGTTTCCAGGCGAGCAAAAGAGAAAATGATAGTACATCAGTGGTCTGTCTAAACCTCTTTGAAATGAACTTAAAATGAAAAATGTTAAGCAACTCTATATAAGATGTATCGATAGGCTCACAATCATCTTAAAGTGTGCAGGGTGATATAAATCTAAAATCGACTGAAGACTGTGTGGGAACCACTCATTGACATATGGTCTTAGTACCGAAATTTCGTTTGATAGAATGCTGAGGTTCTGAGATACGTGGTCTTTATGTTGTTTATCATCTGGGTATCATGGTTGTTTCTTTTACCGAAACAAACGGAGACGAAGTCTAGATCTTCCATGATATCATACATACGTGTACATACTGCATACGACCTCAATAAGTGATCAACAATCACATGTCCAAACAAATAAGTGATAATATATCACATTTATCCGGGAGTCAAGTTCGTCTCTTTGCTGTACGTTTGTACTGACCTGTTCACGGACTTGGTCCTGTGCCATCATGCATCTGAAAATCAAGTTCCTCATCAATAAGTGATTCTATCACATAGGGCTTGTTTTCATCAAAATAAGTGAGTTTCTCACATTTTCATATACGTCAAAACAGATGATAAATGGTATACTCACCAATAAGATGAACTCTCGTGCATACCTTGATATGGGAATGTGTCGTGTGTGAATGAACACCGGTCGGTAAGTATAAATCATACCTTAACGTATCCCATCGCCATGATTACATCTGGTAAGTTGAGCTTATGTGGATAACAATACCGATAATCGTTATAGGATGTTTATCTAAATGTTAACAAAAAGAATAACAAGAGCGTTTTGGCGTGACCGTACACTGATATGATTCTCTTACCCTCGAAACTCGCAAAAAGAATGTCTGTAAATAATTATTTACTGCTTTCAGTTTCTGCATCTCTGTATATATTTATTTACTGCTTTCAGTCTTTAAGTTTGAAATATTCAAAATGCCAAAAAGAGTTTAGGTGTGTTTTACTATAAACTTTATAAAAGTCAAAAAGATTTTATTTCTTCTTTAGTTTTGATTAACCGATGTTGTAACTCAAGTCTTCGTTGCCTGAAATCTGACGAAAACTAATGACTGAATCTTCATAAGACACGACGTGAAGGCACTCAAATGATAAAGATGATCGAGTTGCCGCTGATCAATCATCAACACCACAAGGATCTATAGTATCGAAAATCAAAAGATTCACGAGCATAATCAAAGGGAGAGTTCGTTGATGCACTTCCTAAATGAAATGGGGAGTTTGTTAATACACTTTCTATGTGTGACATGTGAAGACTTTGAAGATCATTTCTGAGAAAAAGAACCATCAAGAAATGGAGAACGAGATTACGAACCTCGCGAGCAGCATCCAACGGGGAGTTTGTTGATACATATTGTGTGGATACGGCTCGGCTCGGTTCGACTCGGCTACGAAGTGAAGGCCGTAGTCAAGATATCCTCTTGTCTTGACTATTGTAGGTCCACCCGGAGGATCGAGTCAAACCTCTATTCCCTGTTTTCCGATGAACCCAAGAGTGCGGAATCCAAACGGGTAAGTTAAACCAAGTTACGAACACAAACACAAAGATTCACCGATTAACACTCCAATGTATTAATCTAGAAAACGGTTACAAAGCAATGTTTACAAGATGTTCTCATAAACTCTCAGTGTGTGTGTGTTTACAGTGTGTTCTCTCTGTGAAATCTATTCAGACTTCTACTAGTTGTTTCTGTCTACTGTCTGTGTTTATATAATGAAGCATCGACAAAGTCCCATGCAACGGCGAACTCTAAGTTCGCCATTCATCAATCATGACGAACACACAAGGTCTTCGTCACATATGGGGTTTTCGTATGTCACACCCCTAATTTCCAGGTGTCATCGGTGGGCCCGGTGGGGGAGTATCGTGACGTAGTTGATATCATCATAGTCAAACAACACAAATTATAATGCACAGCAGAATCAATAAAATAAATTTATTTCAACTATATAAAATGTAATATCCAGTATCACATAGTAGCTGAAATAGATCCACAGGCGGATAAAAATAAAAAGGAGAAAACTGTTCAACAGATAATGGCATCCAAGCTTGCGAGACTCTACGATGCTAAGAAGTAGCCAGCCTATTACGTGTAGAACCTGCACTTAATCTTTTTGGGGAAAATACGTCAGTTTACACTGGTAAATACAATTTAACTGACTCATTTTGAAAATGTTTTAAAAAAATTGATTTAAATGCACATGTTACAAAACTTTTTATAACTTGGGATAATTAATCAATTTTAAACTTGTAAAGGAATTACATGTCTGTTATGCGTTCAGTCGCCCGGATCGTGCCGGGTTTAAGGTTAATAGACACACCACTCAGTATAAATCCGTGGCGGGAAAACCAACGGTTATACCTTAATAAATATGGACACATTGTCTGGTGTACGCCTACACCCGCGTGTCAAGGTCGTGGCCATTTCATGAATGATGCCAAGGATATCCGGGACATGGTTATTAGACTCCCAAAGGCGTAAAACAAACAAACCAATTTTCAAACGGGTCACATTGATAATACCCAACTACTAATGAGTTAGGGTCAACTGCCCGACCAAGCGGTATTTTATATACCGTACCCCAAGCCCGTATAAGGGAAAATAAGTTAAAAGTATTTACCTGAGTAAGTATAAAACCACAATGAGCAAATGCAAGTGTCTTTTACTGGTCTCCTATTCTGGAATGAAGGTTTATAATAACCTATTTGAATCCTAACTGGTCTTTAATATAGCCTAAGCTTAGACCGGTTAGTTTCAAGGAATAAATACGGTTTAATCGCATGGAAGGCGAAAACCAGGAAGGAATGTGATTTAGGCCCAACAAGTGTGGAGACTAGTATATTATGGGTAAATTGATCACATTCTGGATTTTGAGACAAAGATGATATGGTTTGACCCATTTCGGCTATTATGCGTAAACTAGTTACATAAGCCGATCCGAACGTGAAAATGCGTAACGGGTAACCATATAAATCATATACAAGTTTCCTGAGATTATATGCACCAAATATGTTGTGATATCAGTAAGATATGTCCTATTATGCCCCAAATGACTTTAAACTCAAATTACGCCTCATAAGGGCATTTTGGTCATTTAAAAGGGTATAAAAGAGTTAAACTAGCAATCTGAGTTATATATCTGAATAAATCAGTAATTATACTTAGTTTACCATGTTATAACAGTAGGGTATCAAATATATGTGAACTTTATTAATTATAACCATCTTATGCACCAAAAGGGCATTTTGGTAATTTCACATAAGTCTAAAAGGTCAAAACTGGAAATCTGAGTTTCAATCTTTAGTTTACTGTTATAATATAGAATTTTACTAATTATATCAGTAGGTATTGACTCCTATACATATAAACTAGTTTTGACATAGACTATATCGTAAAAATGCCTAAAAAGACGATTTGGAGCCATTTCCGGGTTTTAAAAGAAAATTTGATATTTTTATAATTCCAGAAGGCTAAAAATAATGTATTTGATATAACAAATCAGTAGAAAAAGGTTTGAGGTCAAAAGGATTTATAAAACTCCTTTTATAGTCCAAAAGGGTAAAACCGGCATTAGCCGGATTAAGCGTAAAACACAAAGTTATGTTCAGCCTAAAAATAAATAAAAATCTTTAAAATTCCCAAAATATTATTATATATCAGTGGGTATAAATTCTTGATATAAAAATTGGGTTTAGATAGGCTACATGAAATTTATGCTATTTAATTACTAAAGAAGCTCTTAATTACGCTAATGAGCATATCTTAAATTCTATACCTCAAACTGATGTCAAAATTTGGTTACAAGACAATATTCTAGTAACTAAGATGTCTACCCTTTTTCATTTTCAAAAATCAAATTTTATGGACATTTGGGCATAATGGTCAACATATGGGCATTTAACGGAAATTTGCATAATAATGAGACAACTAGTGAACTAAGCCGTATAATCACAAAGGGTTATATTAACATGTTACTAGGTCCAAAAGAAGCTCTAAGGCAATCTTAAACTAGATAAAACGGGTTAGAACTGAAAGTCAAAGTGAAAGTCAAACTATGCGACTTTCGGTTCCAAACCGGGTCTAAACAGAAAACTGTCGAGTTGAACATGTTGGGACATGTTCTTACATTAGTTACCAAGTTATATTAATGATCAAACAGGTTGCATGCATCCTACATTGCTAATTATGAGTTAATTTGGATTTAAGCATTCTGTTGACTTTTTGAAGTATACTTTGACTCGACAATTAACATGGTTAGAATGGGAAACTGATAATACCCTTTTAAGGGTTTGTTACCCACGTAATTACCTACTTAAAAGTATTTTTAATTCGAGATATCACTGAGTAATTATGGATTAATCTCGAAGTCAAACCTTAATTACGATGGTTTGACTTTTAGCTAATTAACTAAGCTAAAATGGATTAAGGATGATTGGAATCACTTACAAAGATCCACAATAGGATTAGAGTCTTAAGGGGATCTTGGTTGCTATCCAGAGAAGCTCCAAGGTGGTTGAACAAGAATGCAAGTGAGCAAGTCCAAATGGTCACAACTTAAGCTACTTATATAGTGAACCTCATGGCTCAAGATCATGCCAAGTGACCCTACAATTGATGTGAGATGGTTCCAGGTGCCCCTATGTGGCTACATACTGCCTAGCTAGTCCCTTGTTTCGAAAACCATCCATTTAAGTCGGTGTAACACGCTGAACAGACAGCTGTCCATTTTCTGGTGCCAGCGACTGGCTTACGGACCGTAAGCCTAAGCTCTTACAGTCCGTATGCAGATCTTGCGGACCGTATGCTAAGATGATTGCGGTCCGTAACCGACCTTTGTTGAAATCGCCCAGGTATGCACCTTACGGACCGTAAGCTTAGGGCCTTGCGTTCCGTAACCGGTGGCCAGAAGACATAATCAATCCCTAAACTGTGCTAACCTACATGAATAAAACTTCGGGTTCCAACAAACAATCACATGTCCAAACAAATAAGTGATAATATATCACATTTATCCGGGAGTCAAGTTCATCTCTTTGCTGTACGTTTGTACTGACCTGTTCACGGACTTGCCCCTGTGCCCTCATGCATCTGAAAATCAAGTTCCTCATCCATAAGTGATTCTATCACATAGGGCTTGGTTTCATCAAAATAAGTGAGTTTCTCACATTTTCATATACGTCAAAACAGATGATAAATGGTATACTCACCAGTAAGATGAACTCTCGTTCATACCTTGATACGGGAATGTGTCGTATGTGGATGAACACCGGTCGGTAAGTATAAATCATACCTTAACGTATCCCCTCGCCATGATTACATCTGGTAAGTTGAGCTTATGTGGATAACAATACCGATAATCATTATAGGATGTTTATCTAAATGTTAAAAAAAAGAACAACAATAGCGTTTTGGCGTGACCGTACACTGATATGATTCTCTTACCCTCGAAACTCGCAAAAAGAATGTCTGTAAATATTTATTTACTGCTTTCAGTTTCTGCATCTCTGTATATATTTATTTACTGCTTTCAGTCTTTAAGTTTGAAATATTCAAAATGCCAAAAAGATTTTAGGTGTGTTTTAATATAAACTTTATAAAAGTCAAAAAGATTTTATTTTCTGCTTTAATTTTGATTAACCGATGTTGGAACTCAAGTCCTCGTTGCCTGAAATCTGATGAAAACCAAAACAACTGAATCTTCATAAACGGTCAGAGTTTGCAAGTTTTGAAAGTTAATAATCAAAATAGAAAAATCTATTAACTTTTCAAACTAAATTGTCGGACGGTAGTTGAATGAGAATTGGTCTCATTTGTGTCATTTGTTTATGTTAACTATATTCCAAGCAGTTGTTCTCATTACTCGTTTAGCTTTCTTGCATGTACAGATGCTAAAGGCGAGGAGAACATGTTCGATGATATGCTTCGGAATGAAGACACGGCGTGAAGGCACTCAATTGATAAAGATGATCGAGTTGCCGCAGATCAATCATCAACACCACAAGGATCTATAGTATCGAAAATCAAAAGATTCACGAGCATCATCAAAGGGAGAGTTCGTTGATGCACTACCTAAATGAAATGGGGAGTTTGTTAATACACTTTCTATGTGTGACACGTGAAGACTTTGAAGATCATTTCTGAGAAAAAGAACCATCAAGAGATGGAGAACGAGATTACGAACCTCGCGAGCAGCATCCAACGGGGAGTTTATTGATACATATTGTGTGGATACGGCCCGGCTCGGCTCGACTCGGCTACGAAGTGAAGGCCGTAGTCAAGATATCCTCCTGTCTTGACTATTGTAGGTCCACCCAGAGGATCGAGTCAAACCTCTATTCCCTGTTTTCCGACGAATCCGAGAGTGCGGAATCCAAACGGGTAAGTTAAACCAAGTTACGAACACAAACACAAAGATTCACCGATTAACACTCCAATGTATTAATCTAGAAAACGGTTACAAAGTAATGTTTACAAGATGTTCTCATAAACTCTCAGTGTGTGTGTGTTTACAGTGTGTTCTCTCTGTGAAATCTATTCAGACTTCTACTAGTTGTTTCTGTCTACTATCTGTGTTTATATAGTGAAGCATCGACGAAGTCCCATGCAACGGCGAACTCTAAGTTCGCCATTCATCAATCATGACGAACACACAAGGTCTTCGTCACATATGGGGTTTTCATAGTCCAAGGAGACTTCGTCACATGCGATTTTGTCACATGCGATTTTGATCCACACAATATGTATCAACAAACTCCCCCTTGGATGCTGCTCGCGAGGTTCGTAATCTTGTTCTCCATCTCTTGATGGTTCTTTTTCTCGGAAAGGATCTTCAAAGTCTTCACGTGTCACACATAGAAAGTGTATTAACAAACTCCCCATTTCATTTAGGAAGTGCATCAACAAAATCTCCCTTTGACACGTGAAGACTTTGAAGATCCTTTCCGAGAAAAAGAACCATCAAGAGATGGAGAACGAGTTCCAAAATTTGAAAATTCAGAAACATCGAAAAATTTCAAAAACGCAAAAACAATAGAAAAACAAAAATGAGTTTCCTGGCGAGCAAAAGAGAAAATGATAGTACATCAGTGGTTTGTCTAAACCTCTTTGAAAATGAACTTAAAATGAAAAATGTTAAGCATCTCTATATAAGATGTATCGGTAGGCTCACAATCATCTTAAAGTGTGCAGGGTGATATAAATCTTAAATCGACTAAAGACTGTGTGGGAACCACTCATTGGCATATGGTCTTAGTACCGAAATTTTGTTTGATAGATTGCCGAGGTTCTGAGATATGTGGTCTTTATGTTGTTTATCATCTGGGTATCATGGTTGTTTCTTTTACTGAAACAAACGGAGACGAAGTCTAGATCTTCCATGATACCATACATACGTGTACATACTGCATACGACCTCAATAAGTGATCAACAATGTAAAACCCGTGAGGATCTATCAATGATATCAAACTTTAACTTGTGAAAGCGCGGAAATCAATCACAAGTTGATTCAAGAATATTAACTAATAAACAAGATGAAATCAATAATCAAAACACAAACCGATAACTTGCAGTCAATGACTTGGCAAAGACTGATACAAGAAATCGTATGGAACTCGGTTCCTTACTTGATGTCGCCTACTCCTCTTCACCAAAAACAACAACCTCAAACAATGAGGTTAAAGTTGTTTAAATACAAAACAAACAGGGCCGAAATCCTAGGCCCATGCGACATCTACTATGACTAGCCCAAACCACATAATTAACCCAAAACATAAGAAACAAACAAGTACATAATCAATCCCTAAACTGTGCTAACCTACATGAATAAACCTTCGGGTTCCAACAATCTCCCCCTAGGTTTATGCATGAAGGTTCTTCTGACTTCAGTTGCCTTGATTACCACCACTTGCACTGTCTTTATAGCCACCAAAACCCTTCTTATGGATATGCATGACAGACGCTACAGCAGACGTCCAACCCTTAGCAATTTCTTCATATTTCTCTGTAGCTCTGATTTGATTGCTTGCCAACACTTCCAGATCTTCAACCGCAAGATTCAACAAGTCAATCTGATCTACCAAACAATAACTTGCATCTCCATCACAAACAATCACCGCTTGTCCAAGACGTTCATCATATGCCCAAAAGTGCAATGTTTTCAGTGCCCCTTTGGGAATCTTTCTCACCAACGGGATTGTCTTCTCTTTATCAGTAGCTGGCCAATGCACGATCTTCATGCGTTTGTTTGTATAAGGATCTCTAATCCCTGTTGCTGGTTTAACAATAGAATCTGCCGTACGCATCGAGGGAAAACCGTTAGCAACCTCCCTTTTCAACCTCTCAAAGAATGCATATCCAGGACCATTAGGCTTATCATCCACATAAGGTGCATTAGACAAGTCTGTCAAATCCACCTTAGTGAAAGACTGAAACTGTCCTGAACGTTTATACCACTCGACAGGCCCAACTTTTCTTTTGATCCACCATCTCTTGCGATCATGGTCATATCCCCAGCTAACTACACCAGAACGATTTCCAACTTTATCGTTGAGAGTTTCACCAACATCCATTAAATGATGAGTTGCATGTGAATCTTCATCATCTGGATTCGCATTCTTGTTCTTCAAAATCACTAACTCTCTTTTCTTCTTTATCCTCTCTGCCTTTGCCTTATCTGCTTCTGGATCAGTAACTCTTTCAAAGTATTTCTCCATTGCAGCATTCTTTTCAGCATTATCCTTTTCAAAGGCCTTCTTTCTGTTTTCAACGTCTGTTGGGTCAGAAAATTCCTGCCCAAACTTCTTTTCAAGCTTTCCTCGTAGATCATAAACAATGTTGAACAACAAGCTAACATCTCCTTGAAGTTGCTCAATTTGTTGATCTTTCTTCACGATAGTATCTTCAAGTTGAATAATCTTTGCATCTTTATGAATCGAATCTTGCTCAAGTACAATCATTCGTTTCTTCATCTCTCTCATGCTGATAAACTCATCATCATCACTTGAATCACTATCAAATGGCATTCTTAGTGGTTCTACAGGCCTTTTACCACTAGAACTGCCAGGTTCTTCATGAGCAATTCCAGAAGGTCCAGCATCAACAGTTCCAGAGGGCCCGGCTTCAACATTTTGAACTTCAACATTGGGCCTAGCTTCATTTTGAACTTCAACATCCATTGTAGCTATATCATCTCTTCGAGTACCAACATCAAACTCAAAGATATTCTCTGCAGTGGTGGTAGTATCGTCAACATTCTTTTCAAAATCGAAGTCATACAAACCTTCGTTATCATCAGCAACAGTCACGGATTGATCTTTTCCTTGTTCAACAAACATTCCAGGTCTAGGATCCCTCCTTTTCCTTTTCAATGGAATAGAATCAGAATCCCTTGGGCTTTCAACAGGCTCTTCAGTTGATACTGACAGATTGGAAGGAGGATTTCCCATCTTGTCAGTTACTGTCTTTATCAGCATAGCCAAACTTTCAGCAGTAATCACTGGATTAACCGTAGAAACAGCATCAACATTAACTTCATGAGGAAGTTCCATGTCATCATCAGAATTACACATTATCTCAACACCTTCATCGTCAGAGTTAATTGTAATACGCTCTGGCTCAGGTTCACCTTCAACTCTCCTTGGAATATCATGTTCTTCAGCAACAATAGCACGTGCAGTTACAGATCGTGCCATCACTGGATTCTCACCAATATCTTCGGTCTCTGCAAACTGACCAAATTTCTCCAACTCGATCAAACCTTCAAACTTTTTCTCGGTTCCTTTCTTCGTAGTGAGAGCACCAAAACATGAAGGACCCATAGGCTTTAACTCCAACGTATTACCAGATCTCTTCAATTCAGGATAACGCTCATTCAAAATCATCTGCACGAATCTTGGATACATAAGAAACTTATCCTTTCGAAGCCCAATTGCATTTCTCTTCATTGCTTCCAGAATATATCTTGAATAGTTGAACGGCTCGTTTGTTATCACACATATCAATGCAGCAGTCTGTGTGGTATTCAACTGATCAATTCCCCCTCTATTTTCTGTCATGCACAAAAGGAACATGTGCAGTAATAGACGCCAGTAAGGATGAACAAACTTCTTAACCAGGGGAGGAAACTTTCCTTCATAACTTAAACGAGGCAAAATTGCTTCAATGGTTCCAACAGCAAGTTCTATAGGATCTGTTTCCTGATCATTAAACTTCAACACATCTCTAATAATCTGCTCAGTCACTATAACTTTCGTCTTTTCAATCTCAGCAACTATAGCTCCCTTTCCTTCAATGATTTCAACTTTAGCAGTCTTCCAAAAGTCTCGAATAAGGCTTTCATAAACAACTGGATTCTCACGAAGAGCATGAACAATCCGGCATGTATTTAGGCCTTTTACCAATGACGTAAACAGCTGCTTGTGCTTCACAGGTGGAGGTGCCAAATATGCAACTTGATTATGAGACGATATAAACTTTAAATCCATTTTCTGCACACAACACAAATCAAATAAGTTTCCAACTACAGATATAACAGTGATAAAAATAAAAATCAAAACAAACACTGTCACTGTTCACTCGAAACCATGAGTCGCAACCACAAGGTCTCGAGTCGAAACCATGAGTCGCAATCAGCAGATTACGAGTCGCAATCATGAGTCGCAACAAACAAATTGAGTCGCAACCATGAGTCGCAATCTTGATGTTGCGACTCGTAACCACTGGTTTCGAGTCTTAAGTGTTTTGATTGCGAGTCAAAACTTCATCGGAAACATCATCTGAAACTTCAAATCCTCATCGGAATCTTCAAAAATTCATCGGAATCTTCAAAAATTCATCGGAATCTTCAACAAATATTCAAACTTTCCTGCAAAACTTGAATGATTACGTCATTATACATTGAAGATCAACAAATCAGATTGCGAGTCGCAATCGGGAACCAGTCGGAACAGTTGATGATTGCCGGAGTCTTGAGAGAAAAGTAGAGAAGTGATTGCGAGTGAACAAGGATATGACTCGTATTCTCCCTTTTATACTCAAACTGTTTTCATGGGCCCATGTCTTATGGGCTTGGGCCTTATGGACTTGGGCTCAAAACTGATTTATCAATAAATATTTTCAAACCCTTTTCAAAATCTGATTTAATAAAAAAAAACTATCCATTAAACCTTTTGAGCAATGTTTGCAAAATAAAACCTAAAAACAAAATTAAATAATAAAATATTATTTACAAAAATAAATCAGGAAATTTGCATAGATATTCAGGGATCAAATCACAAGGTTTCGGGCTTGACTTCACTTATCAACATTGATCTATTTTAGGATGATCTAGACAACTGCCAGTATATTTGTCCTCTTAAACTCATCTCCCTAGATGTTTTCCATATAGCTGCCCATACTTCATTTTATCATGTTTTGATATTTTAACCATGAACACCCAAACAAATATTAATCAAATCCCGGAAATATAAACAACACACTCTATTATGCCAGTATCTTCCCTACCACATATTTCACAAGTCCAATCCAGATTTCTGAAATCTTAACTGGGAGTGGGTTGAGAAAAGAACAGAATAGATCTTTTGCAGAGAGGATATAATATACAGATCAAATGAGTTTTTCTCAATTTGATATAGGTTTATTTGGGTTTCTTTTGCGCACTAGAGGGCCTCTTTCGGGTGTTTAGATCTACAGCGCGACAACAGACAGCTAGGTCAGCATGTATCTGGATGCAGCAGAAGCTGTCATTGCCTAGCACCTCCAGGTCAGCATGTATCTGGATGCAGCAGAGGAGGTACACGACTTTTTCAGATAAGATTTCAGAATCAGATCAAAATTGTGTGTATCGGGACAACATACAGACATTCAAATAGACATGAGCTAATTCCAAGTGATTTTCTTTTCTGAGGTCATGTACTAGTTTAGTTCTGAACAGAAACAACTAATTTTTCCAATCTTAAGGATAGAGCCTACCAACACATCATACTAGAGTCAAACTATTTCGATACTGGTCTTACATGAGTCAGCCCTCGACCATAATGTGAAAATTCATTTCATTTCCCAGTCCAGCCAGCCACACTTCCTTTTGTACTTCTTTTTGTATTTTTCAATTTTTTAATGTTTTTGTATTTTTCGATTTTCTAATGTTTTTGTATTTTTCGATTTTTTCTCCCCCTAAATTTGAGCATAAATAAAAAACTACCTAAGAATAGAAAAACTTTATGAACAAATTTACCTACGAAAAACAAAAACATGCTCAATCAGTAAAACGGATCATTTTTAGAAAATCTACAAGCACTCTGAATTTCGAGTTGCTGGCAGGTTTGGTGAACAAATCGGCAGCATTTGCATCTGTGTCGATTTGTTCAAGAGTAATAAGACCTCTGTCAAAACAGTCTCGAATAAAATGAACTTTAATATCAATGTGCTTGGTTTTGGAGTGGAAAACATGATTTCGAACAATTTGTATTGCAGCATCATTATCGCAGTAAATAGTAGTGTTAAGATAAGTCAAACCATAATCCTGCAATTGATGTTGCATCCACACCACTTGAGAGCAAGAAGCAGAAGCAGCAACATACTCGGCTTCAGCTGTAGATATCGCCACAGTTTGTTGTTTCTTGCATTGCCAAGAAATGAGCCGATCACCCAGAAATTGGCATCCCGCAGATGTAGATTTCCTGTCACTGTCAGTACCTCCAAAATTGCTGTCAGAGAAAGCAAACAAATCAAAATTGGAATCTCTCGGATACCACAGGCCAAACCGAGGTCGGCCTTTAAGATACCGAAAGATCCGTTTAACAGCAGTAAGATGAGAAGTTTTAGGATTAGCCTGATAGCGTGCACAGTTGCAAACAGCAAACATGATGTCCGGACGACTAGCTGTGAGATACATCAATGACCCGATCATAGACCTATATTGACGTTGATTGACAGACTCTCCTTCTTCATCTTCAGTCAATAGTGGTCTCTCTGCCATAGGTGTTTCAGCAGGCTTTGCGTCCGTGAATTTGAATTTTGCCAGCACATCATCCACATACTTCCCTTGATGAATAAGAATTCCTTGTGAACTCTGCTTGACTTGTAGACCCAAAAACAGTGTCATCTCCCCCAGAGCACTCATTTCAAACTTCTTCTTCATAACTCTCTCGAATTCCTTGCAAAGATCCTCGCTTATAGATCCGAAAATGATATCATCAACATAGATTTGAACCAAGATTTGATCACGTCCTACTTTCTTGATGAACAGAGTCTGGTCTATGGTGCCACGCGTATACCCATGAGCCAACAGATGCTCTGTTAGTGTGGCATACCAAGCTCGAGGAGCCTGGTGTAACCCGTACAGTGCCTTGTCTAGCTTGTATGCGTAATCAGGATGGCCTGGATGTACAAACCCTGGTGGCTGCTCGACAAAAATTTCCTCCTTCACATCTCCATAGAGAAATGCGGTCTTGACATCCATCTGATAAACAGTGAATCCCATGTATGACGCGTAAGCCAAGAAGATCCGGATGGCTTCAAGTCGTGCAACCGGAGCATACACTTCATCATAATCCAGTCCTTCAATTTGTCGAAATCCCTGAACCACCAGCCTTGCTTTGTTCCGAACGATGACTCCTGCAGAATCCTGCTTGTTTCGAAATACCCATCTAGTTCCAAGTTTACGTTTTCCTGATGGCAACTTGACGAGCTTCCATACTCCAAGTTTTTCAAACTGGTTCAGCTCTTCGTGCATAGCATCTACCCAGCCAGGTTCCTGCAGAGCTATATCAATAGTTTTAGGTTCGATTTGAGAAAGATAACAAGAATATAAGCAAGTGTTAATGGTTCCTGATTGACTCCTGGTCAAAATTCCTGCATTTACAGGACCAATCACATTCTCGATTGGGTGATTTCGTTGAACGCTCGTAGGTATGGCCAAATCAGGTACAATCTCCTCTTCGGTGGTGGTGTTGCTAGACTCCCCCTCATTAGGTGCTGTAGTAGTGTGAACTACAGGAGAAGTGACAATACAATCCTCAGGAATTGGTTCAGGAAACAATGCAGAGTCACTAGTTGATGCACCCTCAGGGGATCGATTGACCGTTGGAGTTGGTGTAGGATGTTGCGTAAACACCATTCCCGGTGGATCAATGGTATGATGCCTCACGGTGTCTTGCATCTGTGCTTCGTCTTCCGTATCTTCAAACGACAATGGTTGTTTGGGAACAGACACACCTGCAACTGAAACATCACTTGACAAAATGTTAAATGATTTAAACAGAGCAGAATAATCGTATAACCAATCTGGACCAACTCTAGCGTCCGTAGCATTCTCTTCAAGCCATTCAATGTTGCACGACTCGAATACCTTTTTAGTTACTTTGTTGTATACCCTATAAGCAGAGCCTTTAGCATATCCAACAAAGTAACACTCGTCACCTTTGACTTCAAACTTTCCGTTGGAGTCCATTAGTAATAATACACATGGACAACCAAAGATACGAAAGTGTGAAACCGAAGGTTTACGTCCTTCCAGAATCTCATAAGGGGTTTTCATGTGACGTTTTTTTACTAAAGCATGATTCTGGATATAACAAGCCGTGCTAACAGCCTCGGCCCAAAAGAAGCTAGGAAGCTTTGAATCAGCCAGCATAGTACGCGCAGCTTCAATGAGAGTGTGATTCCTTCTTTCAGCAACTCCATTTTGTTGTGGAGTTCGAGGCGCACTGAACTGACGATCGATTCCCTTATTTATACAGAAAGTATCTAAAATAACGTTCTTGAATTCTGTCCCATTGTCTGATCGAATAACCTTCACCTTAGTGCTCGCTTGATTTTCAGCCAAAGTAATGAATTGTTTTACCAAGGCAGCAGTTTCATTTTTGTGACTAAGAAAATACACCCAAGTGTAGCGAGAGTAATCATCGACGATTACCAGACAGTAAGCTTTCTTCCCAATGCTTAGCACATTCACTGGACCAAAAAGATCCATGTGAAGTAGCTCGAGTACAGCTTTTGTCGAAGGTGCTGGTTTAGTCTTATGAGGTTTTCGATGAGCTTTCCCTTTCGCACAAGCAACACATTTCTCCACCAACATGAAATCCTTGATTGGAAGATCACGTACCAGTTGACCTTTAGCTAGACGGTTCAGATTTTTCATGTTGACCTGCCCAAGTCGACGATGCCACAGCAGACCATCATGCTCTGAAATCTTTGAAAATAGACAAGTAATCTCTTCACACGGTTTCTTGTTCATATCAATGACGTAAGCATTTCCCTTCCTTTCAGCTGTCATCAAGAACCAGTCTTCTGGAATAACAATCCCAGGCTTAAGAACATGACATCCCTTCTTCGTGAAATGAACTGAATTCCCTCGATCACAAATCTGCGAAATACTTAACAGATTGTGTTTCAGTTCTGGAACATAATTAACATTTTCGAAGCTGAGAACACCGTTTCGAACAGTTCCTTTCAATGTGATTCTGCTAGATTCACCTCCCGCAAATGAGACATATCCTCCATTAAATTCTTTGACGTTCACAAGTTGGGATAAGTCTCCTGTCATGTGCCTGGAACAGCCACTATCCATGTACCAGAGGCGCACGGTAGTCCTCCACAGCTGTTCCTGCACGAGTAGCGGGATTAGTTAGATTTAGGAACCCAGCCCATAGTGGATCTGGGTTTTCCTTGAGCATCGAAATACGTCACCCTCTGCCAAACTAAATTATCTTTATTCAGAAATTTTGAAACATTCCTGTTGGCGACATTTTGATGATATAATTTCATTGAATTGGATTGCATGCCATTGGCTTTAGGTTTCCAAAACTGTCTTGACCAGTTAGAATTGAAACTTTCAAAAACGTTACCAAAAGAATTACTTCGATTACGCTGAAAATTTGTTTGTCTATTCTGATATTGATTATGGCGTTTGGCTGCATTCCAATCCTGATCAGAAGGTCTAGTCCTATGATAGTTGTTCTTCATAGTCTTAGTCCTTGCAGACATCATGGACTCCGAACAGTGATATCGATTAGACGTGACCTTCTAATTTCGCCCTGATGTTTTCTTGTTCGGTGTCCTTGGGAGTTTACCACAATTTCTGGCAATGTGACCAGCAATGCCACAGTTAAAACATGTTTGACGTTTCACATTTTAAATATTCTTGACATTTTGACTCTGTTTGCTTGATTTCGTATGATTCGATGTTTTAGTTTTCTGAACATGTTTGACTTGTGGTTTTTCTTTTGACAGATTTTCTTCTAATGATTTCTCTTTTAGACCATCATCCTTTTCATTTTCACTTAATCTTGATTCCGAATTTGAACATGTATGAGTTTCATCCAAATGCGTTTTATCAACGCATTTATCATCTGAAACTGATTCAAGTTCACTTCCCGAACAAGAAGAAGTCTCAACAATATGCTCTTCCTCAATGCATTTATCATGTGAAACTGATTCAAGTTCCTTTTCTGATCCTGAAGAAGTTTCATCAACATGCATTTCCTCAGAGCATTTATCTTGTGACACAGATTCAGATTCATTGTTAAACACAGTTTCCAATGGGGTCCCACTAGATTCAACATTAGGGACACCCACTGAGACAGATTCAGAAGAAGAATCAGGATACACTTGATTTTCTTGAGAAGTCGTTTCAGTGGTTTCACTGAATGCATCCTAAGGGACCTCACCTGTAACATTTTCACAAGCTGAAACATTAGATATGTTAGTATCACAAGCATTAGCTGAAAAACAATCATCACCACACTTATTGTTCAAATCATCCACACAAACATTATCAGTTTTGCCCAAAACAACAGGCTCACAAGACGAAACATAAGCAGAAAACGACGCAAACAAAGAACTAGTAAAAGCAATGTCAGACTCAGTTGGTTCAGAATAATGTTCAAAATAAGGTTCAGAAACGTTTGAAATAACGACTGGTTCACTCCCATGAACATCACCACACTTTACTTCAGAGCTATCATCTGCACATGACAATGAAACGGTAGGATCAATTGTGCCTTTAGGAACAAAATTCAAAGGTGAAGACTTTTGTGGCTCAACATGTCTGTTATGAACAGACGATTTGCTAGGTGAACCATAAGTCATTTTACTTTCGTTCAATATCTCCTCCCCAGTCATTGGTAAATAAGTGTAATTATCATTGTACGGAGGAGGAGTCTGATTATAACCCAATCCTGACCCTTTCTTTTTAGAATATGCCAATTGTTGATCACACAGATTTTTGACTAATTTACCGGAGGAATCGAACTTCTTAATGTTTAATTGATTTATTTGGTATTTATCCCTAACATTCTCCAGTTCTTTAGTCACCTCACACCGTTTTTCTTTGAGTATCATGAGTTGGGCCGTAGCTACACTAACATCGTCCTTGAGTTGAACGATGTCCTTACGCTGAGCTTCGATTTTCTCTTTGAAAAGTTTTTCGTTTTTCGTTAAAGTGAAATTTTTCCGTTTGATTTCATTATAGTCTTCGATTAGCTCAGCGTTGTGAATTCTATAAGCCTCAACTCGTTCCCTACATTCAGGAGTGCAGAAAACAGAAATTACCTCTTCTTTCGTGAGACCTTTGACAGGTGCTGACAGGATTTGAGTCATGAAAGCAAAATCATCAGCTCCAGTCTCTTCCTCTGGCTTAGGGCTATGTTCGCTTGAGGTCATGAAAGCAATGTTGGATGTAGCAGTTTGATTCTCTGGAGCTGATATGTTCAGACGCTCAATTTCTGAAGACCAATCAAAGTTGACGTTGGGCTACACCACCAGTGCTTGTGCTAATCCTTGCGGCTGTGGACTTCCAGAAGCGGCAGCATCTGCTATACTTGTAGTGGTCACAAGAGCTCTTTCTCAATTAGGAGTTGCAGGTTGAGCAGGAGTTGCAGGAGTTTGATCTCTGTTTATAAGAGGCTTCGGACAGTTCCGAGCATAGTGTCCTTCCTCATGACAGTTGAAACAGCGAAGATTAAAGGGCACTTTAGCAGCTCCATTCCATGCATTTCCCCACCTGTTTTTACCTGTTCTTTTCACAAACTTTTGGGCTCTGAAAGCCGCCATTGCCATCTGCCAGATAATGTCCATTTCTATCCATTTTTATATACTATTATACCAAGATAAAAAATACTTAATTTTTTAAACATATCCATTTTTATAACAATAATATAAAATAAAAAAGGGTAGTTGCACGGTACCTCTAATATAAAATAGAATATACCTAAAAGTAACCGAGTTCTCTAAAATAGTTAGCAAGCTTTCGTTAACACCAACTCTTCCTCCGTTGTCCATGGAATAATGACTCGATTCTCTTTGGCTTTTTCCTTATCCACATCGATTTTCTTCCTAAGGTTATGTTTTTTTCGATTAGAGGGTTCAATGATATTTTGAGGTTGCGTTTCGAGAAGGAATTCGGGTGTATAGGGAGTTTAGGATATAGGAACTTGTGGTTGTTGTTGAGGGAGGTTTGGGATTTGTGGCGGATAAAACATTGGGTAGCTTGCAATAAGATGCTCATAAGCTGTTAAGTCGGCAGAATTACCTGGAACTTGTAGAAGGCGGCGCGGGTTGAGGAGAACTAGTATTCTGTATTTCGCCTACACCATACAGGTTGTTCGGATCGGAAGAACATTCGTGAAGATGCATTTTTTATAAAACTTGATAGATTTCATAAATTTTTTAGTAGTGTAGAAGACTAGTTAGTAAAAAAATGGTCGAATAGGTTGGGTTTTAAATAGGGTGAGTTATTTAATTTTTAAAATTTTATAATCTTTTTTTAAATAAAGTCGTTGGGGTCCAACGGCTACAATGCCACCCAACCACAACATGCCACGTCCACTCCCCTTAAACCTCCATGCCGGTGAAAATTGTGCCGCCGATCCACACCGTTCGTGGGGCGGTGTGCATACCATTCCTCAGCCGATTAACCCTAGCCTTCGCGCCGTTCAAGCAGGGGATGAAAATTGTAACCTGATTGGTTTCCCCTGGCTTCTTTTACGATTTGCTCCGGTATTTGTCTTTCGTTTTATTGTATCAACTTTACGTTCGGATGGCTTATCAGGTTTTGCAATTTGGTCATTGGCTTTATTGCTTTTGTGCTTCTAAGTGTTGTTTATTTAGGGTTTCTAATGATGGTTGGTGGTTTTGATATGTTAGTCGACTTACTTAGGTAAGTTGTTCTTCCTTTTTTGGTGTTTTGGATTGTGTTTAAATTTTTTATCTTTTAAGCTTTTTGTTTATGACTTTTTAAATTGGGTTCGATTGTTTTGCATGTTGTCTTTGCTGTTTGGTTCATCTTTTAGCTGTTGATACAAATTAGAGATTTTTATCTTAAGATTTCACAACTTGTAAGATGCAACAGTTAACCAGCTTTTTGTTCATTCACTTGTCAAGAACTTGATTTTGTGGTTACATTTTTCAGGTTATGTGAGGCTAAGGAATGATCACCCGCAAGGTAAACATTGCATCATTATTCGAGGTGGCAGTTTTCAATCCTTTCTCACCCATTTGATTAAAGTTGTACACTTACATTGATGCATTGTAAAAGTTGGTTTTCTTTTTCATCCAAGGTTTCATTTAATCTGTTGTTTATTGTTTTATGTTTGACTTAAACAAAAATTCAAACTAGTTATCGTTTATGTACTTTTATGTGTATATATGTATATATCAATGGTTTGGTTTGTATTCGGAAAACTGAAAATAGCAGTAAAATAGATTTCTTTTTTACTTTTTTGACTTTTAGTGGCGACAAATGTCGCCGCTAAAGATCAAAATGTCGTCGCTAAAAGTGAACCTCTATTAGCGGCGACATCTTTAGCGGCGACGATTGACCTAAATTCACTCCCTTTCGCCATCGCACTCTCCAAATCTTTTTTCAATTTCTAAATTTCTTCGCGATTTTGGACTCAATTTGTGGCTCTACTCTAGCTTCTTTGGATTTCTTCACCAAGTTTTCATATTCTTCCAGTTGAAACTTCCAGTTGGCCAAGTCTCTTAGTATAACTTCAAGCACTACAAAGAATTCTGGCAATAGTGGCGACTGTACAATCAGTTGTAATCCATTATACCATTCTGGAAATAGCATTCGAATTCCATAATACTTGCAGTTTATATGCCTTTTAATAATATTAAGCGCTTCGGCAATTGTTTAAATTGTTAAACTAATACTGTATATCTTATTTTGTAGGAATATTTTGACGAATTGTTTGAAGACCCGAGATTTATGGAACGACTGTACCAAGCTATGGATAAGAAGAGATCAAGAAAAGACAAGGAAAATGACACGGACGAGGAGGGAGAATGATGTATTTTGCATTGAACTTAGGGGTTTCAAAACTTTAACTTAACCAAACAAAATACTTTTGTTTTAGTTTTATGTTTAAAACTTGGTTTGTTTGAAGAATTGTTTGAATTATTGTTTGCGTATGGAAAATTTAAAGAAACAGCAGGTTACGGTTATTTGCAAAAACTGGGATTAAGCGAGAAAAAAAAAAGAATTAATTGGTTTTTTGACTTTTAGCGGCGAATGATATTTGCTGATGTGTCATATATGGCTTTACCGACCATAGAAGTCGTCGCTAAAACAAAAGGTCGTCGCTAAAAAGTTAAAGGAATTAGCGGCGACAAATACTATTAGCGGCGACAAATACTATTAGCGGCGACATGACAAGCATTAGTGAACCTCTATTAGCGGCGACATCTTTAGCGGCGACGATTGACTTTTAGCGGCGGGGCATTAGCGGCGACTGGTCGTCGCTAAAGCCTTTAGTGGCGACAGATGGGACTTTTAGCGGCGACAATTGTCGTCGCTAAAGATCTGTTTTCTTGTACCACACCTTCGTGGGGCGGTGTGCATACCATTCCTCAGCCGATTAACCCTAGCCTCCGCGCCGTTCACGCAGGGGATGATTTGCAAATGGAGTTGATCTGAAGTGAACCTATTTTTTGTGGTTTCAACTTTCCCGATCATTGCAGCAGATCTGAAAATATGACTTTTTGTTGGGTAGATTCACAGCGACCAAAATGGGTTGCGTGAAATAGTTTTCTTTACCGCATAATCGAACATACAGATTTGAGGATAAGGTCGTCTTCTTATTTAGTCTGTTCAACCAGACAATTCAACCAAAAGGATGTAGGCGACAAGAAGCTCATATTCTTCTTTGGTCCATGGAATTCGATAAATGGGAGCAGAGTAAGAAAATGCAAGGCATGTAAATTTCTTGTAAAAGCAACATCATTAAGAATACAACTAAAATATTGACACCATTATTTATTAACTAAAAATGTCTTTTGTGTAGAATTATCTCCCTTGAAAGAGTTAAAGGCACTCGACTTGAGCTGGTGTGACCTCAACTCACTCACATTAAATGGTATTTAAGTTGTTAAAATGTGTTTATAAATTCTATTTCTTTCAAAGATTTCTTCATATGCTGGTGGGGCACTATATTTTAAAGACGTTAACATTTCGCCACTGCACCAGTACAACCCCATAAACATACTCCCAAGCTCTACATTTAAGAAAAACTCAACATACTCCCATAAACATGCTCGGCGTGGAATTTATAGGGGACTTGGACGTAAACCTTCTTTATCTTCAGCCTCGAGTGACGTGAGTCCTCATGAGAAGGAGAAGACACGTCCGCAATTTTCAGAGGTAACACACCCACGTTTCAAATCATTGCGATTTTAATCCACATGATTAACTGCCATCGACTTTGATTGTTAATTACTGATAGTTAAATCACAATTAACAACTGTTAATTACTTGTGAATTATTGATTAGAGCATGTGCAGACTGAATTTTTGATTACAAAAAAAGATTGTTTTGGTTCGGGCCGGATTGGGTTCGGGTTGAAACTGGTTCGGGTCAGAATGGTTTCGGGTCGGATTAAGCGTCAGTCACAGATAACGTTTAAGAGTCAGTCACAAACATGAGTTGGACGCTGAAACCAGTAGATGTGTAAATCCCGAATATTAACAAGAACCAACAGTCTTTTAACTTATTAATGTCTATATATATATATATTTATAATTATGAGCTTCCTTTTAGAAACTTTAAGTTATTATTGTTCAACAATAGTATGTTTTCAACTATTGCTTCATTTTCAGAAACTTACCCAATGGCATGTATGTTTTAGAATTATCATCATACTCTAAACTGTGGCTCGATCTCGACATCGATTCTGCTCGGAGGGCGGCTAATGCGGCCCTCCGTCTTTGCTTCTGTTCCTTCCACTCCTTTACTTGCTCTTTGAGGGCGGCTTTTGCCTGCTCTGCCACCTCAGCTCGTGTTGTCGCCTGTTCTGCGCGTGTCCTAAATTCACTCCCTTTCGCCATCGCACTCTCCAAATCTTTTTTCAATTTCTAAATTTCTTCGCGACTTTTGGACTCAATTTGTGGCTCTACTCTAGCTTCTTTGGATTTCTTCACCAAGTTTTCATATTCTTCCAGTTGAAACTTCCAGTTGGCCAAGTCTCTTAGTATAACTTCAAGCACTACAAAGAATTCTGGCAATAGTGGCGACTGTACAATCAGCTGTAATCCATTATACCATTCTGGCAATAGCATTCGAATTCCATACTACTTGCAGTTTATATGCCTTTTAATAATATTAAGCGCTTCGGCAAGTGTTTAAATTGTTAAACTAATACTGTATATCTTATTTTGTAGGAATATTTTGACGAATTGTTTGAAGACCCGAGATTTATGGAACGACTGTACCAAGCTATGGATAAGAAGAGATCAAGAAAAGACAACGAAAATGACACGGACGAGGAGGGAGAATGATGTATTTTGTATTGAACTTAGGGGTTTCAAAACTTTAACTTAAACAAACAAAATACTTTTGTTGTAGTTTTATGTTTAAAACTTGGTTTGTTTGAAGAATTGTTTGAATTATTGTTTGCGTATGGAAAATTTAAAGAAACAGCAGGTTACGGTTATTTGCAAAAACTGGGATTAAGCGAGAAAAAAAAAGAATTAATTGGTTTTTTGACTTTTAGCGGCGAATGATATTTGCTGATGTGTCATATATGGCTTTACCGACCATAGAAGTCGTCGCTAAAACAAAAGGTCGTCGCTAAAAAGTTAAAGGAATCAGCGGCGACAAATACTATTAGCGGCGACATGACAAGCATTAGTGAACCTCTATTAGCGGCGACATCTTTAGCGGCGACGATTGACTTTTAGCGGCGGGGCATTAGCGGCGACTGGTCGTCGCTAAAGCCTTTAGTGGCGACAGATGGGACTTTTAGCGGCGACAATTGTCGTCGCTAAAGATCTGTTTTCTTGTACCACACCGTTCGTGGGGCGGTGTGCATACCATTCCTCAGCCGATTAACCCTAGCCTCCGCGCCGTTCACGCAGGGGATGATTTGCAAATGGAGTTGATCTGAAGTGAACCTATTTTTTGTGGTTTCAACTTTCCCGATCATTGCAGCAGATCTGAAAATATGACTTTTTGTTGGGTAGATTCACAGCGACCAAAATGGGTTGCGTGAAATAGTTTTCTTTACCGCATAATCGAACATACAGATTTGAGGATAAGGTCGTCTTCTTATTTAGTCTGTTCAACCAGACAATTCAACCAAAAGGATGTAGGCGACAAGAAGCTCATATTCTTCTTTGGTCCATGGAATTCGATAAATGGGAGCAGAGTAAGAAAATGCAAGGCATGTAAATTTCTTGTAAAAGCAACATCATTAGATTATCATTTGGCAAAAAAAAAAAAAAGTTGTTCAGGCCGTCCGACACTTTCTCACCCATTTGATTAAAGTTGTACACTTACATTGATGCATTGTAAAAGTTGGTTTTCTTTTTCATCCAAGGTTTCATTTAATCTGTTGTTTATTGTTTTATGTTTGACTTAAACAAAAATTCAAACTAGTTATCGTTTATGTACTTTTATGTGTATATATGTATATATCAATGGTTTGGTTTGTATTCAGAAAACTGAAAATAGCAGTAAAATAGATTTTTTTTTTTACTTTTTTGACTTTTAGTGGCGACAAATGTCGCCTAAAGATCAAAATGTCGTCGCTAAAAGTGAACCTCTATTAGCGGCGACATCTTTAGCGGCGACGATTGACCTAAATTCACTCCCTTTCGCCATCGCACTCTCCAAATCTTTTTTCAATTTCTAAATTTCTTCGCGACTTTTGGACTCAATTTGTGGCTCTACTCTAGCTTCTTTGGATTTCTTCACCAAGTTTTCATATTCTTCCGGTTGAAACTTCCAGTTGGCCAAGTCTCTTAGTATAACTTCAAGCACTACAAAGAATTCTGGCAATAGTGGCGACAGTACAATCAGCTGTAATCCATTATACCATTCTGGCAATAGCATTCGAATTCCATACTACTTGCAGTTTATATGCCTTTTAATAATATTAAGCGCTTCGGCAAGTGTTTAAATTGTTAAACTAATACTGTATATCTTATTTTGTAGGAATATTTTGACGAATTGTTTGAAGACCCGAGATTTATGGAACGACTGTACCAAGCTATGGATAAGAAGAGATCAAGAAAAGACAACGAAAATGACACGGACGAGGAGGGAGAATGATGTATTTTGTATTGAACTTAGGGGTTTCAAAACTTTAACTTAACCAAACAAAATACTTTTGTTGTAGTTTTATGTTTAAAACTTGGTTTGTTTGAAGAATTGTTTGAATTATTGTTTGCGTATGGAAAATTAAAAGAAACAGCAGGTTACGGTTATTTGCAAAAACTGGGATTAAGCGAGAAAAAAAAAAGAATTAATTGGTTTTTTGACTTTTAGCGGCGACATTGTCGTCGCAAATGATATTTGCTGATGTGTCATATATGGCTTTACCGACCATAGAAGTCGTCGCTAAAACAAAAGGTCGTCGCTAAAAAGTTAAAGGAATTAGCGGCGACAAATACTATTAGCGGCGACATGACAAGCATTAGCAACGGTTCATTAGCGGCGACAATTGGGAGTATTAGCGTCGACAAAAGTCGCCGCTATTGCCAGAATTCTTTGTAGTGCCTCTTTTACGATTTCCTCCGGTATTTGTCTTTCGTTTTATTGTATCAACTTTACCTTCGGATGGCTTATCAGGTTTTGCAATTTGGTCATTGGCTTTATTGCTTTTGTGCTTCTAAGTGTTGTTTATTTAGGGTTTCTAATGATGGTTGGTGGTTTTGATATGTTAGTCGACTTACTTAGGTAAGTTGTTCTTCCTGTTTTGGTGTTTTGGATTGTGTTTAAATTTTTTATCTTTAAAGCTTTTTGTTTATGACTTTTTAAATTGGGTTCGATTGTTTTGCATGTTGTCTTTGCTGTTTGGTTCATCTTTTAACTGTTGATACAAATTAGAGATTTTTACCTTAAGATTTCACAACTTGTAAGATGCAACAGTTAACCAGCTTTTTGTTCATTCACTTGTCAAGAACTTGATTTTGTGGTTACATTTTTCAGGTTATGTGAGGCTAAGGAATGATCACCCGCAAGGTAAACATTGCATCATTATTCGAGGTGGCAGTTTTCAATCCTTTACTCATGAATAGATTGACGGGTAAACAAAAAGAAATTAAGAGGAAACGGGTCTAAAGTTGCTCACAAGAAACCTTTTAAACCATTTCATTAAAAAAACTAGATTATCATTTGGCAAAAAAAAAAGTTGTTCAGGCCGTCCGACACTTTCTCACCCATTTGATTAAAGTTGTACACTTACATTGATGCATTGTAAAAGTTGGTTTTCTTTTTCATCCAAGGTTTCATTTAATCTGTTGTTTATTGTTTTATGTTTGACTTAAACAAAAATTCAAACTAGTTATCGTTTATGTACTTTTATGTGTATATATGTATATATCAATGGTTTGGTTTGTATTCGGAAAACTGAAAATAGCAGTAAAATAGATTTTTTTTTTTTTACTTTTTTGACTTTTAGTGGCGACAAATGTCGCCGCTAAAGATCAAAATGTCGTCGCTAAAAGTGAACCTCTATTAGCGGCGACATCTTTAGCGGTGACGATTGACCTAAATTCACTCCCTTTCGCCATCGCACTCTCCAAATCTTTTTTCAATTTCTAAATTTCTTGGCGATTTTGGACTCAATTTGTGGCTCTACTCTAGCTTCTTTGGATTTCTTCACCAAGTTTTCATATTCTTCCAGTTGGCCAAGTCTCTTAGTATAACTTCAAGCACTACAAAGAATTCTGGCAATAGTGGCGACTGTACAATCAGCTGTAATCCATTATACCATTCTAGCAATAGCATTCGAATTCCATACTACTTGCAGTTTATATGCCTTTTAATAATATTAAGCGCTTCGGCAATTGTTTAAATTGTTAAACTAATACTGTATATCTTATTTTGTAGGAATATTTTGACGAATTGTTTGAAGACCCGAGATTTATGGAAACATACTCTTCGCCCAAGCATCAGCAGAAGTTAGTTCTTGACTAGATTGTGAGTTTAAACTCCAATCCCAGGGACTTGTACAACTCATGTTGGTGAGATAATAATTGAAAAACCTTCACAAACACAAACTGTTAAGTTCAAACAGACAAGAATTGAAAGATTCTGACCTGTTCGAAAGATCAAGACTTGTTCGAAGGATCAACAGTGATCGAAAGATTACTGTTGAGTTTCGAGCAAAGTCTTCGAAAGATTCACAATGAAAGATCCTTATCTTTCGAGCAATTATCGCGAAAGATTCACAGTTCGAAAGATCTTTATCTTTTGAATACTGATCTCGAAAGATTCTCAATGAAAGATCCTTATCTTTCGAGATAAATCCTTATCTTTCGGACAACTAACTTTCGAAAAGATTCCAGAAACGAAAGATAATGTTTAGACTTCGAAAGACTACTCGAAAGATGCTAATCTGTCGAGCTGTCTCTGATCGAAAGATGATCTTTCGAAGTCGAAGGATATCTTTCGGAAGCTTCTGACACACTGACACGATGGGACAGGTTGGTGAAAAGGTGATGGGTTGGTGAAGTCAACTTTCGGCAAAAGGAATGGTCAGACCTCACCTTTTCCCACCAACTCTGATTTTGAAATAAAATATTCCAAAAATGGAACACCTTATCCAGAACCAGTTACCGGAGATATGGCCGGAAAACACAAAGTCACTTAAAAAACAAGTTTTCAAGTTACCCAACCCAACCTTGAACACTCCCGAAGGTTTAGAAACCGTTTTTCAGTTTAGAGATGCAAGAAAAACCACCAAAACGGGTCCTAAACCAAGTGTCCAAACACACCAAGAACTCGAACAACCCGGTTTTAAACAAGGTAAAGAGCCAAGCTCTGATACCACTTGTAGGTCCCTCTACGGAGGATGACGAACCTAAACCTTGTTATACAAACACACTAGCGAGTGCGGAATCCAAGCTAGCAAGCAAACCGGGATGAAGCAAGTATAAACACAAACACATAAAGTTCACTGATTAACACCACTGTATTAATACGTATGAAGATTCCGGTTACAAGCACAATGTTTACAAATCTAACTTGCAAACTCTCAAGTATGTGTGTGTGTTTTCGGACAGAATGCTCTCAACTTTCTATCTCTCTATGTGTGCATCTATCTTCTCACATACACTGCATGGGTATATATATACCCAGCCCAGGTTGTCATGTTCGAAGGATTCGATAGATGGTCGAAGGATCATCTATCGACTACAATGCTTTCGAAGGATCAGTAATCACTTCGAAGGATGATCTATCGATCATCCATTCGAAGGATATCTTTCGAGTTCATCGAAGGATCAGCATTATCCTTCGATGTTCATCCTTCGAGCCAGACAAATGACAACCAATAACTAACAGTTTGACCAAGTCAATCCGGAGGATGGTTGACTCGGTCAACTTACAGACTATCTAGGACATCGTTTTACATACAGACCAAATACAGACAAAGTACAGACACAAGTGCATCAACATAGCCTCCGCGCCGTTCAAGCAGGGGATGATTTGCAAATGGAGTTGATCTGAAGTGAACCTATTTTTTGTGGTTTTAACTTTCCCGATCATTGCAGCAGATCTGAAAATATGACTTTTTGTTGGGTAGATTCACAGCGACCAAAATGGGTTGCGTGAAATAGTTTTCTTTACCGCATAATCGAACATACAGATTTGAGGATAAGGTCGTCTTCTTATTTAGTCTGTTCAACCAGACAATTCAACCAAAAGGATGTAGGCGACAAGAAGCTCATATTCTTCTTTGGTCCATGGAATTCGATAAATGGGAGCAGAGTAAGAAAATGTTAAACTAATACTGTATATCTTATTTTGTAGGAATATTTTGACGAATTGTTTGAAGACCCGAGATTTATGGAACGACTGTACCAAGCTATGGATAAGAAGAGATCAAGAAAAGACAACGAAAATGACACGGACGAGGAGGGAGAATGATGTATTTTGTATTGAACTTAGGGGTTTCAAAACTTTAACTTAAACAAACAAAATACTTTTGTTGTAGTTTTATGTTTAAAACTTGGTTTGTTTGAAGAATTGTTTGAATTATTGTTTGCGTATGGAAAATTTAAAGAAACAGCAGGTTACGGTTATTTGCAAAAACTGGGATTAAGCGAGAAAAAAAAAAGAATTAATTGGTTTTTTGACTTTTAGCGGCGAATGATATTTGCTGATGTGTCATATATGGCTTTACCGACCATAGAAGTCGTCGCTAAAACAAAAGGTCGTCGCTAAAAAGTTAAAGGAATCAGCGGCGACAAATACTATTAGCGGCGACATGACAAGCATTAGTGAACCTCTATTAGCGGCGACATCTTTAGCGGCGACGATTGACTTTTAGCGGCGGGGCATTAGCGGCGACTGGTCGTCGCTAAAGCCTTTAGTGGCGACAGATGGGACTTTTAGCGGCGACAATTGTCGTCGCTAAAGATCTGTTTTCTTGTACCACACCGTTCGTGGGGCGGTGTGCATACCATTCCTCAGCCGATTAACCCTAGCCTCCGCGCCGTTCACGCAGGGGATGATTTGCAAATGGAGTTGATCTGAAGTGAACCTATTTTTTGTGGTTTCAACTTTCCCGATCATTGCAGCAGATCTGAAAATATGACTTTTTGTTGGGTAGATTCACAGCGACCAAAATGGGTTGCGTGAAATAGTTTTCTTTACCGCATAATCGAACATACAGATTTGAGGATAAGGTCGTCTTCTTATTTAGTCTGTTCAACCAGACAATTCAACCAAAAGGATGTAGGCGACAAGAAGCTCATATTCTTCTTTGGTCCATGGAATTCGATAAATGGGAGCAGAGTAAGAAAATGCAAGGCATGTAAATTTCTTGTAAAAGCAACATCATTAGATTATCATTTGGCAAAAAAAAAAAAAAGTTGTTCAGGCCGTCCGACACTTTCTCACCCATTTGATTAAAGTTGTACACTTACATTGATGCATTGTAAAAGTTGGTTTTCTTTTTCATCCAAGGTTTCATTTAATCTGTTGTTTATTGTTTTATGTTTGACTTAAACAAAAATTCAAACTAGTTATCGTTTATGTACTTTTATGTGTATATATGTATATATCAATGGTTTGGTTTGTATTCAGAAAACTGAAAATAGCAGTAAAATAGATTTTTTTTTTTACTTTTTTGACTTTTAGTGGCGACAAATGTCGCCTAAAGATCAAAATGTCGTCGCTAAAAGTGAACCTCTATTAGCGGCGACATCTTTAGCGGCGACGATTGACCTAAATTCACTCCCTTTCGCCATCGCACTCTCCAAATCTTTTTTCAATTTCTAAATTTCTTCGCGACTTTTGGACTCAATTTGTGGCTCTACTCTAGCTTCTTTGGATTTCTTCACCAAGTTTTCATATTCTTCCGGTTGAAACTTCCAGTTGGCCAAGTCTCTTAGTATAACTTCAAGCACTACAAAGAATTCTGGCAATAGTGGCGACAGTACAATCAGCTGTAATCCATTATACCATTCTGGCAATAGCATTCGAATTCCATACTACTTGCAGTTTATATGCCTTTTAATAATATTAAGCGCTTCGGCAAGTGTTTAAATTGTTAAACTAATACTGTATATCTTATTTTGTAGGAATATTTTGACGAATTGTTTGAAGACCCGAGATTTATGGAACGACTGTACCAAGCTATGGATAAGAAGAGATCAAGAAAAGACAACGAAAATGACACGGACGAGGAGGGAGAATGATGTATTTTGTATTGAACTTAGGGGTTTCAAAACTTTAACTTAACCAAACAAAATACTTTTGTTGTAGTTTTATGTTTAAAACTTGGTTTGTTTGAAGAATTGTTTGAATTATTGTTTGCGTATGGAAAATTAAAAGAAACAGCAGGTTACGGTTATTTGCAAAAACTGGGATTAAGCGAGAAAAAAAAAAGAATTAATTGGTTTTTTGACTTTTAGCGGCGACATTGTCGTCGCAAATGATATTTGCTGATGTGTCATATATGGCTTTACCGACCATAGAAGTCGTCGCTAAAACAAAAGGTCGTCGCTAAAAAGTTAAAGGAATTAGCGGCGACAAATACTATTAGCGGCGACATGACAAGCATTAGCAACGGTTCATTAGCGGCGACAATTGGGAGTATTAGCGTCGACAAAAGTCGCCGCTATTGCCAGAATTCTTTGTAGTGCCTCTTTTACGATTTCCTCCGGTATTTGTCTTTCGTTTTATTGTATCAACTTTACCTTCGGATGGCTTATCAGGTTTTGCAATTTGGTCATTGGCTTTATTGCTTTTGTGCTTCTAAGTGTTGTTTATTTAGGGTTTCTAATGATGGTTGGTGGTTTTGATATGTTAGTCGACTTACTTAGGTAAGTTGTTCTTCCTGTTTTGGTGTTTTGGATTGTGTTTAAATTTTTTATCTTTAAAGCTTTTTGTTTATGACTTTTTAAATTGGGTTCGATTGTTTTGCATGTTGTCTTTGCTGTTTGGTTCATCTTTTAACTGTTGATACAAATTAGAGATTTTTACCTTAAGATTTCACAACTTGTAAGATGCAACAGTTAACCAGCTTTTTGTTCATTCACTTGTCAAGAACTTGATTTTGTGGTTACATTTTTCAGGTTATGTGAGGCTAAGGAATGATCACCCGCAAGGTAAACATTGCATCATTATTCGAGGTGGCAGTTTTCAATCCTTTACTCATGAATAGATTGACGGGTAAACAAAAAGAAATTAAGAGGAAACGGGTCTAAAGTTGCTCACAAGAAACCTTTTAAACCATTTCATTAAAAAAACTAGATTATCATTTGGCAAAAAAAAAAGTTGTTCAGGCCGTCCGACACTTTCTCACCCATTTGATTAAAGTTGTACACTTACATTGATGCATTGTAAAAGTTGGTTTTCTTTTTCATCCAAGGTTTCATTTAATCTGTTGTTTATTGTTTTATGTTTGACTTAAACAAAAATTCAAACTAGTTATCGTTTATGTACTTTTATGTGTATATATGTATATATCAATGGTTTGGTTTGTATTCGGAAAACTGAAAATAGCAGTAAAATAGATTTTTTTTTTTTTACTTTTTTGACTTTTAGTGGCGACAAATGTCGCCGCTAAAGATCAAAATGTCGTCGCTAAAAGTGAACCTCTATTAGCGGCGACATCTTTAGCGGTGACGATTGACCTAAATTCACTCCCTTTCGCCATCGCACTCTCCAAATCTTTTTTCAATTTCTAAATTTCTTGGCGATTTTGGACTCAATTTGTGGCTCTACTCTAGCTTCTTTGGATTTCTTCACCAAGTTTTCATATTCTTCCAGTTGGCCAAGTCTCTTAGTATAACTTCAAGCACTACAAAGAATTCTGGCAATAGTGGCGACTGTACAATCAGCTGTAATCCATTATACCATTCTAGCAATAGCATTCGAATTCCATACTACTTGCAGTTTATATGCCTTTTAATAATATTAAGCGCTTCGGCAATTGTTTAAATTGTTAAACTAATACTGTATATCTTATTTTGTAGGAATATTTTGACGAATTGTTTGAAGACCCGAGATTTATGGAAACATACTCTTCGCCCAAGCATCAGCAGAAGTTAGTTCTTGACTAGATTGTGAGTTTAAACTCCAATCCCAGGGACTTGTACAACTCATGTTGGTGAGATAATAATTGAAAAACCTTCACAAACACAAACTGTTAAGTTCAAACAGACAAGAATTGAAAGATTCTGACCTGTTCGAAAGATCAAGACTTGTTCGAAGGATCAACAGTGATCGAAAGATTACTGTTGAGTTTCGAGCAAAGTCTTCGAAAGATTCACAATGAAAGATCCTTATCTTTCGAGCAATTATCGCGAAAGATTCACAGTTCGAAAGATCTTTATCTTTTGAATACTGATCTCGAAAGATTCTCAATGAAAGATCCTTATCTTTCGAGATAAATCCTTATCTTTCGGACAACTAACTTTCGAAAAGATTCCAGAAACGAAAGATAATGTTTAGACTTCGAAAGACTACTCGAAAGATGCTAATCTGTCGAGCTGTCTCTGATCGAAAGATGATCTTTCGAAGTCGAAGGATATCTTTCGGAAGCTTCTGACACACTGACACGATGGGACAGGTTGGTGAAAAGGTGATGGGTTGGTGAAGTCAACTTTCGGCAAAAGGAATGGTCAGACCTCACCTTTTCCCACCAACTCTGATTTTGAAATAAAATATTCCAAAAATGGAACACCTTATCCAGAACCAGTTACCGGAGATATGGCCGGAAAACACAAAGTCACTTAAAAAACAAGTTTTCAAGTTACCCAACCCAACCTTGAACACTCCCGAAGGTTTAGAAACCGTTTTTCAGTTTAGAGATGCAAGAAAAACCACCAAAACGGGTCCTAAACCAAGTGTCCAAACACACCAAGAACTCGAACAACCCGGTTTTAAACAAGGTAAAGAGCCAAGCTCTGATACCACTTGTAGGTCCCTCTACGGAGGATGACGAACCTAAACCTTGTTATACAAACACACTAGCGAGTGCGGAATCCAAGCTAGCAAGCAAACCGGGATGAAGCAAGTATAAACACAAACACATAAAGTTCACTGATTAACACCACTGTATTAATACGTATGAAGATTCCGGTTACAAGCACAATGTTTACAAATCTAACTTGCAAACTCTCAAGTATGTGTGTGTGTTTTCGGACAGAATGCTCTCAACTTTCTATCTCTCTATGTGTGCATCTATCTTCTCACATACACTGCATGGGTATATATATACCCAGCCCAGGTTGTCATGTTCGAAGGATTCGATAGATGGTCGAAGGATCATCTATCGACTACAATGCTTTCGAAGGATCAGTAATCACTTCGAAGGATGATCTATCGATCATCCATTCGAAGGATATCTTTCGAGTTCATCGAAGGATCAGCATTATCCTTCGATGTTCATCCTTCGAGCCAGACAAATGACAACCAATAACTAACAGTTTGACCAAGTCAATCCGGAGGATGGTTGACTCGGTCAACTTACAGACTATCTAGGACATCGTTTTACATACAGACCAAATACAGACAAAGTACAGACACAAGTGCATCAACATAGCCTCCGCGCCGTTCAAGCAGGGGATGATTTGCAAATGGAGTTGATCTGAAGTGAACCTATTTTTTGTGGTTTTAACTTTCCCGATCATTGCAGCAGATCTGAAAATATGACTTTTTGTTGGGTAGATTCACAGCGACCAAAATGGGTTGCGTGAAATAGTTTTCTTTACCGCATAATCGAACATACAGATTTGAGGATAAGGTCGTCTTCTTATTTAGTCTGTTCAACCAGACAATTCAACCAAAAGGATGTAGGCGACAAGAAGCTCATATTCTTCTTTGGTCCATGGAATTCGATAAATGGGAGCAGAGTAAGAAAATGTTAAACTAATACTGTATATCTTATTTTGTAGGAATATTTTGACGAATTGTTTGAAGACCCGAGATTTATGGAACGACTGTACCAAGCTATGGATAAGAAGAGATCAAGAAAAGACAACGAAAATGACACGGACGAGGAGGGAGAATGATGTATTTTGTATTCAACTTAGGGGTTTCAAATCTTTAACTTAACCAAACAAAATACTTTTGTTGTAGTTTTATGTTTAAAACTTGGTTTGTTTGAAGAATTGTTTGAATTATTGTTTGCGTATGGAAAATTAAAAGAAACAGCAGGTTACGGTTATTTGCAAAAACTGGGATTAAGCGAGAAAAAAAAAAGAATTAATTGGTTTTTTGACTTTTAGCGGCGACATTGTCGTCGCAAATGATATTTGCTGATGTGTCATATATGGCTTTACCGACCATAGAAGTCGTCGCTAAAACAAAAGGTCGTCGCTAAAAAGTTAAAGGAATTAGCGGCGACAAATACTATTAGCGGCGACATGACAAGCATTAGCAACGGTTCATTAGCGGCGACAATTGGGAGTATTAGCGTCGACAAAAGTCGCCGCTATTGCCAGAATTCTTTGTAGTGCCTCTTTTACGATTTCCTCCGGTATTTGTCTTTCGTTTTATTGTATCAACTTTACCTTCGGATGGCTTATCAGGTTTTGCAATTTGGTCATTGGCTTTATTGCTTTTGTGCTTCTAAGTGTTGTTTATTTAGGGTTTCTAATGATGGTTGGTGGTTTTGATATGTTAGTCGACTTACTTAGGTAAGTTGTTCTTCCTGTTTTGGTGTTTTGGATTGTGTTTAAATTTTTTATCTTTAAAGCTTTTTGTTTATGACTTTTTAAATTGGGTTCAATTGTTTTGCATGTTGTCTTTGCTGTTTGGTTCATCTTTTAACTGTTGATACAAATTAGAGATTTTTACCTTAAGATTTCACAACTTGTAAGATGCAACAGTTAACCAACTTTTTGTTCATTCACTTGTCAAGAACTTGATTTTGTGGTTACATTTTTCAGGTTATGTGAGGCTAAGGAATGATCACCCGCAAGGTAAACATTGCATCATTATTCGAGGTGGCAGTTTTCAATCCTTTACTCATGAATAGATTGACGGGTAAACAAAAAGAAATTAAGAGGAAACGGGTCAAAAGTTGCTCACAAGAAACCTTTTAAACCATTTCATTAAAAAAACTAGATTATCATTTGGCAAAAAAAAAGTTGTTCAGGCCGTCCGACACTTTCTCACCCATTTGATTAAAGTTGTACACTTACATTGATGCATTGTAAAAGTTGGTTTTCTTTTTCATCCAAGGTTTCATTTAATCTGTTGTTTATTGTTTTATGTTTGACTTAAACAAAAATTCAAACTAGTTATCGTTTATGTACTTTTATGTGTATATATGTATATATCAATGGTTTGGTTTGTATTCGGAAAACTGAAAATAGCAGTAAAATAGATTTTTTTTTTTTTACTTTTTTGACTTTTAGTGGCGACAAATGTCGCCGCTAAAGATCAAAATGTCGTCGCTAAAAGTGAACCTCTATTAGCGGCGACATCTTTAGCGGCGACGATTGACCTAAATTCACTCCCTTTCGCCATCGCACTCTCCAAATCTTTTTTCAATTTCTAAATTTCTTGGCGATTTTGGACTCAATTTGTGGCTCTACACTAGCTTCTTTGGATTTCTTCACCAAGTTTTCATATTCTTCCAGTTGAAACTTCCAGTTGGCCAAGTCTCTTAGTATAACTTCAAGCACTACAAAGAATTCTGGCAATAGTGGTGACTGTACAATCAGCTGTAATCCATTATACCATTCTGGCAATAGCATTCGAATTCCATACTACTTGCAGTTTATATGCCTTTTAATAATATTAAGCGCTTCGGCAATTGTTTAAATTGTTAAACTAATACTGTATATCTTATTTTGTAGGAATATTTTGACGAATTGTTTGAAGACCCGAGATTTATGGAAACATACTCTTCGCCCAAGCATCAGCAGAAGTTAGTTCTTGACTAGATTGTGAGTTTAAACTCCAATCTCAGGGACTTGTACAACTCATGTTGATGAGATAATAATTGAAAAACCTTCACAAACACAAACTGTTAAGTTCAAACAGACAAGATTTGAAAGATTCTGACCTCTTCGAAAGATCAAGACTTGTTCGAAGGATCAACAGTGATCGAAAGATTACTGTTGAGTTTCGAGCAAAGTCTTCGAAAGATTCACAATGAAAGATCCTTATCTTTCGAGCAATTATCGCGAAAGATTCACAGTTCGAAAGATCTTTATCTTTCGAATACTGATCTCGAAAGATTCTCAATGAAAGATCCTTATCTTTCGAGATAAATCCTTATCTTTCGGACAACTAACTTTCGAAAAGATTCCAGAAACGAAAGATAATGTTTAGACTTCGAAAGACTACTCGAAAGATGCTAATCTGTCGAGCTGTCTCTGATCGAAAGATGATCTTTCGAAGTCGAAGGATATCTTTCGGAAGCTTCTGACACACTGACACGATGGGACAGGTTGGTGAAAAGGTGATGGGTTGGTGAAGTCAACTTTCGGCAAAAGGAATGGTCAGACCTCACCTTTTCCCACCAACTCTGATTTTGAAATAAAATATTCCAAAAATGGAACACCTTATCCAGAACCAGTTACCGGAGATATGACCGGAGATATGGCCGGAAAACACAAAGTCACTTAAAAAACAAGTTTTCAAGTTACCCAACCCAACCTTGAACACTCCCGAAGGTTTAGAAACCGTTTTTCAGTTTAGAGATGCAAGAAAAACCACCAAAACGGGTCCTAAACCAAGTGTCCAAACACACCAAGAACTCGAACAACCCGGTTTTAAACAAGGTAAAGAGCCAAGCTCTGATACCACTTGTAGGTCCCTCTACGGAGGATGACGAACCTAAACCTTGTTATACAAACACACTAGCGAGTGCGGAATCCAAGCTAGCAAGCAAACCGGGATGAAGCAAGTATAAACACAAACACACAAAGTTCACCGATTAACACCACTGTATTAATACGTATGAAGGTTCCGGTTACAAGCACAATGTTTACAAATCTAACTTGCAAACTCTCAAGTATGTGTGTGTGTATTCGGACAGAATGCTCTCAACTTTCTATCTCTCTATGTGTGCATCTATCTTCTCACATACACTGCATGGGTATATATATGCCCAGCCCAGGTTGTCATGTTCGAAGGATTCGATAGATGGTCGAAGGATCATCTATCGACTACAATGCTTTCGAAGGATCAGTAATCAGTAATCACTTCGAAGGATATCTTTCGAGTTCATCGAAGGATCAGCATTATCCTTCGATGTTCATCCTTCGAGCCAGACAAATGACAACCAATAACTAACAGTTTGACCAAGTCAATCCGGAGGATGGTTGACTCGGTCAACTTACAGACTATCTAGGACATCGTTTTACATACAGACCGAATACAGACAAAGTACAGACACAAGTGCATCAACATAGCCTCCGCGCCGTTCAAGCAGGGGATGATTTGCAAATGGAGTTGATCTGAAGTGAACATATTTTTTGTGGTTTTAACTTTCCGGATCATTACAGCAGATCTGAAAATATGACTTTTTGTTGGGTAGATTCACAGCGACCAAAATGGGTTGCGTGAAATAGTTTTCTTTACCGCATAATCGAACATACAGATTTGAGGACAAGGTCGTCTTCTTATTTAGTCTGTTCAACCAGACAATTCAACCGAAAGGATGTAGGCGACAAGAAGCTCATATTCTTCTTTGGTCCATGGAATTCGATAAATGGGAGCAGAGTAAGAAAATGCAAGGCATGTAAATTTCTTGTAAAAGCAACATCATTAAGAATACAACTAAAATATTGACACCATTATTTATTAACTAAAAATGTCTTTTGTGTAGAATTATCTCCCTTGAAAGAGTTAAAGGCACTCGACTTGAGCTGGTGTGACCTCAACTCACTCACATTAAATGGTATTTAAGTTGTTAAAATGTGTTTATAAATTCTATTTCTTTCAAAGATTTCTTCATATGCCGGTGAGGCACTATATTTTAAAGACGTTAACATTTCGCCACTGCACCAGTACAACCCCATAAACATACTCGACAATTTCAGCCTTTAGCTTTCAAAAACTTGCAAATTTCGACCGTTTATGAAGATTTAGTCAATTTCGGTTTTCGTTCAGGTTTCAGGCAACGAAGACTCGAGTTCCAACATCGCACGATCGAAAATAAAGAAGAAATAAAATATTTTTGGTATTTTTGAATTTTTCAAATGTAAAGACTGAAAGTAGTAAATAAATATGTACAGACAATCTTTTTGCGAGTTTCGAGGGTAAGAGAATCATATCAGTGTACGGTCATGCCAAAACGCTCTTGTTGTTCAGTTAGTTAACATTAAGATAAGCATCCTATAACAATTATCGGTATTGTTGTCCACTTAAGCTCAACTTATCAGATGTAATCATGTTTAGGAGATACGTTAAGGTATAATTTATACTTACCGACCGGTGTTCATCCACATCACGACACATTCCCGTATCAAGGTATGCACGAGGGTTCATCTTACCGGTGAGTATACCGATTATCATCTGTTTGACCGTATATGATGTGAGATTCTCACTTATTTTGATTTGAAAACAAGCCCTTTGTGATATAATCACTTATTGATGAGCAACTTGATTTTCATATGCATGAGGGCACATGAGCAAGTCCGTGAACAGGTCAGTACTTCCGTACAGCAGAGAGACGAACTTGACTCCCGGATAAATGTGATATTTTATCACTTATTTGATTTGGACATGTGATTGTTTATCACTTATTGAGGTCGAATGAATATGTATTATGTACACGTATGTATAGTATCATGGAAGATCTTAGACATAGTCTATTTATAGAAGCAACCATGATACCCAGATGATAAGCAGCATAAAGACCGAATATCTCAGAACCTCGGCAATCTATCAAACGAAATTTCGGTTCTAAGACCATATGCCAATGAATGGTTCCCACCTGGTCTTCAGTCGGTTTAAGATTTATATCACCCTGCACACTTTAAAATGATTGTGAGCCTACCGATACATCTTATATAGAGCTGCTTATCGTTTTTCATTTAAGGTTTAAAGAGGCTTGGATAGACCACTGATGTACTATCACTTTCTCTTTTTCTCGCCAGGAAACTCATTTTTGATTTTCTATTGTTTTTGTGTTTTTGAAATTTTTTCGATGTTTTTGGATTTTCATATTTTTGAATTTACTCCCCCTAAAATCAATAAACTAAGATAAATTTAAAAACACAAAGGTATTTACAAAAATGATTTTCCGATGTTGGTTTACTCTTGCTTGACCTTAATGCCGTTTACCAATAATAAAAAGTCAAATCTTGATTTGTCAAATGCTTTGGTAAATAAGTCGGCACGTTGGTCATCGGTGTGGACCTTAACAACATCGATTAATCTTTTCTCAAAGCAGTCACGTATGAAGTGATACTTGATTTCGCTGTGTTTGGTCTTTGAATGCTGCACAGGATTTCTAGTGATCTGTAATGCAGCAGAATTATCAACGTAAATAGGTGTAGTTAGGAATTCAAAACCGTAGTCCCGCAATTGTTGTTGGATCCAAAGAACTTGAGCGCAACAACTTGAGGCAGCAATGTATTCAGCTTCGCATGTTGATGTTGCGACACACGTCTGCTTCTTGCATTGCCATGTGACTAGGCGATTTCCTAAAAACTGACATCCAGCCGTTGTGGATTTGCCGTCGATTTTGCATCCGCCAAAATCAGAATCACTGAATGCGACCAATTCAAAGTTATTATCCCTCGGATACCACAGACCGGTGTCTGGATAAGCCTTCAAATAACGAAAAATCCTTTTTACAGCTGCAAGATGAGAGTCCTTTGGATTGACTTGATATCTGGCAAGCAGGCACGTTGGGTACATTATGTCTGGCCTTGATGCTGTGAGGTACATAAGAGATCCGATCATAGCGCGGTAATATGAAGGGCTAACAGCTTCTCCCTTCAAATCTGGAGTAATTCCGTGATTTACTGCTAATGGGGTACCAATGGGCGTTGCATCAGACATCTGAAACCGGTTCAAGATGTCACCAACATATTTAGTCTGATGGATGAAGATCCCAGACTCCGTTTGTTGCACTTGAAGGCCCAAGAAGAAATTCATTTCCCCCATAGCACTCATCTCGAATTTATCCTGCATTATACGCTCGAAATTCCTGCACAAAACATCATTAGTAGAACCAAAAATAATATCATCAACATATACCTGTACCAGAAGAAGATCTCCAACTTGTTCTTTGATGAAGAGAGTACAGTCGATAAGACCCCGTCGAAAACCGTTCTCCAGCAGATAGTTGGATAAGGTTGCGTACCAAGCTCGCGGTGCTTGATGAAGACCATAGAGAGCTTTGTTGAGCAACCAAACCCGATCGGGATGGATAGGATCTTCAAAACCTGGAGGCTGTTCGACATACACCTCTTCTTCTACCACACCATGTAAGTATGCACTCTTCACGTCCATCTGATAAACCTTGAATCCTTTGAAGGACGCATAGGCTAGAAAAATCCGAATTGCTTCGAGACGTGCCACTGGTGCATACACTTCGTTGTAGTCGATGCCTTCTATCTGACGAAAACCTTGAACGACTAAACGTGCCTTGTTTCGAATAACCACTCCACGGTCGTCCTTCTTGCATTTGAAAACCCATCAAGTGCCAATCTTCTTGTAGTTCTCCGATTTCTCGACAAGCTTCCAAACACCAAGCTTTTGAAATTGCACCAATTCTTCCTGCATGGCTTCAACCCATGAGCTGTCTTTCATCGCTTCTTTCCACGATTTTGGTTCTTCTTGTGACACGTAACACGCGAAGGACCAGTCATTCTGTTGACCAGATTCTCTTATAGCTGAATACAAACCAGCATTCCGGTTGTTTCTCAGCTGATTACGCGTCTGCACACCGCGATGGACATCTCCTATTATGTTCTGCTGGGGATAGGTATCATGAATCCTCATTTCAGGATTATCAGGCACACGATCATTGATACCCAAATTGTTAAAATTAAGATCAACAACCAACTCCACACCAGGGATGTGTGTAGAGGTGGATGCATTCCCTTCAGCAGTATCCACATTCTGCACATGAGATGTATCAACAGAAGCACCTTGAACAGGAGCAACTGGAGCAGAAGATCCTTCAGCTGCATCATGATATTCATCATCTTCAGGAGACTCATTATAGTCAGCAGCATCTTCATAAACCTCATTTTGAGCCATATTGTTGATAGATGAAGAACCTTGAGGGTCAACAACAATAGGTCTAACCAAAGGCGAGACAGCAGCGTTGTCACTTTCCAACAACATTCTGGCCGCTGCTGATTCTTCGTCAAAGGTTGGCAGATTGAAGGAGTCAAACAGTCCATCATAATCGAACATCCACGGATCACCCGGAGCCCTAACAGGACTCGTATACCTTTGAACCCTCACCTCACTCCATAGCTCTACCTTTTTGGTAGTTAGATTCCAGACACGAAAGTTTGGAGTTTGGTATCCAAGGAAGTAGCCCTCGATAGCCTTAGCACCAAATTTGCCATCTGGTTCAATCATGGTACAAGGACCACCAAAAGGTTCCAGGTAAGAAAGATCCGGTTTCCTTTTCTGAAGGAGTTCGAAACAAGTCTTGCCATGTCTCTTTACTGTAAGAACTCTGTTAAGTGTGTAGCACACAGTCGACACAGCCTCTCCCCAGAATTGAATAGGGAGTTCCGACTCAACTAACATTGTTCTAGCAGTTTCTATAATCGTTCGATTCTTCCTCTCCGCGACACCGTTTTGTTGTGGAGTATAACGAGAACTGTACTCATGAAGAATGCCTTTAGAAGTACAAAACTCATCCATAACTTGATTCTTGAATTCGGTTCCATTGTCGCTTCGGATCCTTTTCACTTTCAACGTATAGAGATTCTCCAACATAGTGATAAGATCCTTGAGGATGATAGGAGTTTCACTTTTGTGTGCCATGAAGGATACCCAAGAAAATCTATAGTAGTCATCAGTAACTACTAGACAATATGCATCACTGAACATTGTCTTGTGCTTCATAGGTCCAAAGAGGTCCATATGAAGACGTTCGAGCGGCATGCTGACCGTGTTGATTTTCTTCAAGGGATGGGATTTCTTCGTTTGCTTCCCCTTTTGGCACGAGACACAGATATCTTGCAAATGAAAACTTCTTACAGGCACACCATTCACAAGATTGTTTTTCACCAAATGGTTCATTTTCCTCAAGTGAATGTGTCCCATTCTTCTGTGCCATGATATTGACTCCTTTTCTGTGGCTTTAGAGACAAAGCAAGTGACTTGTGCAGATGTTGTAATCGCCTGGCTCATATCGAGAATATAAAGATCATTAACTCTCGGAGCCGATAAGAGAATCCATTCTTGTGGAATTTTGAATCCAGGTTTAAGCACATAACAGCCGGCATCATCAAAATGCACGGTGAACTTTTTATCGCAGATTTGCGACACGCTCAGAAGATTATGATCAATTTGCTTCACATAGTTGATCTTGTCGAAACAAACAATACCATTGGAGACACTTCCCTCTCCAGTGATATATCCACCTTTATCTCCCGCAAATGCGACATAGCCTCCTCTAATATTTCTCACGTCGTAAAGAAGCCGTAAGTCGCCAGTCATGTGCCTAGATGCTCCACTATTAACAATCCAATGACTGTTAATAGTTCCTCCTGGAACACCCTGCACATGTCAAGAAAAACATCAGTTGAGAATGGGGACCCAAGCCTTAGTGGTCTTGGGTCGTCCCTGAGCATCGCGAAACGTGATATCAATCTCTTGATGGTTTTTAAGAACAACTGCTCCCCTTGAATTGTCACTCGCTTTAGGTAACCAAGGTCGTTTTTGCCTACCAGTTTTTGAAGATTCTGGTTTTGTAGGTTGTGACACACTTGGTTCCTTTTGAACTGTTTTAACTTCAGATTTTAAAGCTTTTTCAACAGTTTTCATATTCTTACGTCGTTGTTTAGTTTCGTGTTCTTTTACAGTTCGTTTATCATTTTTAGGTGAAACTGATCGACGTTGAGGATGAATTGTTTCAGGTGGGGCTTTCTCAACAAATTTTTGCTTTGGAGCATTTGGGCAGTTTCTGATGATATGCCCAATTTCTCCACATTTAAAACATGTTCTCCTTTCAACAACCTTAGGAGAACTTGATCGACCACAAGATGTCGAAGTCGTGGACCCTGAGGTACTAGCCTTTTCATCACACCCATTTGTATGTTGTGTGTAATTGTTATCACTGTTTCGTTTTAAGATTGTGACTTGTTTTACAAAATCTGTGTTAGATTTGTTCTCAAAAGTTTCAATCTTATCAGTACCCTTGGATGACACAAACTTGACATCTTTTGCTTTCTTTTGAAATTGGCCTCCTTTTGTTTCAGACTTCATCTGAGAGACTTTATGCTTTTGAGCTCGTTTGACTGGTTGTTTACCATTAGAAGCACTATGTTGTTGAGTGGTTGGATATTTTTGATTTCTAAGTTGTTTTCTAATCTCAGCCTTAGGAATTGGATCACATTGTGTTACCACAATTCCTGGAAGTGTTTTTCCCAAAAATTTGTTTGTGTTGTCTTCAAAGACTTTATCAATCAAAGATTGATTTACATTTTTAATTGGAAAAACGTGATTTGAGTAGATTTTATTATCTCCAACCAATGTATACAACACATTACTGCTTTTAACAGTAAACACCGACTTCTTTTCAACCTTAACAGGATCTATCACTTGTTTCTCGACTGATGAGACAGAGGGAGTATCAGGATCACACAAGATGTGATTCTCAACAGGAATGACTACTCCTTTCAGCTTGCCAAGTGATTTATCCTGATCACCTACATCCAATTCTGGTTCATCATCCGATGACTCATAATCCTCAATAATTGGAGGACTTTGATTCATGGATGTTGAAGTTTCTTGCTGCTTTGTGGATGCGTTTGAAGAATTGTCCGGTTTGAACCCTAGGCCAGTAGCAAATTCCTCAACATCAAGAGGCACACTGGGTTCATACCGAGGCATTTCCTCCTCATCAGGCATCTTGGTATAATTGTTCATTAAAGGGGGCGGACATTTCTTGTACCCTATGCCTTTCTGATTTCCCTTCAGTTGTTGAACATCGATAATGTGATCAAGCACAAATCGGGAGTTAGAATAACTATCCAATTTCTGTTTGATCGCATCATGCTCAGATTTGGCAATGGCTAATTGCTTCTTAGTTTCTTCCACAATGTTAATGTATTCATTTATACTTACTTGCTTGTGGTAAACTACTTTGTTCACTTCGGATACGTTTTTCTTTAAAGTTTCAATTACTGATTTAAAATCTTTTTCGTTCCGAGTTAAAGCCATATTTGCCTCTTTGCATTTCGATAGTTCAATAACCAAACTTTGATTATGACTATGAAGCTTTTCTGATTCAAGCTTCATGTCAGCACATGATTTACAAACACTAGGAGCAGGAGGTTCAGAAGTTACCTGACTCGAAGAGGCTGACACATTTGCCATAAGGGCAGTTTGAAAAGAAAAAGCTCCATCTTCAGAGAAGAACTTCTACATTTACTTTGATGCAGTAGCAGCCCTCCTAATCAGAATTGATTTCTGACATTTCAGCTCATCAGCTTCATTCAATAACTCCTGAATATCAGAACTTGCTTCCTCCTTCACATCTGACTCAGACTCTGATTGATTATCCCCAGAAACAGAGTTTTCTTCATCAGAACTCCCAGAATAACCAGAACTATCATCACTTTCAGATGACTTTTGATTGATGATCTTTGCATAAAGAGCTGTTCCACTTCTTTGATCACCGTCACCAAACTGCACAGACCAGTCACATCCCTCATCACCTTGAACTGTCAAAGCCCGATTGGTATTTGATGGTCCAGACTAGTTCTGATTGTTGTTGACTGCCACAATCCTCCTGTCTTGGTTTCTGAATGGGTTGTGATTGCCTTGTTTTGTTGGTCGAGTGCACTCACGTTTGAAGTGCCCTTTCTCGCCACAATTAAAGCACGTGACGGCATTAATATCAAACCCATACTTCGTATCTTTCTTTCCTTCCAACGAAGTTCTACCAGTACGAGCCATGAAGTCTTTGGCCCTTCTAACCGCACTAGCAAATGCCCACTTAATATCCATCAACTCCATTTCATCCTTGTCGATCTGTTGATAATCTTCATGTGTCATGTTGATGTTTCCAATCTGACCCGCAACTAACCCGCAGTAGGCACTGACCATAGTATTGATCAGTTCTACATGCTCCTTTGCAACTTCTATACTAACTTGGGAAAGATTTGAAGTGTCAACATGAACAGTGTTAGGGTTTGGAGGTTGAGGAGCGCTTGTGAAATGAGCTTGCTGTTGTGGTTGAACTGGTGGCTGTGATGGAACTGGAATGTAAGATCTTGGATCAAAACCCGGAGCAGGATTGGTCTGAGGAAAAGGAAGAGAACTTGTGTTGGACACGAAAGCAGTTTGCATTTTCGGTTGCTGAGCAGCAGCGGATTTTGCTAAGATGTCGAAGCCTGGAAGATACATTTCCGTATTTTGAGGAACTGGAGCTCGCTTAGCTTTCCTGATTTCTTCCTCATTCTTATGTTCCAGTTTCTGAATGAACTCATAGATATTAACCGTGTCTAGAGTTCCAGTGTGCTTCAACAACTCAATGAAAGAACTCCACTTAGGAGGTAACGCGTCAACAAACTTGTTCACCATGTCTTGTTGAGTAGCAATAACCCCGTAAGCACACATTTCACTGATCAGATGATAGAAACGTGTTGTCATATCATTTAGAGTCTCGTTTTCCAAGAACTGAAACGAGTCAAACTCTTTCTTCGACAAATCATGACGAGACTTTCGCGTAGCTGCATTGCCTTCTCCTCTAGCAACCAAGGCATCCCACAGTGTTTTCGTGTTCTTGCAGTAGGAGAACTGATGATAAATATCTTTATTGAGCGCTTGTGTAAGTGTTGCAAAGGCCTTTTTCTCCAATTCATAAGATTTCTTGTCAGGTTCAAGCATGTTGGCATAACCTTCTGAAGTGGACGCAGCAACCTCAAGAGCTGCATTGAACGGATTGATGAAACACGTCCATAGATCGGTGCTTTGCCCTTGAACATACGTGTGAAAGCGGTTTTTCCATGATGGAAAATCGTTCATGTGATTCAACTTTGGTGGACGATTGTTGCTGCCCGTTTCGCTTTCGCTAATAAGAAGATTTTGAATGCTTTGACTTTGATTGGAAACCAAGGCCCATTGACTTGGACTAATTGAAGGCGATGGAAACATACTCTTCGCCCAAGCATCAACAGAAGTTAGTTCTTGACTAGATTGTGAGTTTAAACTCCAATCCCAGGGACTTGTACAACTCATGTTGATGAGATAATAATTGTAAAACCTTCACAAACACAAACTGTTAAGTTCAAACAGACAAGAATTGAAAGATTCTGACCTGTTCGAAAGATCAAGACTTGTTCGAAGGATCAACAGTGATCGAAAGATTACTGTTGAGTTTCGAGCAAAGTCTTCGAAAGATTCACAATGAAAGATCCTTATCTTTCGAGAAATTATCGCGAAAGATTCACAGTTCGAAAGATCTTTATCTTTCAAATACTGATCTCGAAAGATTCTCAATGAAAGATCCTTATCTTTCGAGATAAATCCTTATCTTTCGGACAACTAACTTTCGAAAAGATTCCAGAAACGAAAGATAATGTTTAGACTTCGAAAGACTACTCGAAAGATGCTAATCTGTCGAGCTGTCTCTGATCGAAAGATGATCTTTCGAAGTCGAAGGATATCTTTCGGAAGCTTCTGACACACTGACACGATGGGACAGGTTGGTGAAAAGGTGATGGGTTGGTGAAGTCAACTTTCGGCAAAAGGAATGGTCAGACCTCACCTTTTCCCACCAACTCTGATTTTGAAATAAAATATTCCAAAAATGGAACACCTTATCCAGAACCAGTTACCGGAGATATGACCGGAGATATGGCCGGAAAACACAAAGTCACTTAAAAAACAAGTTTTCAAGAACACTCCCGAAGGTTTAGAAACCGTTTTTCAGTTTAGAGATGCAAGAAAAACCACCAAAACGGGTCCTAAACCAAGTGTCCAAACACACCAAGAACTCAAACAACCCGGTTTTAAACAAGGTAAAGAGCCAAGCTCTGATACCACTTGTAGGTCCCTCTACGGAGGATGACGAACCTAAACCTTGTTATACAAACACACTAGCGAGTGCGGAATCCAAGCTAGCAAGCAAACCGGGATGAAGCAAGCATAAACACAAACACACAAAGTTCACCGATTAACACCACTGTATTAATACGTATGAAGGTTCCGGTTACAAGCACAATGTTTACAAATCTAACTTGCAAACTCTCAAGTATGTGTGTGTGTTTTCGGACAGAATGCTCTCAACTTTCTATCTCTCTATGTGTGCATCTATCTTCTCACATACACTGCATGGGTATATATATACCCAGCCCAGGTTGTCATGTTCGAAGGATTCGATAGATGGTCGAAGGATCATCTATCGACTACAATGCTTTCGAAGGATCAGTAATCACTTCCAAGGATGATCTATCGATCATCCATTCGAAGGATATCTTTCGAGTTCATCGAAGGATCAGCATTATCCTTCGATGTTCATCCTTCGAGCCAGACAAATGACAACCAATAACTAACAGTTTGACCAAGTCAATCTGGAGGATGGTTGACTCGGTCAACTTACAGACTAACTAGGACATGGTTTTACATACAGACCGAATACAGACAAAGTACAGACACAAGTGCATCAACATAGCCTCCGCGCCGTTCAAGCAGGGGATGATTTGCAAATGGAGTTGATCTGAAGTGAACCTATTTTTTGTGGTTTTAACTTTCCCGATCATTGCAGCAGATCTGAAAATATGACTTTTTGTTGGGTAGATTCACAGCAACCAAAATGGGTTGCGTGAAATAGTTTTCTTTACTGCATAATCGAACATACAGATTTGAGGACAAGGTCGTCTTCTTATTTAGTCTGTTCAACCAGACAATTCAACCAAAAGGATGTAGGCGACAAGAAGCTCATATTCTTCTTTGGTCCATGGAATTCGATAAATGGGAGCAGAGTAAGAAAATGCAAGGCATGTAAATTTCTTGTAAAAGCAACATCATTAAGAATACAACTAAAATATTGACACCATTATTTATTAACTAAAAATGTCTTTTGTGTAGAATTATCTCCCTTGAAAGAGTTAAAGGCACTCGACTTGAGCTGGTGTGACCTCAACTCACTCACATTAAATGGTATTTAAGTTGTTAAAATGTGTTTATAAATTCTATTTCTTTCAAAGATTTCTTCATATGCCGGTGAGGCAGTATATTTTAAAGACGTTAACATTTCGCCACTGCACCAGTACAACCCCATAAACATACTCCCAAGCTCTACATTTAAGAAAAATTCAACACGAAATTTACAAACCCAGAAAATATCTTTTACTTGGTGTAGTGGCATGAGTTTAAGAATTGGTTCAGTCAATGTATTAATTGAGCATTCTGCTTTCACTCACATGCATCCATTCATTAGGTACCACAATGAGCACGGTGGAACACTTAAATCTAGCAGGAAACAACTTCAATGCGGACATCATGAGTTCCATATCTGCTTTTCCATCACTAAGATATCTTTCATTGGATGGTTGTTATTTACGAGGAAGACTTTTTGCAAATGGTATGTATATGTGATTTTCTCCAACATCATTTCAGAACTCTTAAATAACATAAGCAGATTGCTATCCTACTACTATGGTTATGGAATTTATAAGTTTTTTACTTGAATCATTAAGGGTTTATTTTTTCTAGTGTTTTTTTCGACTTGACTTGGCTGGTGTTTTCAGAAGTACCTAATCTACCTTACCTGGAAGTCCTAAACTTGAGCTTGAATTTTCTCAATGGAACATTACCCATGGAAGGTAAGCATTTTGTGGTAAAAGTGGTTAATGCATTGATTGTAACTTTACGGCATTGATAATAATCCGATTGTTCTTTCTACACAGACCAATATAAGGTTCTTTTTTATAAAGGAAAACTTCATTAACACAACCACACCCGAAAACCGGGCTGGCAACAACAAAACAAACCTTACATAATTACAAATTTACACCAATCCGGCCAAGCTAAAAGATTGTTTCTAGTTCTATTCTTAAACCATAGAAAACCAAGCGACCTAACTTCACTAAAGATACCTTCCACTTTGATTTCAGCCCCCGAGAAGACAGCCTTATTCCGAGCCGACCACAAATACCAACAAGCAGCAAAAATGATACCGTGAACCACTGCTCTGTCCCTTGAGTTGATATTTTTGTCTAGATGAATCTCCATCAAATCTTTGAAAGAGAATGCAAATATGGGAGGAATTCTACACTAACTACTAATTTTCTGCCACAGAACCACAGCGAAGATGCACGAAGTGAAGAGATGCTCCACGGTCTCGATTTCCGTCTTGCAAAGCGGACAGACCCCATCACCCACTACTATACCTCTTCTACACAGAGCGTCCGAAGTCGGAATACGATTCATCTCTGCTCTCCAAACAAAAACGTTACATTTAATCGGCACCCACTTACACAACTTCAACACAAAGTTACTACCGATATTAGAGAACTCGTCTAAGACTTTTCTAACCGAACTTACCGAAAAAGAGCCCGATTGATCGGGTAACCATACCCAATCGTCCTTCCTGTCGGCCAACGAAACCGACGCAATAGCAAGCATAAGAGCGTCCAGCTCATCCCGTTCGTCATCCATATCAGGATCGTGCTTCCACAACCAATTTCCTGACAACCGATCCCGGACTTAACATGTTTTAACCAACTCCAGCGAAAATAAGTGGGTAAAAACCTCGTTGAGAGGGACATCTCTTAACCAAGGATCCAGCCAGAATAAGATATCATCCCCCCTTCCCACCGTACCCCTAAAAAACCACGGAGACGCGCGTTACCGACAATGGGTTTATTGATAACCGACACAACATTGTTCCAAACTCCTCCAATCGACTTCTTCGTCGGAAGAAACGACCAGCCAGCCCCACCAGAATGAATAGCATCCACCACTTTGACCCAGAGATTATCACTATCTTTTTTGTATCTCCACCCCCACTTACATAGAAGTGCCTTGTTGACATTAGCCAACTTACAAATTCCCAGCCTATCCGATTTGATGGAGGTAGAAATCTTGTCCCATGCAACCCAATGCGTTTTTCTAATGTCATTAGTTTCTCCCCAAAGAAACTTTTTAATCATGCATTCCAAATCCTTGACAACCTTCACGGGAGCCTTATAAAGAGAAAAGTAGTAATTAGGAATACTAACCAGGACCAAGCGAATGAGAGTGATTCTACCTCCGATAGACAACAGAGCCGACTTCCATAACGCAAGCCTAGATTCAAATACATCATACACAGGTCTCCAATTATTAACACGATTCATATTGGCCCCCACCTTCAACCCAAGATACTTGAAGGGGAGGGAGTCCGGCTTACAGCCAACCACTTCCGCCAAATTTCCTACACTTGCCAAATCCACCCCAATGCCATATATATTGGACTTCCCCAAATTGATTCTGAGCCTGGAGCATACATGGAAGCATCTTAAGATTCTCACGATATTGAATGCATTGCTTTCATTCCATTCACCAATAATCAAAGCATCATCAGCAAAGAATAAATGAGACAAAACCGGACCGTCATTGGGAAGCTTGATTCCAAAAAAAATACCCAGCTCCATTGCCTTGTCAATAAGGCATGACAAAGCTTCCATAACCGCCACAAATAAAAAGGGAGATATGGGATCACCCTGCCTCATACCTTTGCCACACTTGAATTCGAAAGTAGGCGCTCCATTCACCAACACCGAAGCCCTAGCAGAGGACAGAATAACCCATAACCATCTGCACCACCTATCCCAAAGCCCATCTGGCGAAATACCTCCACCACAAACCCCCAATTGATATTATCATAAGCCTTCTCAAAGTCTATTTTGAAAAGGAACGCTTTATTCTTGTGTTTTTTCAACCAAGAACACACCTCATTGATGATGAGAGGACCATCCAGGATAAATCTGTTACTCAAGAAGGCATATTGGTTAACCGAAATGACCGACCCGAGAACCTTTTTCAACCTGTTGGCCAAAATCTTGGAAACCACCTTGTTGACAACCCCAACAAGAGTAATTGGCCGATAGTCATTAAGATCCGAGGGGTCTCTCTTTTTGGGAATGAGGGCAATAAAAGAAGAACCACATCCAACATTAATCGCCCCAGTCTCAAAGAAAGACGCCATAAGCATCGAGAAGTCATCTTCGAAAAGCCTCCAGAATCGTTTGAAGAATCGGAAATTAAATCCATCTGGACCGGGAGCCCGATCATCCCCACACTCAAACACGGCATCTTTAATCTCAACGGACGAAAACTGAGCTTCAACCCAAGAAGCATCAGAATCAGAAATCTTCTTCAATTTAGGACAAACGAACGAGGGTCGTGCCACCCACTCCTCCACAAACTTAGCTCTAAAAGAATTAAAAACCTCATTCTTAACCAAGGAAGGTTTTGAGACCCACTCACCATCGATGTTGAGACCGTGAATCACATTGCACGCTTTCCTACTGTTAATCATAGAATGAAAAAACTTGGAATTCTCTTCACCCTCTTTAGCCCACCGGACCCGAGATCTTTTTCTAAGATCCATAACTTTTGCAAACTCAACCTCGGCAATAGTTTTCTTGTTTTCCGCTAGGATCCATTCTTCCTCTTCAAACAGGTCTCTAGTCTCGAGGATCGATCCATAGCCTCTAACTCTTCTTCAGCAACCCTACGGATCTCACCTTCCTTCTGGATCATCTTATCACGCCAAACCCTTATTTTTTCACGGATAAAAGCCAATTTTCTGATCAAATAAGTATCTGGAGGAAGACCGTCGGCCGAAAAACTGTTACAAGCACCCTCCACGACCTCGGCAAACCCATCTCTATCCAACCAAGAATTGAAAACTCGGAAGGGACGAGCCCCAAAGTTCACCATTTTAGAAATCAAAATGATAGGACTATGATCTTACCACAATCTGGGCAGAGTTTGAACACGAGCCTCCGGCCAACCGATGAGAAAATCGGAGTTCACTAGAAATCTATCAAGCTTGCTAAGCTTGTTTCCATTTTCAGAGCGCCAAGTGAACTGAGAACCCCACATATCAAATTCAAAAAGCCCCGCATCAAATATAAACGAATGGAAGTTACTAGCACACGGGGGGTTTGAACGAGCAATTCTTCCTCTCCTCGTGGAATCAGAATGCATTAAAATCCACACACCATCAACACTAATCACAAGCTCATAAAGCTCCTCCCAAAGCTCTTTCTTAGCCAACACTCCTTGTGGAGCATAAACATTCAAGATATTCACCACAGAGTTGCACCCAGTCACCCTTCCTCTAATATAAAGATAGTTCCTTTTTTTGAGCGAAGATTCCAAATGAAACAACCCCTCATCCCACATACAAATTAAACCACCAGACAAACCGGTCGCACCCACAGACTCCAGCCCAAAGGAGCTCTTACCCCCAAAATTTCGATAAACGCGATCTAGACACATTAAGCTGCTTAACTACTCTAACATACTTAAATACCGTTAAGGTCAACCTTTATAACATGAATACATCATTCATCATTTAATTAGTGTAACTATGTTAATAAATAATTACAACAACGTGACCGCTTTCCCGTACAATCCATGATCTTCAACTCTACCCTCGTTCACTTGTCCATCATGAATATCTGTAACCTGCGGTCACCATATATAACCAACACGTTAGTACATGGTAACATCATATATAATTTAATACATATCCTTAACAGGCTATATCACATTCTAGCTACGCAAGGTATTCCATTAAAACATCCTCTCAATTTTATTTACTCGAGTCTAACATCAATTCCTCGAGGGTGCGGCGTACCCATACCTGCACTCCATTTATTTCATTCTCAATAGTAACATGGTTACGGGTACGTAATCTCAAACATATTGAAAACCCGCATCTTCACGTATACGTATACCAGTGATCTACAATCATTAGATTACAACACGTGTATACACTTTCATATATCTAAGTACATTCATACGTATCTCATTCATATGCACGTACATACAAGTTCACACGACTTACATACGCTACAGTTCCATATCTACATACATACAAGTCACATTCACTTATTTGTAAGTCGAGCCTTAACTGCAAACATATCAACACAAATCAATGCAATTACAAACAAAAAATAACCGACTAACTTCCATCAAACATGATGAACATTCAGCAACATAATGAACATCCCATTAACATGATGAACATTCAGCAATATAATGAACATTCCATTAACACGATGAACATTCAGCAACATAATGAACATTCCATTAACACAATGAACATTCAGCAACATAATGCACATTCCATTAACACGATGAACATTCAGCAACATAATAAACATTCCATTAACACAATGAACATTCAGCAACATAATGAACATTCCATTAACACAATGAACATTCAGCAACATAATGCACATTTCATTGACACGATGAACATTCAGCAACATAATGCACATTCCATTAACACGATGAACATTCAGCAACATAATGCACATTCCATTAACACGATCAACATTCAGCAACATAATGCACATTCCATTAACACGATGAACATTCAGCAACATAATGCACATTCCATTAACACGATGAACATTCAGCAACATAATGCACATTCCATTAACATGATGAACATTCAGCAACAGAATGCGCATTACATTAACACGATGAAACTATTATCTTAATTTACATTAAGGATAGACGAAGTTCATATGAACTTACCTTGGTACTTACCCTTACCCGTAAATTCTTACATGGTTCCCTATATGCAGCATACCAAACTTCATTTATAAATAAGAAGTGATTCCCGAAATCACTTACCTTAAGTGTCCGTATTCGCATCCGTTTCCTTGCCTCCTTTTGACCCGTTAACCTTCCATGTTTCCATCCATCTTGACATTATCCATATACTTATGATCCCCTTGCTAAGGTGATCATTAATTCATGTTCTGTTGTGAATTTGAGCTTCGATTCACCCTTTAATTTGAAGCTTCTTGAAGATCTAGGGTTTGAACCACTTGTTTTTCTCCAGAACACTCCACACAAACACACATATGATGTGTGTGTTGTGTGTTTAATTCTTGTTTTATAAAACGTTAGTTTCCCATGTTACAATTTAGCCCCTCGTGTTTGCCACTTAAACATAATTGGCATAAACTTTCGTCATTTAATAGTTTTGTCTACCTATTTAACTAGGTTAAATAGCCTAGTTATTTATTTCATGATATGTCCTATAGGAACACACGACAAATATAAACATTCGGGTTTTGGGGTGTTACAAGTCTACACCCCTTAAATGAGGTTTCGTCCATTAAACCTTTCTCATTTCCATTAAACACTAATTATCCTTTCCCCTCTCGCCATCATCACGACCACTAGCCCATCTTAGTGATAATCTTTTATTTTCAAGAACCCGTCCCGGAGTTCTTACTAGTATCGCTTTCACTAATAGCGTTAGCTTCTAACGCATTTCATAGCAAATGGTTCATTCATCATTCTAATACTCGTATATCATGTGTAATATACCATTTTGTTTACTTGAAACAATTCCAACATCCTATTAATAACATTCCTTTTTGTTTATTTCAACATTCATATTATCTTCGTCGACTATACGATCTCACTTCATAATTTATACATACGCGTATATGTTTAACTTCAATAGGTGCATCATAATAATAAGTAACTATCCATTCTTCATTCATAAACTACTCATTTAATTGACTTCTTTCTAACAAGTCCATACTTTCCATGCCTTACTTTCACATAACATTCTCATTTCATTGACCCGTTTATAACAGACCTAATACCTACATCTCATCTCTTAAGATTACATTCTATACATATACCATATAACATTTAGTTCTTGTCTTGTTATCACAACAAAACTACTATTTCATAGTCATATATACATGCTTAACTTCAAAGTTAACATCATCTACTTTTCTATAGTTACTTCTACCAGACATACCCTCATGTTACCTTCAATCATCTCATTCATTTTACATTACCATTACTCTCATTTCATACATTGCTTGATCTTCATAAGTAAGCGTGTCAAGCACATTCATCATACGGGAGTTTAAATCAATACCTAGAATTTTTCACTCAAAACTTTTGAGATTTAATGACATGATTTTCTTCTTATGTTGCTTGTTAAAGGTCAAGCATCACATACCATACCATACCTATCCTATCATTCACTTCATATGTCGTTTTCAATCTACTAAATCATACCTATCCGGCATGAGTTAAACATTTTACTAACCTCTATTTTACTTCGTAAATCAGTGATCCGTATACCAGATTGATCGGCCCCTTCACGGGTACTGACCGTACCATGCCAGATTTCATACATCCATGTATTGAGATTCCACTCGTGCACATTTTTTCACCAATCCAATTGGTTTCATCACATTAATAGTTCTACCATTAACATCTACAAAATCGGCGGTTAGCACATTTCATTCAAACATTCATTATACCAGGTGATTACTCACCTTAATCCTTTTTACATCTTTCTACATACATGCTATAACACATCCCACTTTTCATCCTTTACCTGCCATTCCTTTATTCTGGTTACTTATTTCATCAACCTTTGCAGTTTGACTTTTCGAGGTCAAACTGACAATTCTTACTTATCGTAGATGTATTGAAGTACTCGTTCTTACTTCTTTCCTTTCATGCTTACTTTCCAAGACATTCATTACATCATTTCAGTATTCTTGCCAAAACTTACCCTTCTCAATCATACTTAAATTATTGTCCGGGTCGTAGCCCGTCATTCATTATGACCCCTAAGAGTCGATTACTAACACATCTAACACGTAACATGTTCAAAACTTCTTTCTTTCGTCAGAATTTAGGTTTGCGTGCCAAACATTATGCTCACTTATAAGTATAAAACTTAACAAATCACAACATTAAATATATCGGGTTTAAATGGCGATTATCATTTGACCCGCATGACTCATTCGTCTCTTTAACCATTCTTGCATACAAACATTTTTGTATATATATATATATATACACACATTTATTCACACACACACGCACACACACACACATATATATATATATATATATATATAAGTTTAATACATAACTTAGATAATATTCGCTTTTTAAAGAATATTTACTTGCTTAGTCTGTAATTGCTTACACATTCGAATCTTTTCATTCTTATCATTCATTATGTTTCGAACCCGTCGCGCGGTTTCTAACATATCATTCATACTTTTATTCCTTCTTGGTTTCGAATCCGTCTCGCGGATTCTAACATATCATTCATACTTTCATTCCTTACATGTTTCGAATCCCTCTCGCGGATTCTAACATATCATTCATACTTTCATTCCTGAAAGTCTTACATTTCTCTTCACCCTCACGTCCACCTACTTCCTAATTCTAACTGACATACCTGTAACAATTATCGCGGTCTCACGAATGTCATATGTTTCTTGTGTACTGGCCAGGTACACAATCCACATACTAGTTTCGTGTCTTCGTGTAATCGCCACCTTATGTCCGAAGAAATAAGTTTCGGCACGTGTAACATTTTCAGTTCTTCATTACCATTCCATTATTATATTTCATTCAAAATTCTCTTTCACTTGCCAGGTGATACCATTACGTGCGCCCACATGTTAAATTTACGTACTTGGTGTCACTCTTATTACAAGCCTTGACGTCGGTCCTATACCGCATTCACGGATCATCCTTTCCAAGAAATCATGCTTAACTTACACATAACATACTGTTAATTGTATGGGTTCCTTGTCACAAGAGCACACAGGTTTGAGTTCAAGTATTTACCTCCTTATACTTGATTTCCCTCAAACCAGGGCTCTGATACCAACTTGTAAGACCCTAATCCTGATTTGACCGAAAACGACACAGCGGGAAATGAACCGTAAAATTTCTTTCTTTTAACTACTCTAGCATACTTAAATACCGTTAAGGTCAACCTTTATAACATGAATACTCATTCATCTTTTAAATAATGTAACTATGTTAACAAATAATTACAACAACGTGACCGCTTTCCCGTACAATCCATGATCTTCAACTCGACCCTCGTTCACTTGTCCATCATGAATATCTGTAACCTGCGGTCACCATATATAACCAACACGTTAGTACATGGTAACATCATATATAATTTAATACATATCCTTAACATGCTATATCACATTCTAGCTACGTAAGGTATTCCATTGAAACATCCTCTCAATTTTATTTACTCGAGTCTGACTTCAATTCCTCGAGGGTCCGGCGTTCCCAAACCTGCACCCCATTTATTTCATTCTCAATAGTAACATGCTTAGGGGTACGTAATCTCAAACATATTGAAAACCCGCATCTTCACGTATACGTATACCAGTGATCTACAATCATTAGATTACAACATGTGTATACACTTTCATATATCTAAGTACATTCATAAGTATCTCACTCATATGCACGTACATACAAGTTCACACGACTTACACACGCTACAGTTCCATATCTACATACATACACATTCCATTAACACGATGAACATTCAGCAACATAATGCACATTCCATTAACACGATGAACATTCAGCAACATAATGCACATTCCATTGACACGATGAACATTCAGCAACATAATGAACATTTCATTAACACAATGAACATTCAGCAACATAATGCACATTCCATTAACACGATGAACATTCAACAACATAATGCACATTCCATTAACACGATGAACATTCAGCAACATAATGCACATTCCATTAACACGATGAAACTATCATCCTAATTTACATTAAGGATAGACGAAGTTCATATGAACTTACCTTGGTACTTACCCTTACACGTAAATTCTTACATGGTTCCCTATATACAGCGTACCAAACTTCATTTATAAAGAAGAAGTGATTCCGGAAATCACTTACCTTAAGGGTCCGTATTCGCATCCGTTTTCTTGCCTCCTTTTGACCAGTTAACCTTCCATGCTTCCATCCATCTTGACATGATCCATATACTTATGATCCCCTTGCTAAGGTGATCATTAATTCATGTTCGGTTGTGAATTTGAGCTTCGATTCACCCTTTAATTTGAAGCTTCTTGAAGATCTAGGGTTTGAACCCCTTGTTTTTCTCCAGAACACTCCACGCACGCACACACACACATATGATGTGTGTGTTGTGTGTTTAATTAATGTTTTATTAAACCTTAGTTTCCCATGTTACAATTTAGCCCCTCATGTTTGCCACTTAAATCGGGTTTTGGGGTGTTACATGCACCTCCTTCGGTTCCGACAGGATTCCCGGAATCCTCCACCCCAACGCTGACAGAACCCGACAAAGCAGCTCTGATAAGATCGAACCCCTCGCAGACCCCCTCATCGATCTGTCTACAATTGTCAGCTTTCTGTTGAGTACCCCTGGATGTGAACCCAACGAAACCAAATCCCTTGTCTTGTTCCACTACATCCTTTCTAGAATGTGTCTTGGGCCTCTGATCACATGTGCATCGATACTGTTGTTCAGTTTTTTTAAGTGATGAAATGTAACGTTTTTTAATAAAAAAAATATTTTTGGGGAGTGTATAGGGGATGGATAATGAGAAAACCAAAAAACTAACTAAAAAACCTAAAAACATACCGAATTTTTTTTACATTTTTTATTAATTTTCGCTAATTTTTATATATAAAAAATAAAAAAATTATACTGCACATGTGCAATAATACAGTAAAATCTAAACCATCTAACCCACCCCCCACCGACCCTCCCCAAAAATCTATCCCCCCCCCCCCTCTCAAAATCCTAAATTCCCCACCACCGAAAAACCTAAACCCCCCCCCCCCAAAAAAAAAAAAAAAAAAAAAAACTAAACTCAACATAAACCCGAAAAAAGCCCTAAACCCCCTTACCCGCAACCCCCTCCCTCCCCCCCCCTCCCCCAAGACCCAAAAACCTAATCCTACTCCTAAACCTACAAAAAAACCTAATCCTAAAACCAAAACTAAACTCAAAAGCTAATTTTAATCATGTAATGCACATGCTTAGTACACATATAATACACATGTGCGTTATAAGTTTTTTTTTTGAAAATTTTTTATATATAAAAAATAGCAAATTTTAATAAAAAAATTGTAAAAAGAAATTTGGTGTGTTTTTTAGATTTTTTTAGTTAGTTTTTTAGTTTTCTCATGATCCTCTCCACATATATATATATATATATATATATATATATAGGGATGTTGACATACAATGACTCTTATCATACAAAATATACGCGATCAACACAGACGTACGATCTGGTGCGAATTCACTCCTGAACATGCGATTTGTGCTGAAAAAAACAACATGCGGAATTGATTTATATACGAACATGTGATTTCATTATATTTACCAACATGCGAAATTGCTAAAAAAACCAACATGCGATTTCCATCATGCTTTTTTATAACATGCGATTTCACAATCGCGTACGAGCGTACGAAGCCGTATTGTACGTTACATTTTTATATAATATCCAAATTTGTTGATGGAGGTCAGCTGCAGTGAAAATAGAAACGCAAATCTGAAAATTGAAAACTAAATTCCATTAAAATCCTTTTTTTCTAATTAAGAAGATGTTGATATTCTTCAATTTCTGATCTTGACGATCTGAATTCCGAATTAAGTAACTGAAAAAACTTGATGGCACACAAAATTACATGATTGTTATAAATAAACTATATTAAAGTGACTATCCACATCCTAACTCCCATCTCTTCATTTCCTTTGTATTATGTAAGAACCATATATATATATAGGTTTCTTTGTATTGCATGATGATATCTTAATGAATAAGAATCCATGTTCTCTTATTCTCCATATTCTTGTTCTTTACATGATCTTTATAGTCTTGTTCTCTCATATTTATTAGAGTTATATATTGGTTGCTAATAGACCGTTGATTTACAACACGTTATCAGCACGACGGTGTTTTTCCGAAAGCCTTGTTTTTATAGCCGCTAGCGACATCACACAAACCCGAATCACCTGTAAGGATTGTAAACACGGTGGTCACTTTTCTGGCTGATGTGAAATCGACACCTTGCAAAAGGATGCTCATTTGAGAAAAAAGGTAACCTTATAAAAATCCTCTTAGATTATGATAAATTAAACATATGCATGCCACTATTTGGAATTTTGCATTGCATTTTTATATGTATATATCCGACGGCATTTAAAAAGGCAAATAATAAAAAGTAGAATGTATTGTCTAGAAATTAAAGTCAATTGATTTGTCTACTCTAGTGGTTAAAAAATAAAATCATAAAATCATATTTTGATTTGAGTTATACTTTATGTGGTGTGGTGTCCTACAGATCAACTTTATTTATTCAAACGAATGGCATATGATTTTTTTATAATTCATTCTTGTTAATTTAACATGATATTTCATGTTAGGCTGTTTAGAGATCTGTCATGATTAGTTTGAATATTTATGTTTGGTAAATGAAGTTAAAATATTATATAAATTTGACGATCCACACTTTGTACTATTGTTATCAAAGTTGCACACTATAATTTTAATATTTATTGTTTTTAATGATTTGGATATAATCATTATTTTGGTATTATTTGTGAATATACAAGTTAAAAATTCTTAATATATACAAATATACTTAATATTATTAATAAGAATCATGAAAAGAGATTTTCCACATATATTGTAATCATCTTTAACAATTTTGTTTTATTTGATCTTACCGTAACCATTCTTATTGTAACTTTTATGTTTATCGGTGTTCATGAATCGGTTTTATTTGATATTACTGTAACAATTGTTATTTTAACTTTTTATTTACTGGTGTTCATGAATCAAGTGTCATATACAAAGAAGATTGAAAATTAATTGAATCCGGGTGTAAGTATTTTCTCTCTTTTGTTCTATACAAAGTTTCTTTGATTGGATACTCGATCAAGGACATAATATATACACTTTTTCTGTTAAACCCTAGGCGAAGTCCCTTTTATTCCTTTAACTGAATTTGCTTGCTTGTTGGCTGTAAAAGAAAATAAAATATTAATCTTGATCGTAATTAATTGTTTTCATTAGCCATTGTTAATATATAGCATGCCAAAAGACTTTTACACAATTAGATATAGATGACTTTGTAATTAATTGTTTTCATTAGTCATTGTTAATATATAGCATGACAAAAGACTTTTACACAATTAGATATAGATGACTTTTAAATAAATAAATAATAACTACTAATTTCATATTTGTAACTTCCTTAATGTGTATTAATTTCATATTTGGATTAATTGTTTGAAATATAAAAGGGTTATAGGTTTTAATACCTCCCGACCGTTTCTAGTTTATCACTAAATGTCAATTGTTATGTTTTCTTTTAATATGCTAGTATACAAATGGGTTTGAAATATTAGTAAATGATTTTCAAGAAAGTTATATTTCTTAAATGGTAATTATTATTTTTACGTCATTTTAAAGATTTATAAGTCTTGATAAATAATGGAATTGAAATTCAAATGCTATTTAAGGGATCAGGAAATAGTAAGCGTTACCGTGAAATTTTTAGTTGTTTAATGTAGTGCTAAAATACTTTTATGTTTCTACTTGAATTATATAAATATGAATTTATGTGAATACTATGAAGTATCCTAGATACGTGCTCCAACGTGTGGTTTGTATGATTATAAATAGTACACAAAATTTAAGAAATACAAAAGGTTTTTATGGTGTAGTGCTTTAAAAATACGGTATTACTACAAGATCAAGATTAACAAGTAATGTTATTAATATTTTTATTCAACATATGAATTTGTATTTCATATAAATATTATTTTGTACAAATGTTTTTGGTCTTGTGGCCGATTTCGATGGAGATGATTGAACCATTGATGCAATAGAATTAATGAATTTTCTATCTTAATGATGTTACCAAAAGTGAAAATTTTAATTGGTTACATGTGGTAAATATGATTTAAATATTTGCTTTTAAGTGTGATGAATATTTCATAAAGTTTTCATACCAACTTTTTATGTGGTCACATATTGTGAATTGTTTTATGTGGTCACGTATTATATTATGATGCCATGTATTATATAATTTGACTTTATTTTATATTGTGTATTTCATATGTTATCATATACTCATTTGTAGTATTCAATCGATCATCTAAATTGATTTAATATCTCTCATGAAAGGGAATCAAAAATTTAGACATGACACCCGAGATGTCATACTCCCTAAATCTCATATTGAGTATGTAGAAGGTCATAAGATGTTAGACCTTATATGATTCGGACATGTAATTACTTCTCTATGGTGTAATGCAAAGAGAAGATTACAAGGTAAAATCGGGTAACACAGTTTTCATTTGTCGTTCTCAAATATGCTAAAGTAGCAATATTATGTAACAAGGATAACAACTTTGAAACGATTTCATATCCGTTTGTCCGAACCATGAAACTTGGTTGGTTTACATCATTCCTTGAAGTGAATATGCTTATAAGATCTTTGAAAATGTTGGGATGATGGATGTAATTGAGAAACTTATAATGCTGATCATGTTACTAATGAGATCATGCTATCAAAAGTTGTAAGATAGCCAAGTTAATAATGAAACCGACTATCAAAATTGTAATAATGGTCACAATGAGATTGACAACTTGTAGTGAGGAATTATGGGAGTGATTATAAGAACACATTGTTATCTCACATATTATGATATTGATCATAAATCAAAATTTATGAATAATGATTATTTGATTAATTGGCATGATCGGTTAGACCACACCGAGTCGATAATGATGTGAAATTTAATGAAGAACTACAAGATTATTCTTGTTAAGTGCATGCAATATTTGCTCTCAAGGGAAGTTAATGATATACCAACTAAAGTATGGTTTAGATCCCTAAATATTTTGGAAATAATAAGGGAATATGTGTATCCCGATATGATACCATTTAGTATTTTGAAATCGATGCATCGTCTAAATGGTTATCAAATCCACAACCTGAAGCTTGTGTGATTGTGGCTTAGCTAATGTGATAGCAAGCATATTAATCCATATTACTATTGGTTACAAGGCCAATGATCATGAGAGGAGCAAAAGTTCATTTAGCTATATGTAATTTTATATATAGTATCATCAATTCACATCAAGCCAATAAGTTATAGTTCTCCCCATACAGTTGGTTTTTGGTCAGGAACCAAAGATGTCTCATCAAAGATTTTGGTTGTGCGACATATATTGAAACTCATCCACCAAACCGCACAAAGATGAGACTTCTAAAAAGTTAAAGAATATGTTGGGTATAATAATCATCTATGATTGAATACTTAAAGCCATTTGTGAGAAATTTGTTTATGGCTCATTGGTTTTTCACTTTAGTGAATGAATGTTCCCAACATTAGGGGGAGATAACAAGCAGTTGGAAAGTGAAAAGTGAAATGAATTATCATGTCATCTTGATCCTCAGACTATAAACTATGAACTAGAAATTTAAAGTATAATTCATTTACCAATATTAAAGAACAAATTACCAGACAAGTTCACTGACCAAAATAGAGTGACTAAGTAAGTCACATAATCAACTGCTTATGCTTCAGTTATATTTGTGTCCAAGAGGACAACCACATATTTTGTAATGAGTCTATTGCATGCCTGAAACGTGGTAGACTAGTCGATTTCAATAATTAAATTCCCAGAAAATTGGAGCAAGTAATTAAGATGGTCAACTCGAGGTTATAGTAATAAGATCTAAAGAAGAGACAATAGACATGATGGTTCAAGAAGAACCTCAGGTACCTGAAAATAAAGAGATCTCGATAAGTTGTATCATGTCTAAGATATAAGATATGTATGGAATCAAAATAAAAATCGACGTCGTTATACATTTTTTATATAATGTAGCGCTTAAAATGATTAAATGATGAGGATCAAATTTAAGATCTGCCGATGAATGAATAGTAAGAATTGATTGGCCAAAAAATAGAAAGACGCAAATAAGGCAGAATTTAGTTCTCTAATGAAATGGAAAGTTTCTGGAACAACAGTCCATACAACTGAAGTTGTAAAATATGTTGGATACAAATGTGTCCTTTACGCAAATCATGTGAAAATCAAATTAAGTGATATAAGTCAAAATTGGTGGCACAAGAATTTTTGCAAAGACTTATGACTGATTATGAGGAGATATATTCTCCCGTGGTGGATGTTTTGACTTTCCAATATCCTATTAGTCTGGTAATATATAAAAGAGAATTGACATGCGTCGTATGAAAGTTATGTATCACGTGATACTAAGTCATATAAAATAAGTTCTCGAGAATATTATGATTATTATTTAAATGAGGATCTGAATACGTATACATGTTGTATATGTAATTGAATTGAATATAAGTGGAACTCCCCATGAGTATCCTAAAGCATTTGAGTGCTTAAAGGTTAATTGAAACACCTTATGCATGTAATTATTGTGCACCAATACTCCAATAAAGATACATAGAAAATGTGTACCTGGTTATTATGGTATCTCAATGTACACAATGTATAAACATGGTACAATATGGATTTTACAAATGAAGCAAGTGCTTAAGATATCCTCGCATAAAATCAATGAGGAGGTTTGCGTGTCAACACTCCTAAAGAGTGTATACACAAACATTGTTGGTCAAAGTGGAAAGGAGTATGAGAATGTATATTTATAAAGTTAAAAAAGATAGTATGGACTAAAATAGTCAATTCAAATGTGGTATAATCGACTTACTAATGAGCTCAGCAAAGAGAGAAATACATAAATTGTAGTGAATCCATTTGTTTTCATTAAAAGAACAATATGAGGTTTATGAGTATTCTAATATATGTTGATGATATAATTGAATCTCCTGAAAAGATAAAAAAAATGAGCTCAATTATTAAAGGAAGAATTTGCAAATTAAAGATGGTATTGCAAATATGTGGCTTGATATGTAGAATAAGCATTTGTATTATTATTATTATTATTATCCATCAATCATAATACAAGATGGTGGACATGTTCATACGCACAAAGCTTATGGTATACATACATTTTATGATGACCAAGTAGTTGGTATAGAAAATGACTCTTATCATCTCCTATGAGAGAAGTAAAGATCATTGGTCCAGAAGTACCATAGTTAAATACGAATTATATATCTTGCTAGTATTTATACACAGACACATGTCATGAAATTCATTGACAAGATATAACTCGTGTATAATGAGGAGATAATGTAACGGGTAAAACATATATTTTTATACCCTTAAGGTACAAAAGATATGGATTCATATTTTACTAACCCATCAACAAGTTTGGTTAATTTTGTAAGTGCAGGGAATGTAACAAAACATATTCATGGATCTTATGGTATCTACTTACAAGTGAAGGCAATTAAAATTTCACATGATGATCATACATCAATGCTCATTGAAGGATTTGACATTAATGGATCAAGCAACATACCAAGCTGCACATCTGTGGATTACGAGGTTTGAGCAAGTTTCAAAGAAGCCGGACCTAAGTCACTTATAGGATACATGTAAAAATGAGGGGGGGCATCATACAAGTTGCACTCTTTTTCCCTTAAGTAAGTTTTATCCCAATGGGTTTCCTTAGTAAGGTTATAATGAGGCAACATGCCTGATCCAAAAGTATCAGGTGGAGAAAATACACGCTGCACTCTTTTTCCCTTAGCTGAGGTTTTGTCCCACTGGGTTTTCCTAGCAAGGTTTTTAACGAGGCAGCAACACCAAGTGTATAATACATTATTTTCTTTTATTACGTGGATAGTCAAGGGGGAGTGTTATAAATAAACTATATTAAAGTGACTATCCACATCCTAACTCCCATCTCTTCATTTCCTTTGTATTATGTAAGAACCCTATATATATAGGTTTCTTTGTTGTCACACCCCCAAAATCCACCTGCGGAGTATCACCGCTTGGGAACGTGACTGACCGGGATCAAGCCACCAATCATATAAAACAATATATATAGTAAAAGTAATTGCCAATAAACCAAACCAAATCCATATGAAAGGTGTTTCAAAACATAAGTAACTTATCACTGTTTAGCGGAAGCGTATAAGTAAAACCCAATATAAATAAGTATGTAATGTCATAATGTGTTCAACAAACAATCACGATCCAAGTCCACAACGACCAGCTCCTCCCTTTGCAAGCTCCATGTACCTAACGACCTGCAAGGCATGTAACAGAGGATCAACAACTAGTTGAGCGAGTTCACAGTAAGTAAATGCGTAATAGTAAGTTCGTGTGTAACATGTGGCTCTACTGGGCCGATAGTACATTCTATTGGTGGGGGCTTCCCATGTTGTATATCACTAGACTATGCGTAACCATAAGTGTTCTACATATCCCGAGAACAGTAACACGTACAAGTTTACGTAGGTTTTACGTAAGTAATCCTTCACAGCCGAGGATAGGGGTACGCGGGGGTTTACGTAGGTTTTACGTAAGTGCCTGACACAACCGAGGCAGTAGTGAGTATAAGTTCACGTAGGTTTTACGTGAGTGTCCTTCGCAACCTGAGGACAATGAGCAATACAAATATATGTAGGTTTTACGTATGTGTCCTGCACAACCGAGGACGATGGTATGGTAGTCTAGTATTAGTGTAAGTACGATTCTATTCAATCTCATTCCTTCAATCCCAATTCCCGTGCCCTGGGAATCCCATGCCTTAGTAAGAGTGTGTGAACTCACCTTGGTTTGCTCGGTAAGATGAGTTACTCTATTTAACAGTGATTAAGCACGTCCTAACACGGGTACAGATAACAATCAGTTTCATGTGCATACATACTACGTATCTCACGTACGATTAATTCACATATTACTCAATCACGTACCACACAATTGTAATATATAAGTAACACCCATATAGTTCAAGTCATAGCAATTAACATACGAGCCTAACATCATCGAGTAGTCTTTTAGCATGTAAGCAGATCATAAGCCAATTCACCTCACGAGTTCATACATACACGTCACATAATAGTTAATTCTTTGATACCCCAAACATGTGCGATTTGGGTATTACTCAACATTTCATGACCTTAGGCCCAAACGAGGTGTGCTTACATTATACAGTTTAATATTAATGTGCGGCCCAGTCCCTGAACCCGTTACAAGTATGCAGCCCACTATTCAAAGTCCATAATAGGTGTGTGTGTGTGTGTGATTCTTTTAGGCTGCTTATATCGGAGCCCAGCCTGCACTCATTGCGAGACTGCCGAAACAATCTCGGCCCACATAATAAAAGTTGGATCCTCCTTGCCTAATGAAAAAAACTCGGACAATATCATTATAAAGAAACTCGGACCCTGGATGCTCACTAAGCTCGGACCAAGACTAGGCATAAAGCTCGGACATGGAGGGGGGGTGGGTTAAAGCTCGGACAGGGGTGTCCCCCCTTAAAACTCGGACAAAGGTAGGGGGTCACAAGGTCGGACGAGTGATCATGCCAAAAAAAACTCGGACACTGTCCTTATAACAAAAGTTAGACATCTTATGATAACCCAAAAGTCGGACAACATTCCCTTTAGCCTTGGGAGAAACTCGGACCATAAGCATGAGTATGAAGTGCGGACCATTCATGAAATTAAAACTCAGACTCTTCATCTAATCAATAAAGATCGGACCTCATGCTTGCTTGTCTAAAAATTCGGACCATGACAAAAATTACAAGGGTCGGACTATGTGTTCATGATATAAAGTCGGACATGATTACACATTTTAAAGGTCGGATCTTTAAATCATAACACTCAGGCAACCAATAGTCATACAAACGATTATTCCAGTTCAACGTGATGGTATCAGTTACGTTTTATTGTTCATATGATCTGGAAACCCTAATCCATGTATACAGAGTGCAGAATTCATAAGCAATCAATCAACGATTACAACAATCATTAGGTGAACAATCTTATCGCCATACAACTAATCATTCATCATAATCACCATAATCCAGAATCAAATTAAAGCACAGAACCATCAAATCAAAGCTAGGGTTTACAAGTATTCTAACAATCAAGAATTGATACAATCAAACAATCAATAAACGATTACCTTGAATGATTCTAGAGAGAATGTGGAAACAAAAGTGATGAATGTCTTGCCAATGATGATGGTGATGATTGCCAGAGAATGTGAAGTACGTGCTTTGGTTTCTTGTGAAAATGATTAGTGAACAAGGGATTAGGGTTAAGAATCTCTAGGATTTCACTAATTACCCTCTACCTCCCTAAGTATCATATTTTACACATGCACACCATCTCACAACAATTTCATAGTTTCACCACCAAGTTCATATATTTACCAAGTCTTTCACAATTAACAAACAACCATGCACAAACACCCAATACGATTCATTTCATCAAAACGTATATAATTCCATGGCAACTAGTTGTGCAAATAATTAACTACACAAACAATGAACGTGCAATAAATGCGAAATAGAAATCTTGGAAATTCGAGTTGTCACATTTGTATTGCATGATGTATTGTCAAATCACGCCAGGGATCCATCCTTCTAGGCGGTTTTTTTTTCGCGTGATTCAAATCACGCTTTGAACATTTTGAGTTGGTCAATAACACTTAATCTTTTTTTAGTCCAATAGTTTTTTTTGTTGGTTTTTCTATTTTTATTTAATTCTTTAGACCCTTTTAAGATAATGCCTACATTCCCGCAACACCCATTTTAGAAAAACGCTCAATAATGCCACTTGCTGACTGTAACGCCACATAGCAGAAAATGCCCAAGGATAGGGGCATTATTCACCCTTACCACTACACATGGTCTTAAAGCTGTAGTAATTCGAATGGAAGTCTCATGTGTTAACTACGAAAACCTATTAGTTAGGCGTGCCTAGTTGTTTTTCGAGTTTTGCTATGTTCACGTTTTAAATTTTTGGATACATAAATGAGAAGTTCAATTAAAATGCAAATTCATTTTTTTTTCCATTTCAAAGTTAGAATCATATATATATATATAGGGTAGGAGTTGGCTACAAAGACTATTTTTCCTACAAAGTGTAGAAAGTCATAAAACACCATAATTTCAACCATAAAACATACTTAAAACCCACAAATAACATAGTGGAGGTTACTAAAACACCATATTTGTCGGTTTTGTGTTGTGTTTTGAATGATAAGGCTTTGATTATCGAATGACTAACATTAGTGTGTTTTATGTTGATTATCGTATTGTGTTTTAAATTCATAGTTGTACGGTGGTGTGTTTGAAGTTTTTAAGGAATGTTAGGGTTTGGATATTGTGTTTTAGTGATCTTCACTATGTTATTTGTGGGTTTTGAGTGTGTTTTATGGCTGAAATTGTGGTGTTTTAAGACTTTGTACACTTTGTAGGAAAAATGGACTTTGTAGCGGAACCTCACCCTATATATATATATATATATATATATATATATATATATATATATATATATATATATATATATAGAGAGAGAGAGAGAGAGAGAGAGAGACAGAGAGAGAGAGAAATGTTAACGTACAAAACTGCTTAACGTACATTACGTACGCGACGAAATTACAACATGCGTGATTAAGTTTACAACGTGCGTTATTATATTTTGAACACTTTTGCCATGCGTGATTATGCAGCTTATGCGTGATTATGTACAAAACGTGATTAGGGTTTTAACTTCATAACTTGCGTGATTTTCAAATGCACTAGCGTAATTTCGTCGCGTACGTGAAGTACGATAAGACGTTTTGTACATTATAATTTCTCTCTCTCTCTCTCTCTCTCTATATATATATATATATATATATATATATATATATATATACTAGTCATTTACCCGCGCGATGCGGCGGGAGTGGCGATGATTACAATAGGGTACTAATTTACCGGTAGTTTATCCGTCGTCTCGTGATATATCGTATAGTACTTAAGTTAGTTTCTTATTCGTGATATGTTGGCACTGGTTTTTCTGTTAGTTTCTCGATTCTTTGGTGATATACTCAGGTAAATTTTTTTAGCTGTAGCTTCGACGTTATCTATCTACAAGAAGAGTGCAAAACAAGGAAGTAGATATAATTAAAAACAAGAAGAGTACAAAACAGGCAAGTAGCTGGACAAAACACTAAAAACAAAATACGGGGGGTCTCTTGTATCTCTTCCTGTTTTACCAATACATCCGTTCGCTCAAGACTTTCTTGTATCTTCTCCTCTACTGTACCAGATTTCGACACATAAAAAAACAATGTTAGAAGCTTATAGGTGTTTTAAAAAAGTAATTAAAAAGTAATTTCTGGAAGCAATTAAGGCACAAAATCTACTAACATACCTTCCTTTTGATATGGATGCGGTTAATTAATCACGCAACACTTCATGGTAGACAACATTTGATGTGTAAACTCCACGTTGTTTGAAATCTTTGGCGAGATGTACCAACACCTTCGTATTTTGTCTTGAAATCCCTCTTGATAACGCCACATAAAGTTGCCCGTGTGAAAATACAGAATCCGGTAGATAAATACCAACATGCGGAATTGTTTGACCTTGAGCTTTATTAATTGTCATGGAAAAGCTAAGTCGAATTGGAAATTGTTTTCTTTTCAGCTTGAATGGGAACATGTCATCTTCAGAAAGGGTTAGAGGGATTCTTGGCAAAAAAAACTCGTTTTCCGGCATGTTGACCGACTGCAATTTCCGCATCAATAACATTTCGCATGAAACCTTTACATATCAACCGCGTGCCATTACACAGGCCATGTGATGGATCGATATTCCGTAACAATATTATTGGGCATCCAATTTTTAAACGAAGCTTATGAGGCGGCAAACCACTAAAATTTAGCGAGTTTAAGAACTCGACCGGATAGAAGTTGCGCTGATCGTCTTCAGCTTCGTCAAAACTGTAATAAACTTTTTCCTCCCCTTGAAAAATTTCAATCATTTGATTATTAATCTCGTCAACACTCTCATTTTTAGTGGACAATACTGCTCTAGAGATTATATAATCCGAAGAATATACAATATCTTCAATTGATGGAAAGATGGCATTGATCAATTCTTTTATAGAGTTTTCTCTATTGTTGCACTGAATTGTCATGTCATCGGGTATGCGGATATAGTTTCCTTCGATTGGTTCTTCAGTTCCATCGCCGACTCTTAAAAGAAATTCAGAAAACCATGGATCTTTCAACGCTCTCATATTTATGGTCAACCGCATCTTCTTAGTCAAAGACCAAAGAGGTGACATTCGTAGGCTGGAGTCTACAATCTGTGCTCGAGTGCCACGTTTAATAACCGGCAACACCTGTCTGAAGTCACCTCCCATAACCATTATCTTCCCACCAAATGGGAGACTAACACCTATAATGTCTTGGAATGTACGATCGACTGCCTCTATCGCCTGCCGTTTAGCCATCGACGCTTCATCCCATATGATTATTTTGGCAGACCGAATCAGTTTAGCAGCCCCACTCTGTTTTTTGATATTGCACTTTGAATTATTTTCAAGATTGATAGGAATCTTGAATCTCGAGTGAGCCGTTCTACCTCCTGGCATATTATTAGCCGCAACACCTGATGAAGCTGTTGCGAGAGCAATAAGACCACGTGACCGAACTTCAGCAAGCAAGGCATTGTACAAAAATGTTTTTCCAGTTCCACCTGGACCATCAATAAAGAAGACGCCTGGAAGATCATTATCAACATGCATCATGATCTCATCAAACACGTTTTTTTGGTCCCGATTAAGTGAATCTTTGGCACTCAAGTGTTCAGGTTCCAAAACAATCCCATACTCCTCTTGTAACTCACGATAACCTACATCCTGTAAGTTAACATCGTCTGTTATCTTAGGAAGGTCGAATTTATTGATATTTTTACCCATGGATTGTAGAAAGACACTAATGTCGGTAAGGACCATATTTTGAACTCGTTCTATACTTTGACAATGTAACCGATGATCTTCAGATAGTGGATCAAAGTGGTCATTCCATAACTTTCGAATATCTCCAGGTTGGCAAAAAATCATTATGGTCGCAAATAACCTTCTAAGAGCATTGGGAAACTGAAACATAGAGGCTTCTTCGAGACATTGTGATAGATATTCATCGTCTTCTATTAAGCCTAACTCAAGAGCTACTTTTCGAAATGTCTCACACCGTTGACCATTAACTGTGCAAAGATGTTCAAAAGAAGTAGGCCCTCTGACATTTGATAAAAGTAGGCGTAAGTAGTACCTTTCTCCTTCGGCTGGATTAGCGGAAACGATACGACCTCTTTGTTTTTTACCGCCACGAGGATTCCAACGGCGTGTGCTTCCATTCCACGTAAAGTGTTTTGGAAAATCTTTATACAAATATACCCTTGCTGTTTCATCGATTCTATTTCTCTCAAAAAATGCTGTTAGCATGGTTCTCTTATCCCTTTCCCTATCAACAATATTAGACATTATGTCATCATCTCTAAATCTAACCATCTGATTATTTGGGAGATGAAGTTGTAAGGCTAAAACAGAAGGAGAGATTTGAGAAAGAGAGAAGGAAAAAATGCGCCACATGGCCTCTGTGGGCGATATGTAGCGTGCATCTTAAAAGCTCTTTATCTCATTAACAACAACCCCTGGCTCACTTTGATCAACTTGAATAACCTGTTTGTCATGTCCTTTATAAACATATTTAAAAAGATATTTCACAGATTTTATACTTGAGCAAACTTCAACATTGATGTGGCAGTTAAACATCATCAAAAGCCTTGGGTTATATGGGACCACCCATCTATTATCAAGTGTTATTCCTCGTACATCCACTTCTATCCCGGTGTCTCTCCTTCGATACAACGGATACGCATCTTCTCCTTGTGTTGTCTGTTCATTGAATTGTCTAGGATAGTGAAAACGACAAATTTTAGGATCACCCTGCATACAAGGACTGCTTAATCGTAAATTGCCGCAAGGACCGTGAATCATGTGCTTGACAACCATCTCATGCAATTTGGGATGACTTAGTTTGTTAGGAATTTCAGCACACACAACCTTATCATAATGGTCCGCGTTATTGATCTTGTGTTGCGGGTACATGATAAGGAGAAAATGTGCGTGCGGCAAACCACGCTTTTGAAATTCAATGACATAAACGTATGCCTTAACTTCCCCGAGGATATGTTTCTTGAAGAGTTGTTCCTTAAGATCTTCTAATTTAGCACGGAACACTCTTGAAACAAGGTCTGGACGATCTTGTGCAGTTTGACCAACATGTAAATTATCACATATCTCAGGCCACTTAGGATTACACGTCATTGTAAGGAATATATCAGGCTTGCCGTCATCTTGAACTAAAGTCATCGCATCTAGAAACCGACGTCGCATGTCGCGAGGCCCTCCGATGAAAGATGCAGGCAACACAATTCTTTTCCCAACTCTGTTTGCATGAACCTCACCAGCATTGACGCAATCCACAAGACCTTGGTACAGATCGGTCCGTATCTTAGCCTGGTTTCTCTCACAAAATTCTAAGCGTGACGTCTCAATTTTTATGTAAACATCTACCACAAACTGTTGTAGCAGTCTACCACCGAACAGAAGCACATTTGCGGTAGATCGAATCTGGAACTTGTAACAGTAGTACTCTCGCATAGCCACGGTTGTTCTACCACTTCGTGTGTTAGCCTCTGAACGATGAAGATGTTTTAAAAACAAACAGTTAATAAAAATAAAACGAATTACGGTATTTTTATGATCTTCACTTAAAAAGGATGTACCTTCCATTTCTCCTTCGATGTTGTCATTGTTGCGAACCTCATTGATTGATACTCCGTGACGTGGTATGTTGGCATGCCAACCCGACTCACAATTAGGAAAAAATAGAGGATATGACAATGGATCGTAACAACTGAAGTACGGCTGAATAGTTTGGCTATATTCAGACCTACCATACACAACAATACTTCGTTTATACGAAGTAATATTGTCATTACCTTCAACCCAAATACCAGCAACCTATATAATCGTGAACTATAAGTAAGTAAAATAAGCAATACTATTAAATAGTTGTAATTAATATAATATTTTATATACCTCTGATGTCGTTGGCCGGTTGTACACCCTTTGGTCAAGTTCAACCGAGGCATTCAAAGTGACTCTATAGTTGTCCAAAGGTCCTAGTTCCGCAAGTCTTCTAAATGTATCGACATATGGGTTTGTAGAAAGAACGCGTGTCAAAATCTGAGTAATACGACGATCAAGATTTGGCCATTGGAGTCTGAGATCTAACTCGGCATCAGGATCATAAAAATACAACTGCAAGTACCTAGGGGTTCCATCCCTCGGAACTAATTGGTCGATTTTGTGATATATTCCTCTATGTGCACGAAAAGTATATACACCGTCTCTCATATTGTTCAATGTATCATCCAACGTCACTCCCATTGAGGCAAAAGAAAAATTGGTGTTATAAGCACGAATGTTTTGCCTAAAAATATTTCCAATTTCATCTTGCGATGTGAAAAGTCGATGCAATTCCTCTGGAATTTCTGAATTTGCTAACACAGTTTTCCCACTCATACAACAAAAGGTATCAAATTCAAATTGAAAACGTTTTGCTCCACAATCAGGACATGCACCACGCTCTTTTAAAACACGATGCTCTCTAGGTAAACGATCGTAAACAAAGTTATATGGATCATCTTCTACATTCTCATTTTGGAAGGAAGGTTGATCAACTACTTCAGAAAATTGAGGTAAAAGTGTACGTGGTTGAATTCGAACACCTAAAAAATCGTTGTCTTTAGTAATGAAGGTTATTAAAGATATCAAATTCAATAAAGAAATCAATGTTAAGTAAATAGAAACCTCGCGATGTTCTGGTAATGACTTCATCAATTACATTGGGGAATGTGGTTGTCGGCGTAACATCATTGGTCAGGGTTGATGTAATTTGACTACCGTTTGAAATATGCATTCCATTGTACTCCTTACGTTTCACGGCAGAAATACTTGATGCGTTCACGCTTGTCATTTGGGTAAATTGAGTAATATTAGTCTGTAAACTTCTTAACGGTGTCCTTTCTGCTGATCTATTACTCATTAAAGATAGTGATGAAGCACTTTGGGAGACCTCACCACTCCCAAATTTCGGGACTTTGTTATTTTCTTTGCGTGCATCATAATATCTTTTGTTATACTCTTTTCGTTTTTCAGCTCTAGTAGATGAACTCGAGCTAGAAGCTTGATTAAGATGGTCTGGTTGTCCATTAGTCATTGTAAATTGTTAAGTGTCAAATACCTTGCAAATTAAATAAAAGATAGTTATCATAGATGATGAAATTCTGAAAATATTACAAGATTAGTACATGACTCTTAAACAAAATAACATGATTACCAGAAATAGAAAACCAAAATTCTTAAAACATTGAATACATAATGATAACATTAAGTTAAAGCCAAACTAAATAGTTGGTGAAACGACGGTCTCCACAAACACTGCACCCTTATAACCACGAAACCAAGTAACTGGATAAAGAATTTCGAAGGGCTTCTTATCCATTTCAATAGTAAAAAGCTTCCCTAATTTAGTCATCACAAACCAATCACCATTCGTCACGTAATGTGTTATATCGCCCCACAATGACAATGATATTGGGGGGATCGGAGGACATGATAAGACCTTAATCCAGTAATCCTCTTTTAGCGTCCATAGGTCAATTGTTATCTCAAACCAGCCAGTCGTAGCAAACATGTGAAGCTCATTTTTTACATTCACTAAAACACCTTGAACAAATCCCGTAGATGGAACAGGTGGAAAGCTTATCTCCTTGAACTGCTCTGAATTAATATCAAAACAAATCACCACATTTGTACCTCCGACCCAACATTCGCAAAGAGTGAAATACAGAGTACCAGCACAAAATGTGCCTGGTGACCAATAGAAATTGGGGCTAAGGTACTCTTCTCTTGTTAAGAAAGGAATATTTCTCTAAAAGTTTAATTCCCTAGAATAAACATAGCTTTCATATACACCACACCTACGCTTGATATGCAAGACCTTGTAATCATCGGTATCATCAGCATACAAACCAACGGCATCAAGATTATTTATATAGATTCCAAGAGAATCAGGTGTTGACAAACGCTTGAAAGCAGTACTTGTTGGATTCCAAAGAAGCAACTCGTTTGTATGATTCAAGCAAACACACAACAATCCATTCAAATGTAAAAGTATTGACACATCATTATTTTGGTGGTCGAATGGTAATGTAACTATTGACCTTGGCCCATAATCATAGGATTGAAAGATGATCGGATGAACAGAGCATGTTAGGTCGTCAATTAAGAGAACTCTTTGGTTAGATGAAACTAATGAGCGACAACAATGTACTCTTATGAAATCTCGAGTTGACAGCAACGCATACCATTCCTTACAGACAGTCTTAGAACGTCCTACGACCTTCGCTGGCACCCTCTTTAATATCTCAAATATTGTTTCAATAGGAAGGTCAGCCATGGTGATACCTTCGTTTAAGATAAATAATAACTTTTTAGTTGTCCAACCTATCTAGATTATAGTTTGGTGAAAAATAGGTGTAACCATTACTTTTAAATCAAGTAATATAACATACTTGTTACAACATAATATAATATTAAACAAACTAAAGTATACTTCTACAAGTAGGAAAGAAACATAAAGGCAGTTAACCAAAAGCAAATCACGAAACACCATCATGGATTTTAATATTCCACAACTAAAGATATAAAAACACCCAATGTTTCTAACATTAACACGGACTTAGGTATAGATCCATAATTTAAATATCTCGTGCCTCGAGCATATCTGGGTCGTAAGTAATCCTACTCAGTTCTGTAGACTTCAAAATATTAACTGAAAAAACAAATAAAATACAGCTTTTATTAAATTACATGACCCATTAAATGTAACTAATTTTTTGAAAAAGTTGATGTTTAAAGCATAACGTACTATCCGGTAGGTGAACAAACTTGACACGTGATACGTATATGATAGACTTTCGTTGCACCGCTAGAATGGTACATATAACATCGGAAGGCTTCAGGGTGGACAAAAACATTTGTATTGTATGACCACTATACACAACAATTTTGGGTTAAAGTTCTTTTAAAATTAGTTTTTGGTTACATATGATGTAAATAATATGTCTCTAATATGTTAATAAATAATAACTTACGTCTTATCTCGAAGAGAAAGTTCGAAACAACAACGATCTCTTTTACCTTCTATTATCCTCCCAACCACATCTACAATGAAATCAACCAAATTGTATACACCATATTTAATATCTAAATATATAAACTTCTATAGTTTTAATCAAAAAATAAAGAATGGGATTTTATATGTACCAACAATAAATTTTTTTGGTCTTCTATCATGCTTCAATTTTATAATGGAAGGCACCAACGGATATATACAAGCACCTCTTGGAATCGTAAGCTCCAGTGATAAAAGCTTCGTATATTCATTGATGACGATTTTTTTCTCCGAACAGACTAAGAGGTAATTATGGTACTTTGGGTACTCATGATAGTTGAGATTCTCAATTTGGAAATGATTCAACGAAAAAAAGCCACCCATCAATGTATCGTCATTATATAGGTGTATCAAATCTTGTGGAACGATCGCAACAATTTTTTGTCTCTAAAAAAAGAACAATTTTAGTGGTGAAAAAACATTCACTTGTATAACATATAGCAAATTAAAATAATGTTCTTACGTTTTGATCAAGAAAAATAATCACTAATCTCTTTCCCTCAACGTCATGCCAAATAAGCTCGACCATAACAAAGGTTAGATTATACCATGCTCTATCATTTCTCAATGATGAAAATTCGTCGACGGTACAATGACCAGACATATCCTATTAATGTTCAATGTTAGTCAAAGAAAAAATAAAAATTACATATATTTAAATTTATATCTGTTTGATTTTTAAGGTCAAGTAGATAAGAGAGGGGGCCAACTAAAATTAAAGTAATACATGATTAACCCACTTTTTGGATTAACGTGTAGAGCCATAGGGGTGCCACTTTTGACCCATCAACTTGGGTTATGCTCTATCGCTAACGGGTCAAACAAGTAACATAACAAGAAAATGCTCAAACTGGGGTTGAACTGTTGAAGGTTTCCCAGAGTGTTATTTTTATGCATTAACCACCAAATATCATTTCATTCAAAACATAAGATTATTAACAAAATGGTATATTTTTTATAATAATATAACTGAGGTTAGTTATTATTATTATTATTAATATTTTTTAATGATTAAAAGGACCGTACTTGTGGTAAGCTGAAAGCTGTGCTATTGTCGCCCATGATAGCTAGAGAGTCCCGAATTTGGTTGACCTATTTTAAGACAACGAAAAAATTCAGATATTGAATTATATAATTCACATATGTCTGATAGATAACTGAAAAATCGGGTACCTGGTCAATATTTTTGTCACCTGAAAAACAATACACATTTATCTCAGTATTTAAATAATCACAAAATATATCAAAAAAAAAAGCTAACCATCATGGTTAGGAACATGTCGTAGAGCTTCATCTACCATTTCTTTTACAGACTTCCCCTCTGTAACAAGCCAAAAAAAATGTAAAACAATAACCCATTTGACGAGCTAGAAACAAAGCCTGACCCCTGACCTAACCCAAATAAACCCTTATAATATAAAAAAATTATAACTTTAAATAACAATCTGAATTTTATTTGACAAAGCAAGTTAGAAGGGTTTACGCACTTCAACAAATTTTTAATGAGTTTGACCCATTCAAACCGTTTGATCTGTTTCCTTTTCAGTCCTACCCAAACCAACCCGTACTATATAAATGGGTCAATATTGTCACTTCAAAGTTACATAAACGGAAAGAAAAAAAACTTACGTAAGAAGTCACGTTGTATAAGCCACAAGAGTTTTGCTGGTTCAAACGCCACATCTTGCCCCTACAATTATATTCAAGTCTAACGAGTCACACACGGAAAAACTTCACCTCATCATAAGCTTACCAAGTTGGTCAAACTTTACCTTTACTCTGTTCATTGACAAACAAAACAAAAAAAATCAGTTTTGTACTAAACGCAAGATGGCATGATCATTATAGAGCAATGCATCCGCTTCTTTGGATTTGAACCTGGCCAAACCAGAAAATTAAAGAAAATTAAGAAAATAAAAAGAAGAATAACAGACCGTCTCAGGCAAATTGTATATAAGAACAGAACTCAAAACCGTTGCGAGAGCAAATATCCTGCAAAAACATAATCCATAATTATATTATATCATAAGAAAAGAACAAAAAGATAAAGAATATATTTGTGTAACACCTGTCATCATAGACGTTTGATTTCCCTATACTTTCGAACCCCTCTGTGTCAAGATAAAAGACAGACGTTTTCACTCCATCAATATCCATTTCAACCGGGGTTCCCCATACCCATATTCCTATAAAAGAATAAAAACCAACATTAACAATTACCAATTCGGTTTATGGTTCGGGTTGTAACCAAAACACGAAGGATCGAATTTGTAAACTGAATAAACCGAATAGATTAGAAAATAGGCTTGGGATCAGCTAAAAACAAGTGTAAAAAACATATTAAGACCTTGTTTTTTCGGTTTCAAACCGATCAAACTAAACACCACATCCTAACCAAAATAAACCTGACCGAGTAACCATTACGGTTTCGGTTCCTGTTTTAACCCAAACAACAAGAACATTGAGTTTCTAAACCGAATTAAGCAAACCGAAACCTTAATAAACCAAATCGATTTAGCCTTATAAGCTCATTCTTGATGCAAAATCACAAACAGAAACATGTTGACTTTCAAAAGTCAAACATTTTGCAAATTCAACTTTAAGTTTGACATGAATCTGCAATTTCAATGATCCTCTTGACTTATAATAACATCAATAATAATCAAACTACAGTTATGATGAAGCTTAATCACATAATTAACCAAGTTCAATGTACCTTTTTCACCAAAGTCAAAACATTGTAAGGGTTTAGCCGTTCAAAGTAGGGGAGCACAAAGCCTCGACTCTTAGCCCTATCACATCTGCAACCGACCCTTTCAGTCTAAAAAAATATAAATCAAACCTGCTCAGGAGAACCATATGTAATCAAACCTGGTCCAGATATGGATCGTGATACTTCTCCACTTTGCTCGGCAAGGTCAGAACTGTAAAAAAAAAAGTAAGACCAATTAATATGATCGTATCGATATATTTGTCATTGCATGCTCTAAAATGATTAAAAAAGCATAAGCAAGAAGCAAAGAATGGAAGGTGAAACAAAAGGGTTATTATGATATTTACCCATTCTCTCTAACAGAACGCCTTAATAAAGCAGCAGCTCTTGCTTCACCTGGCATACCCTCCTTTCTTTTATTCATTTCTCGCGCCTAGAGAAACATAAAAAGGCATAATAGAGTTACAAGAATAGATTAAAATGGCATAAGTTTAGGGAGCATGTACCTCGGAGCCATTATTGTCCAGCAAATATCCAACAAGATGACCACCACATCATTTACAACTTAGAACGATACCTTGTTAGAGTCCCTGACAGTAATTAAAGATTGTGAGTGGATGTTGATATCTTAAACAGACATGATCAGCTCTGGTTTTGAGCCCTTCACTGAAACCACTCTCTAGAACCGAAAAAGAGACAATAATTCAATATCTGCTTCCATGCCTTGATGCATGACCATTTGGTTTGCCAATCTTTGAACCTGTTTTCGATGTTTGTCCAGCTGGGACTGTTCTTGTGTTCCCTAGCAAATCACAAAACAACCATCAGTCAACTTAACATTACCACATCTGTAAACCATCAGATCTGGCTCTAGTCTATTTGTCAATTGTATTTCTTTTAGCATATTAAGGGGCATGTTCTTTTTACAATATTGCAAGCTTAATAATAATAAAACAAGTCACAAACCTGAATAATAATAAAAAATACAGCAACATACAAAAAATGCTTTATGACATAATAAATATAATTTCTTTACCTTCTGTGAATGTACAAACAAACGAACGTAGATCTTCAATGAATGGTTTTACTTCTCTTTCCTACATGTGTGAGGGGGAAATGCTTTAAAATGAACCTGTGTGACTCACCAAAACCCTCTCAATCGACCATCTTGTTCATCCGTTAAACGAACAGCTGGGAGCTGATAAATGAACCTGTGTATACAAGAGAACACCATAATCTTTTAAATAAGTCCAACCAGCTTCTAGAATGATAAGCCGCTCACATGTTGTCCAATGAAAAAGCAATATTTAAATGAAAAATGAATCAGGACAACCTTGATTTCAAGCTTCTAGAGACATTTTAGTTTGTCAAAGCATAAGGAAAGCCGCTGATGCTGATCTGTTGGCTGCAATATCACAAAAATACAACTTATATAAAAAAAACTCAGTCATATGCACTTTGACCCACTACTACTGTTGCTAATCTTTTAAAACCCTAACCAATTTCACATATAATGCAACTAAGTTCAATGCCTACATCTGTATAATGCAACTAATAAAAAGAAACTTAGGAAGTTTATTTACTTATACAAAGTCCATTATCATACCATACTGGCATATCCTGCATATTGAGATGATACAATAGACAAAGCTTGGGCTCTTTACTAAATGAGCTTGTTTTTAGGCCCGGGCCCGAGCCCGAGCTCGAGCTCGTTTAAGCTTGGCTCATTCGAGCTTTTTTTTGAGCCGAGCTCGAGGAGCTCGCGAGTACTTCGGCTCGTTTGCACCGCTATCCACAGTGAGACAAGAGAACACCATAATCTTTTAAATAAGTACAATTAGCTTCTAGAATGATAAGCCGCTCACATGCTGTCCAATGAAAAAGCAATATTTAAATGAAAAATGAATCAGGACAACCTTGATTTCTTTTTGTTTTAAGGTTTAATTAAAGAGCCATGAGAATCTTATCTCTCGCGCTATACCTAAGATTCACAGCATACAAATGCTTAGCTGTTCATGCGGTTCTTGTGGTCTTTTACTTAAAATAGTTTGTCATTTCATCATGCGCACATATATATATGCACACCTGCTATGTCTTATAACACCCATCTTAGGTGCTGATATACAATTAATGACCCATCAGGCCATCACCAACCAACACTAAATCAGTTCGCAAGTCCTTTCATTTAACCTAAATCATCCACCAAATCCGGATTTCAAGTATATAAATATTTTTCTTAATAAATACACTTGTATTGACTGAACATGACCAAGTTGTTCTGTTCCCTGAATAAAAAACAAATATATTCCGTGCCGAATCACAATAAATTGCCACTTACAATTCTCAGTAAGTCATTTCTTAACAAAACAAATCTTACCAGCAAAGATAGAAATAAACTGACCTGTGTATCGGTGACGGGATTATCCAAGAAACTTCAGCAAAACATGCATCTCCAGCCTTACGCATGTGGTCCTGAGAGAAAATTTTACATTTTAATTCCAGTTATTATTAGAACAACAAAAAAAATAAAAATCGACAAGCATGAGGTATAAAACCCTAGATCTGTTGATTCAAAGTAGAGTTTACCTAAGACATGAAAGTAAAACCCTAGATCTGCAAGTTTAAAGCAGATACAAACATCATCTGGATGAAATTTTGGGTCTTGCAAGGTTTGGCTCTCACCAGATGTATGTATATAAAAGTGCACAGTGATTTTTGGGGTAAAAGAACATCTCTGATTGTTTTTCCTTTTGGATCCACAGATCCAAATCCAGATCTTTGAGGGAGAGAGAGAACGAAAATGGAAAAAGGGATCTCAATTTGAAATGTGTCGAACCGAACTGTGAAAGCCAGATCTTGAAGCGTATGTAGAAACTCTAGATCTCGTTTGAGAGAGAAAACTGCGATAGCCAAATCTTGAATGACATGTAGAAACCCTAGATCTGGTGAAGAAAGCAAATTCTCAAACAGATCTGGTGAAGATAGCTTGGGGTTTCTGAATCTCCAAGAGAGAGAGAGATGGGGAGGCGGATTGGAATGAGATAGACATCTGAAACCCTAATGAGATAGTGATACCGTGTGTTTTTTAATGAGTAGTACATTATGCATCTGATGTTGTACCCCGTGTGTGTTTTTTGGTGAAGGGCATAATTGGAATTGTAAATTATATTGTGCTTTAGAGGGTTGTACAGCATGCTTTAGGGGTGTTTTAAGAGAATTTATATGACCTTAAGAAGTCCTTTGGATATGCTTATTAATATAGTATAGATAATTAAAGAGCCATGAGAATCTTATCTCTCGCGCTATACCTAAGATTCACAGCATACAAATGCTTAGCTGTTCATGCGGTTCTTGTGGTCTTTTACTTAAAATAGTTTGTCATTTCATCATGCGCACATATATATATGCACACCTTGTAGGTCCCTCTCGGAGGATCGAGAACAAACCTAAACCTTGTTATACTAACCCACTAGCGAGTGCGGAATCCAAGCTAGTAGGCAAACCGGGATGAGACAAGTATAAACACAAACACACAAGATTCACCGATTAACACTAGTTGTATTAATGCAAATGAAGGTTCCGGTTACAAGCACAATGTTTACAAATCTAACTTGTAAACTCTCAAAGTGTGTGTGTGAGTTTTGGACAGAATGCTCTCAAAGCTCTCTATCTCTCGGATGTGCAAAAATGGCAGAACTCTTATCTCACACAGACACTGCATGGGTATATATATACCCAGCCCATGAAGTCTGGATCGAAGGATCCGATAGATGGTCCGAAGGATCATCTATCGATGACTAGACATTCGAAGGATCATCAAGGACCTCGAAAGATCACCTTTCGAAGTCTATCATTCGAAGCCTATCTTTCGATGAGATCGAAGGATCCAAATCATCCTTCGATCTCTTCATCATTCTTCGAGACAGACAATCTTTCAACATCCAAACTGTTGTCCAAGTCAAACTGGAGGATTGTAGGTCCCTTTCCGGAGGATGACGAACCTAAACCTTGTTATACAAACACACCCGGTTGTGCGGAATCCAACCGGAGATGCAAACCGAGTTTGAACACGACAAGAACACGAGAAGGAGACCGAGACTCAACGATTAACACTAATGCATTAATACTTGAAACGGTTACAAATCAATGTTTACAAATAATCTTTGCAAACTCTCACTAGTTCACTCGGTTCCGTGTTCTTGCTTGTACACTCCTTCTCTTATCAGTGTATGCTATCCTTTCTGTTTGTGTACGCCACCCCCTTTGTTCACCGAAATTACCTTTATATTAGACCTACATGTGTGCGATTGGTTAATGGATTGGCCCAATGATGCATTAGCCTACACAAGGAGGCCCAATCACAACCATCCTCTACGTAAAGTCCATTCCATCCATTGCAAAAGGTATTTGGTCAAAGTATATGACATCATCATGACATCATCATGATGATGTCATGATGATGTGGCAGCGGGAACCGGCTCGCGGCGCTCCGTGCTTCACGTGTTGAACTCTGGGACGCACGACAGAGGAATGTCGTGACGTCGGGCCTGAGCCGAACCTAACCGGGTCGAACCGAACCGAGTTGAACCGAACCAAGTCGCGTCCACATAATATGTATCAACAAACTCCCCCTTGGACGCTACTCGTGAGGTTCATCTTCCATGTCTTCCATGTCAGAGGATCTTCAAAGTCTTCACGTATTGAAAGCAGAGAGTGTATCAACAAACTACCCGTATCATGTAGGAAGTGTGTTAACAAACTCCCCCTTAACATAAGCTCCCCCTTGAGTTATGCTCGTGAAATACTTTATCTTTATGAAGTGAGATCCTTGTGGTGTTGATGATGGTCAGCGGCAACTCGATCATCTTCATCATTTGAGTGCCTTCATGTCGTGTCTTCATTCCAAAGCTTTGTCATCGACCATGTTCTCCTAGCCTTTAGAATCTGCACATGCAAGAAATCTAAACGCGTAATGAGAACAACTGCTTGGAATATAGTTAATCATAAACAAGTGACACACGGATGACCATGTCACAATCAAACACCGTCCGACAGATTGAAAGTTTTTCAGATTTATCAATTTCAGATTTCAACTTTCAAAGACTTGCAAATTTCAACCGTTTATGAAGATTTTAGTCAATTCGGTTTTCGTTCAGGTTTCAGGCAACGAAGACTCGAGTTCCAACATCGTACGATCGAAAATAAATTAGAAATAAAATCTTTTTGGCTTTTATAAAGTTTATATTAAAACACACCTAAAATCTTTTTGATATTTTTGACTTTTCTAAATGTAAATACTGAAAGCAGTAAATAAATATATACATACATTCTTTTTGCGAGTTTCGAGGGTAAGAGAATCATATCAGTGTACGGTCATGCCAAAACACTCTTGTTGTTCAGTTAGTTAACATTAAGATAAGCATCCTATAACAATTATCGGTATTGTTGTCCACTTAAGCTCAACTTATCAGATGTAATCATGTTTAGGGGATACGTTAAGGTATGATTTATACTTACCGACCGGTGTTCATCCACATCACGACACATTCCCGTATCAAGGTATGCACGAGGGTTCATCTTACCGGTGAGTATACCGATTATCATCTGTTTGACCGTATATGATGTGAGATTCTCACTTATTTTGATTTGAAAACAAGTCCTTTGTGATATAATCACTTATTGATGAGGAACTTGATTTTCATATGCATGAGGGCACAGGAGCAAGTCCGTGAACAGGTCAGTACTTTCGTACAGCAGAGAGACGAACTTGACTCCCGGATAAATGTGATATTTTATCACTTATTTGATTTGGACATGTGATTGTTGATCACTTATTGAGGTCGAATGCAGTATGTAATATGTACACGTATGTATAGTATCATGGAAGATCTAGACTTGCGTCCCCGTTATTTTTCGGTAAAAGATACAACCATGATACCCAGATGATAAGCAGCATAAAGACCGAATATCTCAGAACCTCGGCAATCTATCAAACGAAATTTCGGTACTAAGACCATATGCCAATGAATGTTTCCCACCTGGTCTTCAGTCGATTTAAGATTTATATCACCCTGCACACTTTAAAATGATTGTGAGCCTACCGATACATCTTATATAGAGCTGCTTATCATTTTTCATTTAAGGTTTAAAGAGGTTTGAGTAGACCACTGATGTACTATCATTTTCTCTTTTGCTCGCCAGGAAACTCATTTTTGCTTTTCTATTGTTTTTGTGTTTTTGAAATTTTTCGATGTTTTTGGATTTTCATATTTTTGGATTTACTCCCCCTAAAATCAATAAACTAAGAGAAATTTAAAACACAAGGTATTTACAAAAATGATTTTCCGATGTTGGTTTTGACTCGTGTTTTACCTCAATGCCGTTTACCAAAATTAATTTTAATCAGAAAGGATTTATCGAATTTTGGAAAAAAATGAGTTGGCACATCGGTAAGCGGTGCGGACCATGACAACATTGACAAGTTTCATAGAGAAACAATCACGTGTGAGACGATATTCTAGATCAATGTGTCAGGTCAAAGAGTGCTGTATGAGATGATGATTCATAAAGCAGCTTAAATATCGACAAGCATAGGAGAGATTTAGAAATTCAAAACCGTATCCTGCAACTGTTTCATGCATTGCAAGGAATCTGAGTGCTCTCCCAAACTTGATATCCACCCGGTGTGGACTTCAAAGTCGAATCTGCAGCTACTGAGAAATCTCTTGACAGCAACAAGATCATAAACCTCCGGGTCCGGCTGGTCTATCATACTGCACCAGCGAAGGTCTTTGACTTTCTCTTTCAGAAATGGTGTGCGGATGTTCAATCCATGCAAAGGCATCGGCACACATTTCACTTCATTCGTTCCTGAGGACCCGATCAAAAACCAGAATGACCAAATTTTTGGCACGTTCTTCATTTGGTCGAATTTTGCAACTTCATTCAGCCACATTTTCTTTTCCTTTCCTCTCTCTCCATCAAAGGCAACAATTTCTTCTGTCGCCTATCTTGTGCAAGGACATTCCACTATCAACAATCCTAAGACTATCAATAGTTCCTCCTGGAACTTCCTGCACACTCATTCAGAGATTAGTTGGAGAGGGGGACCCAAGCCTTCACAGACTTGGGTCGTCCGTCATCATCGAGAATTGTAACATCCATTTCCCGATGATTCGGAATTGATGTAGCTCCCCCTGAAACAGTTACCGGTTTTGGTATCCAAATTTGTTTCTGTTTTTCATGTTTAACATCTGATTTAACAGATTTTGTTTGGATGACCTCCGGTTTTAAAACCTTTTCAACTTCTTTTCTTTGTTTCTTTTTCTGTTTCTTTTCTCGTTGGTTAACAAGACGAGGGTCCTGTTTTGGTGAAACAGATCTTTTATGGTAATTGTTACCATGGGGGGCATCAACTTTTGACTTTCTCTTGGTGAGATATGGACAATTCTTAATGATGTGTCCATACTCACAGCATTCAAAGCATGATCTCCGCTCAACAAACCTCGGAGTATCATAACTGTAACAGCTGGATGATGAACTTCGTGATCTTGAGGTACTTGGTCCTACATCACAACCGTTTGTTTGTTGTGTATAGTTGTTTTGACTATTTCTTTTCAAAATTTTACTTTGTTTAACAGAATCCTTGTTGGATTTGTTTTTGAACGTATCAATTTTATCAGCCCCTCTTGATTTCACGAAGTTTATCTTCCGATCCTTTTTCTTGTTTTCGCCCTGTTTGCCTTTCTTGTTCTCTTGGGCGGCATGATGTTGTTCATGGGGATCATCAACCTTTGCTTTCAACTTATGAAGATATGGACAATTTCGAATTATATGTCCAATTGTACCACATTCAAAACACATTCTCCGCTCTACAAGCCTCGGAGAAACATGTTGATTACCAGACGAAGAACCGGACACTGAAGTTTGTGATCTGGATGTGCTTGGACCTAAGTCACATCCGTTTGTGTGTTGGGTATAATTGTTTTGCTCATTTCGTTTCAAAATTCTAACTTGTTTTACAAATTCATTGTTAGATTTGTTTTGAAATGTTCCTGTTTAGCTTCAGATGCTTTAGCAAGATCAACAATCAATTTTTGATTGTGTTGCAGTGTAATTTCAAGCTCACTTTCCTTTTCTGCATAAGCTAAACATTTCGCACATTCAACAACAGCAGAAATAGAATCAGGTTTAGAATCACATACCTGACTGGAATTACTCTCAGGTGTTGGCCTTTCTGCATCAGAATTAATAACCTCCCTTGATGATTCACATTCAGATCCATCTTCGCTTGAACTTGAAGTTGTATCACCCTCAACTGAAGTTGAAACATCTTCATCTGAACTTCTGTCATGTTCAGAACTGTCATCATTTCCCGAGGATTCACCATTGCTTGCATCTTTGACAATTTCTGCATACAACGCCGATTTTGTCTGACTACTGTTCTTTGGATCAAGAGATGATGGTTCAACAGTAGAACGATGGTGTTGTAAACCAACTGGGGGTAATGGATTTCCATACAAGTCTGTGGTTGTAGCCGGCTTTACAGGAACTTGTATTGGATTACCAAAACAATCTGTTGTTATTTTCGGTTCACTTTGCCTTTGATTTGTAACAGATGCCCACTGATTTGCAGATATCATGGCAGCTGAACGTGGGGCCATAGCCTGCATCCAAGCATTCTTGAAATCTTGATCAGATTGAGAAGTAGATGACTGCGTATTAGATGAATACGGATTCAAAGACCATGCGGATGGATCCCATTGACCGTTTGTTCCCATTTCTGCAGTAATTCGAGATGGTGTGGGAGATTCGGCCCTTGATGGAGATAAAATTTGCACACGTGTAATTTCCACTGTCGAATGATCAACCGAAAGATCACACGAAAGATAAATACCAAACCGGTCTCGAAAGATGATCTTTCGAAAGTTGATTTTCTAATCGTGGGCTTTGTGCACAACAACTAATCAAAAATTATTGGCTACTTGGGCTGTGCATTGGGCTGAACACAAGGCTTTAATTTAAGCACATGGGGCTGTTGGCCTGTTTTAATTAAACCCCAACAACAAATAAATAAAAGTGCCCTGGGCCGAGAACCAAGACAACAACAACCAAAAGTTTGGTCACTTTGGGCGGTGATTTAATAAACAACCAACCAACCAAAATAAATTGTTATCTTGGGTCGGTTCTCAATGATAAAATATCAACAATTATTAATGGGCGGTGGAATATCAACAGCCGACAAATGCCTATTAGTGGCCTATTTGGACGGTGCCACTATCAACAAAAATGACAGTCAATTGTCTTGGCAGTGCTTGACACAATGTGACTTAATTTGTCACTTGAGGAGGTGCCTTGTCCGGTGCTCACTCAATGATTTTAATGGGGGCGGTGCCACTGATCAATGATAAGTTATTTAATTTCTAGTGGGGGGCGGTGCCTTGGACAGTGATCAACAACCAACATAAACAACAAAATTTATTGGCCGATTGTGGAGGTGCACATTAAACAAGAAAGTATCCTTCGAAGTTGTTGGGGGTTTCGAGCACATATCTTTCGGTCTCGAAAGATGATTCACAGATCAGTTTCTGTCTTTCGAACAGATTTGATCTTTCGAGGTTGTTGGATAATCCTTCGAGAACTGCTTGACCTTTCGAAATGATATATTATCTTTCGAAATATGAAGATCTGTCACGAACTTCAAGAACACATCAAGAACATGGCGACTGGGTTTTCCAGATTTGACGAAAAAACAACCCAAGACTTGAACAAAAACCCGATTTTAAACAAGGTAAAGAGCCTTAGCTCTGATACCACTTGTAGGTCCCTCGTCGGAGGATGACGAACCTAAACCTTGTTATACAAACCCACTAGCGAGTGCGGAATCCAAGCTAGCAAGCAAACCGGGTTGAGACAAGCATAAACACAAACACACAAGGGTTCACCGATTAACACCACTGTATTAATACGAATGAAGGTTTCGGTTACAAGCACAATGTTTACAAATCTAACTTGCAAACTCTCTAGTGTGTGTGTGTGTGTTTTGATAGAATGCTCTCAAACACTCTCTATGTGTGCATCTATCTCACAAGTCTCTCAAGTCTCTATTTAAAACAACACACTACATGGGTATTTATACCCACACACAGCAGGTCTGGTCAAAGGATTAGACAGACTGTCCGAAGGACTATCTGTCGACCACAATTGCCATCGAAGGATCCATATATACTTCGAAGGATAGCATATCCTTCGAAGTCCATCAGTATCCTTCGTGGTTTATCTTTCGAGCCAATCGAAGGATAGACATAATCCTTCTATTGCTCATCCTTCGACTCAGACACTTCACAAACATATTTACTAACTGTTGACTGAGTCAAACCAGGAGGACGGTTGACTTGGTCAACTTACAGGACTGACAAGGACATCGTTTACATATAGACCGAATACAGACAAAGTACAGACACAAGTGCATCAACAAACTCCCCCTTGGCTGTAGCTTTGTCTTTATCTTCTATAGTTGTAAACTCATCTCGAACTTCGATGGTCTTTGGTCTTCGAGTTCTCGTTCCGTGAGTCGTGTCCACAAATATGTATCAACAAGGATGGTTGACTTGGTCAACTTACAACACAAGACAGGACATCGTTTATATCGTGACTGAATACAGACAAAGTACAGACACAAGTGCACCAACAAACTCCCCCTTGGCTGTAGCTTTGTCTTGATCTTCAAAAATTGTAGACTCGTCTTGAACTTCGACGGTCTTTGGTCTTCGAGTTCCCAGAACTCTGATGTCCTTTCAAGTCTTCAATGTCGGAGGATCTTCAAAGTCTTCACGACTTGAAAGCAGAGAGTGTATCAACAAACTACCCGAATCATGTAGAAAGTGTGCTGACAAACTCCCCCTTAACATAAGCTCCCCCTTGAGTTATGCTCGTGAAATACTTTAACTTTATGAAGTGAGATCCTTGTGGTGTTGATGGTGGTCAGCGGCAACTCGATCATCTTCATCATTTGAGTGCCTTCATATCGTGTCTTCATTCCAAAGCTTTGTCATCGACCATGTTCTCCTAGCCTTTAGAATCTGCACATGCAAGAAATCTAAACGCGTAATGAGAACAACTGCTTGGAATATAGTTAAACATAAACAAATGACACACGTATGACCATGTCACAATCAAACACCGTCCGACAGTTTGAAAGTTTAATAAGTTTATCATTTTCAGATTTCAACTTTCAAAACATGCAAATTTCGACCGTTTATGAAGATTTAGTCATTTCGGTTTTCGTTCAGGTTTCAGGCAACGAAGACTCGAGTTCCAACATCGTACGATCGAAAATAAAGAAGAAATAAAATCTTTTTGGCTTTTTGAATTTTTCAAATGTAAAAACTGAAAGCAGTAAATAAATATATACAGACATTCTTTTTGCGAGTTTCGAGGGTAAGAGAATCATATCAGTGTACGGTCACGCCAAAACGCTCTTTTTGTTCAGTTAGTTAACATTAAGATAAGCATCCTATAACAATCATCGGTATTGTTGTCCACTTAAACTCAACTTATCAGATGTAATCATGTTTAGGAGATACATTAAGGTATGATTTAAAACTTACCGACCGGTGTTCATCCACATCACGACACATTCCCGTATCAAGGTATGCACGAGGGTTCATCTTACCGGTGAGTATACCGATTATCATCTGTTTGACCGTATATTGATGTGAGATTCTCACTTATTTTGATTTGAAAACAAGCCCTTTGTTATAGAATCACTTATTGATGAGGAACTTGATTTTCATATGCATGAGGGCACAGGAGCAAGTCGGTGAACAGGTCAGTACTTCCGTACAGCAGAGAGACGAACTTGACTCCCGGATAATGTGATATTTTATCACTTATTTGATGGACATGTGATTGTTTATCACTTATTGAGGTCGAATGCAGTATGCAATATGTACACGTATGTATAGTATCATGGAAGATCTTAGACTTAGTCTATTTATAGAAGCAACCATGATACCCAGATGATAAGCAGCATAAAGACCGAATATCTCAGACCCTCGGCAATCTATCAAACGAAATTTCGGTACTAAGACCATATGCCAATGAATGGTTCCCACCTGGTCTTCAGTCGGTTTAAGATTTATATCACCCTGCACACTTTAAAATGATTGTGAGCCTACCGATACATCTTATATAGAGCTGCTTATCGTTTTTCATTTAAGGTTTAAAGAGGTTAGGATAGACCACTGATGTACTATCATTTTCTCTTTTTCTCGCCAGGAAACTCATTTTGTTTTTCTATTGTTTTTGTGTTTTTGAAATTTTTCGATGTTTTTGGATTTTCAGATTTTGGATTTACTCCCCCTAAAATCAATAAACTAGGACAAATTTAAAAAAAAACACAAAGGTATTTACAAAAATGATTTTCCGATGTTGGTTTTACTCTTGCTTGACCTTAATGCCGTTTACCAATAATAAAAAGTCAAATCTAGATTTGTCAAAAGCTTTGGTAAATAAGTCGGCACGTTGGTCATCGGTGTGGACCTTAACAACATCGATTAATCTTTTCTCAAAGCAATCACGTATGAAGTGATATTTGATTTCGATGTGTTTGGTCTTTGAATGCTGCACAGGATTTCTAGTGATATCTAAGGCAGCAGAATTATCAACGTATATAGGAGTAGTTAGGAATTCAAAACCATAGTCCCGTAATTGTTGTTGGATCCAAAGAACTTGGGAGCAACAACTTGAGGCAGCAATGTATTCAGCTTCGCATGTTGATGTAGCGACACACGTCTGCTTCTTGCACTGCCATGTAACTAGGCGATTTCCTAAAAACTGACATCCAGCCGTTGTGGTTTTGCCGTCGATCTTACATCCGCCAAAATCAGAATCACTGAATGCTACTAATTCAAAGTTATTATCCCTAGGGTACCACAGACCGGTGTCCGGGTAACCCTTCAAATAACGGAAAATCCTTTTAACAGCAGCAAGATGTGAGGCCTTCGGATTAACTTGATATCTGGCAAGCAGGCACGTTGGGAACATTATTCCTGGCCTTGATGCTGTGAGGTACATAAGAGATCCGATCATTGCGCGATAGTTGGAGGGGCTAACAGCTTCACCCTTCAAGTCAGGAGTAATTCCGTGATTAGTTGGCAATGGGGTACCAATGGGCGTTGCATCAAACATCTGAAACCAGTTCAAGATGTCACCAACATATTTAGTCTGATGGATGAATATCCCAGACTCCGTTTGTTGCACTTGAAGGCCCAAGAAAAAGGTCATTTCCCCCATAGCACTCATCTCGAATTTATCATGCATAATGCGCTCGAATTCCCTACACAAGACATCATTAGTAGAACCAAAAATAATATCATCAACATATACCTGTACCAGTAGAAGATCTCCATCTTGTTCTTTGATGAAGAGAGTACAGTCGATAAGACCACGTCGAAAACCGTTTTCTAGCAGATAGTGAGATAAGGTTGCGTACCAAGCTCGCGGTGCTTGATGAAGACCATAGAGAGCTTTGTTGAGCAACCAAACCCGATCGGGATGGATAGGATCTTCAAAACCTGGAGGCTGTTCGACATATACCTCTTCTTCAACCACACCATGTAAAAATGCACTCTTCACGTCCATCTGATAAACCTTGAATCCCTTGAATGATGCATAGGCTAGAAAGATTCGAATTGCTTCGAGACGTGCCACTGGTGCATACACTTCGTTGTAGTCGATGCCTTCAATCTGACGAAAACCTTGAACGACTAAACGAGCTTTGTTTCGGATAACAACTCCGCGGTCATCCTTTTTGCATTTGAAAACCCAACGGGTGCCAATCTTCTTGTATCCAGGAGGTTTCTCTACCAGTTTCCAGACACCCAGCTTCTGGAATTGCTGCAATTCTTCCTGCATAGCTTCCACCCATGAGTTATCTTTCAAGGCTTCTTTCCAAGTTCTTGGTTCTTCCTGTGAGACATAACACGCGAAAGACCAATCGTTTTGTTGCCCGGATTCTCTAATGGCTGCATACAAGCCTGCATTGTTGTTGTTCCGCAACATGTTTCTCGTTTGAACGCCACTTTGCACATTACCGAGGATGTTTTGTTGAGGATGGGTATTATGAATCCTTGTTTCAGGATTATCTCTAACTGGAATATTGATACCCAGGTTGTTGAGATTAAGATCAACAACCAATTCAAGACCCGGAATTGACGAAGAGGATGATGCAGTAGCCTCAGCTGTTCTGGTGGCATCCACTGGAGGAGTACCTTCTGAAGTACTATGAACTGCTGTTGTAGGAGCTTCTTGATCTGCATCAAGAAATTCATCATCCTCTGAAGATTCGTTCAACTCGGTTGCATCATGAAAATCCTCATTGTTGAGAGTATTATTGTTCACCGAAGAAGATGGTTCTTGATTAACAAGAATTGGACGAACCACCGGTGAAACTGTTGCATTGTCACTCTCGAAAAACATCCTAGCCGCAACATTTTCTTCAACGGCTTCAACATTGATCGAATTGAAAAAGTCATCGTACTCAAACATCCAAGGCTGACCAGGACATTTGACTGGCAAAGTGTGCCTTTGTACTCTGACCTCAGACCATTCTTCGACCCTTTTTGTCTCTAGATTCCAGACACGTAAGTTAGGGGTGGCATACCCAAGAAAGTATCCTTCAATTGCTTTTGCCCCAAACTTTCCATTAGGATCGATCATTGTGCAAGGAGCTCCAAACGGTTCAAGATAAGACAGATCTGGTTTTCGTTTGTTGATAAGCTCAAAGCAGGTCTTGTTGTGTCTTTTGACTGTAAGGACTCTGTTCAATGTATAGCATGCAGAGGCGACAGCTTCAGTCCAGAATGGAATGGGCAGCTGTGACTCTACCAACATTGTCCTAGCAGTCTCGATCAATGTGCGGTTCTTACGTTCAGCGACGCCATTTTGTTGAGGAGTATAAGCTGCACTAAACTCATGAAGAATACCCTTTTCAGTGCAAAACTCCGCCATGGCATGATTCTTGAATTCCGTACCATTGTCGCTACGTATCCGCCTAACCTTCAGTTTGTACAAATTCTCAATCTGAACGATCAAGTTTTTGATAATTCCAAAGGTTTCACTCTTGTGTGCCATGAACGCAACCCAAGAAAATCTTGAATAATCATCTGTAATCACGAGACAGTATTGATCACCCCTAATACTTTTGTGCTTGACAGGACCGAACAAATCCATGTGCAAACGTTCAAGGGGAACTGCCACCGTGTTGATCTTCTTTGTAGGGTGCTTCTTCTTCGTTTGTTTACCCTTTTGGCACGAAACACAGACGTCTTGAAGATGGAAATTTTTGAGAGGAACACCATTCACCAATTCATTTGAAACCAAATGATTCATTTTGCGCAAGTGAATGTGACCCATACGTCTATGCCAAGAGATTGTGTCTTTTTCTGTGGCTTTTGTAACGAAACATGTTGCTTGTGCAGACGTAGTAATAGCCTGGCTCATATCAAGGACGTACAAATCGTTTATCCTCGGAGCCGACAAGAGAATCCATTCTTTTGGAATTTTGAAGCCGGGTTTCAGCACATAACATCCATTAGCATCAAAGTGCACTGAGAATTGCTTGTCGCAAATTTGAGAAACGCTAAGAAGATTGTGATCAAGTTGTTGCACAAAATTGATCTTGTCAAAGCTGACAACCCCATTAGATATCATTCCTTCACCCGTTATATATCCACCTTTATCTCCAGCAAAAGCAACATAACCTCCTCTAATAGATTTGACGTCGCAGAGAAGCTTCATGTCGCCCGTCATGTGCCTGGATGCCCCACTATCAACAATCCAGTGACTACTGATAGTTCCTCCTGGAACACCCTGCACATGAACTCAAATGATTAGTTGGAGATGGGGACCCAAGCCATTGTGGTCTTGGGTCTTCCATTTTCATCAATAACAATAACCTCTTGTCTTTGATGATTGGTGAATTGTGATGGTCCCCCTGATTTAACAACCGTTTTTGGTTTCCAAGTCTGTTTGGTTTCACCAGTGTTATTCTTTAAAATTTTAACTTCTTTGTTGTTTGAAGTTTTTGGGTTAACTGGTTTTACAGAAACAGATTGTTTTTGAACCACATCGGTTTTAATTGCTTTTTCAATCTTTTTGACCTGTTGGCGTTTCTGTTTCTTTTCCCTTTCTTTTGCAAGGCGGGGATCTTGTTTTGCAGAAACAGATTGCCTACGGTCAGTTTTGTCACGGGGATCATCAACCTTTGCTTTCTGCTTATGAAGATATGGGCAATTTCGAATAATATGCCCAATGGTTCCACACTCAAAACATGATCTTCGTTCAACAAACCCCGAAGAATCATGTAATCGTCTAGCCGATGATGTTGAACTTTGTGAACCCGAGGTACTAGGTTTTGAACTGCCTGGTTCATTTCTTTTCTCGACAATAGCTTTCTTGACAAAATCTAGGTTAGATTGATTTTCAAACTTTTCAATTTTGTCTGTTCCCGTCGATTTCACAAAGTTAACATTTTTCTTCTTCTTTTGATTCGGCTTCTTTTGGGTTTGAGCCGGTGCTTTTCCTTTTGGCTTGGTGTGAGTTTGCTGTTTTGGCACTGTTGGTAATTTCTTGTTGCCAAATTGTTTTCGAATTTCAGCCTTTGGAATAGGAGGACACTGTGTAACTGTAACCTTAGGTCCTGCCTTTCCCAAGAACTTACTTGTCGAATTTTCAAAAACTTTACTGATTAAAGATTGATTAACATTTTTAATCGGAAAGTCTTTGTCTGAATAGATCTTATCATCACCAACCAGAGTGTACAGCAAATTCATACTCTCCAGCTCTTTCTCAGACACGGGCTCGATTGCAACAGTCTTAGCGGGTTTGGTAGGAGGATCACATAGAATGTAATTCTCAAGAGGTATGTCCTCGTCCTTAACCACCGCATCAGACTTTGCTGTGATAGTATCATCAGATTCATCATCAGAAGAATCAGCATCCTCAATAATGACAGGAGGATCCTGATTCAGTTCAGCACTTACAAATGTATCTGCTGACACATCTGAATCTGAGGATACTTCTTTTTGGTATCCGAGCCCTGCAGCAAACTCTTTCACATCTAGAGGCACAGAAGGTTCAAAGAACACTCTGTCCTCCTCATCTGGCATGGCATCATAATTGTGTCTAACTGGTGGTGGACACTTCTTGTAGCCTATGCATGTGACATCTCTCTTTTCCTTCTGAACATCGATGATGTGGTCCAACACATAGCTAGAACTCAAATAACTGTCTAGTTTGAGCTGGATCGCATCACTTTCTGTTTTCACACAAGCCATCTCCTTTTGCATAATCTCAAGGCGAGAAATATACAAATTAATATCAGTTTGTTTTCTTGAAACCATTTTAGTCAGTTCAGTTTTATCTTTCTTTAATGTTTCAATTACTGACTTAAATTCCTTTTCATGGTTTTCATAAAACATGTTGGCTTCTGTGCATTTTGAGAGATCCACAGTCAACTTCTGATTGTGGATGAATGTCACATCATATTTCTCTTGCAAAGCCTCATGCTTGCTTTGCAAGTCACACCACTCAGCACTCAAAGAATCATGTTTGTCCTGCAAGGCAAACAAGCTAGCTTGTAAAGCATCATGTTTGGCTTGCAACTCAGACATGTTTCCCTCTAAATCAGCACATTTAGAATGCAGACTATCACAGTTAATACAATTAGCAATAGTGGGTTCATCGACACATACCTGACTTGATGAACTGCCGACATTAGCCATAAAGGCTGACTGAAGAGAAGACGAAGTAAAAGCAGCTTGATCCACCAGAATAGATCTTCTTTGAGTGTCTGCTGCAGTTTCCGCCAAAAGTTCATCAATATCTGCATCAATTGCTGCATTCGATGTCTCACCCACATGATCATCACCAGAATTGGATGATTCTTCATCAACACTCCTGCTGTACCCAGAAGAGTCGTCATCCTCAGACGATTCACCACCACTGGCAGAAGATTCTCCACCACTGGTGTGAACTAACTCTTTCACAACATGAGCAAAACAAGCTGTTCCATCGGGTGCATCACTACCCAACTGGATTGACCAGTCACAACCTTCATCCACCTGAACTGCAAGTGCACGGTTAGTTTGGTTGTTGACAGGCACCAATGTACGCTCATTGTTTCTGTTCTGCTGGTTGCCTTGGTTTCTGAAGGGATTTTGATTCCCGTGCTGGGCTGGCTTTGTACATTCCCTTTTAAAATGACCCCGTTCACCACAGTTGAAGCACTTCACTGCCTGTTTATCGAACCCATACTTGGTGTCTCGCTTACTTTCTAAGCTGGTTCTGCCAGTACTTTCCATCCAATCCTTTGCTCTTCTCACAGCACTCGCAAAGGCCCACTTGATATCCATCAGATCCATCTCTTCCTTATCAATCTGCCTATAATCTTCCTGTGTCAGATTGATGTTGCCAATCTGACCTTCTATTAACCCGCAGTACGCGCTCACTACAGTGTTAAGTGGCTCCATGTGTTCCTTAGCTACTTCCACACTGACTTTAGAAAAGCTTGAAGTGTCGAGCTGCACTGTACTCGGCTTTGATTGTTGACCAGCAGATGATGTTCCTCCATAACATGCACGTTGTGTTTGAGCGGGAGGAGGAGGAGGTGGCTGTATTGGATTTCCATACATGTCTGTGGTTGGAGGAGGCTTAACAGGAACTTGCACTGTATTGCCATACATATCAGTGCTTGTGACAAATGCTGTCTGCAGAGGTGCATGCTGGCTGCTTGGCACAATGGCTCTTGAGGAAGAAGAGCTTGTAGTTCCATAATACATTTCTGGATTCTGTGGCACTGGAACTCTTTTAGCTTTCAAGGTTTCTTCCTGATCCTTGTTCTCCAACAACTGCACGAAGTCGTTGACGTTTGTAGTTGCCATAACCCCATTATACTTTAGAATCTCCAGAAAACTGTTCCATTGGGGTGGCAGTGCATCAGCAAACTTCTTCACAACCTCTGTCTGAGTTGTTGTCACGCCAAAGTTGTTCAACTCAGTAAGCAAATGATAAAATCTGCTTGTCATATCCCCCAACGACTCCTTATCCAAGCATGCAAAACCGTCAAATTCCTTCTTGAGCAGATCATGACGCAATTGACGTGTTGCCTCATTCCCTACCCCTCTGGTCTTTAAACCGTCCCACAACTTCTTGGTAGTCTTGAAGCTGACAAACTGATGATATATATCTTTGCTTAACGCTTGAGTCAGTATGGCGTAAGCTTTCTTCTCCAGATCATATGTTTTCTTCTGATCCTCTGGAAGATCTGCAAATGTAGCAGTTGAAGAAGCAGCAACCTCGATGGCTTGATCAAAATCTGTGGTGAAACGTATCCACAGCTCTGTATTTTGACCCAGAACATATGTACGAAAACGATCAGCCCAACCCGGATATTCATTTAAATGCATCAGCTTTGGAGGTCGATTCAAACTTCCTGTTTCGCTTTCGCTTAAGAGAATACTCTGGATGCTCGGAGTTTGATTTGATACCAATGCCCACTGATTTCCCTGAGAAGATGTCGATACCGGAGACTCGGCCCATGAAGGCGATAGACTTGTAGACGTGTATTTTCCACTGTCTGGCGCAGGTGTACCCCACCATGAAGGAGTAGAACCAGAACTTGTATATTTACCGCTGTCGGGGGCCGGATTCCACCAATTCGGATTCATGATTGATAAGCAAAATAAATGCTAAGTGAGAATAATCCGAAAGATACACAGCCGAAGGATCCTGGTCGAAAGATCTGAAATCACAGAAACTTGTTAATAATAAACTGACCACAGTCGAAAGATCAACTATTGTTCGAAGGATCAACAGTACTCGAAAGATTACTGTTGAGTCTCGAACAATGATTTCGAAAGATTCAAGAGCTCGAAGGATTCTCCTTTGAAAGATCCTTATCTTTCGAGCTAAATCCTTATCTTTCGGACACTGTCTTTCGAAAAGATTCCTTTGGTCGAAGGATGGGTCGAAAGATGATGATCTGTCGAGCCTTCCTGATCGAAAGATAGTCGAAAGATGATCTTTCGAGATCGAAAGATATCTTTCGAGCAACTCTGACACACTGACACTGATGTGACAGGTTGGTGAAAAGGTGATGGGTTGGTAAGGTCAACTTTCGGCAATGGGGATGTTCAGACTGTACTTTCCCACCAAACTTTGAAAAGATTGCCCAAAAAGGTAAAACCTTATCTTCAAACCAGTCACCGGAAGTTTAACCGGAGCTTTCGCCGGAAAACACAAAGTTACTCAAAAACAAGTTTTCAAGTTACCCAACCCAACCTTGAACACTCCCGAAGGTTTAGGAACCGTTTTTCAGTTTAAACAAGCAAGAAAACCACCAAAAACGGGTGCTAAACCAAGTGTCCAAACACACCAAACACTTGAACAAACCCGGTTTTAAACAAGGTAAAGAGCGAGGCTCTGATACCACTTGTAGGTCCCTCTCGGAGGATCGAGAACAAACCTAAACCTTGTTATACTAACCCACTAGCGAGTGCGGAATCCAAGCTAGTAGGCAAACCGGGATGAGACAAGTATAAACACAAACACACAAGATTCACCGATTAACACTAGTTGTATTAATGCAAATGAAGGTTCCGGTTACAAGCACAATGTTTACAAATCTAACTTGTAAACCCTCAAAGTGTGTGTGTGAGTTTTGGACAGAATGCTCTCAAAGCTCTCTATCTCTCGGATGTGCAAAAATGGCAGAACTCTTATCTCACACAGACACTGCATGGGTATATATATACCCAGCCCATGAAGTCTGGATCGAAGGATCCGATAGATGGTCCGAAGGATCATCTATCGATGACTAGACATTCGAAGGATCATCAAGGACCTCGAAAGATCACCTTTCGAGGTCTATCATTCGAAGCCTATCTTTCGATGAGATCGAAGGATCCAAATCATCCTTCGATCTCTTCATCATTCTTCGAGACAGACAATCTTTCAACATCCAAACTGTTGTCCAAGTCAAACTGGAGGATGGTTGACTTGGTCAACTTACAACACAAGACAGGACATCGTTTATATCGTGACTGAATACAGACAAAGTACAGACACAAGTGCACCAACACACCTGCTATGTCTTATAACACCCATCTTAGGTGCTGATATACAATTCATGACCCATCAGGCCATCACCAACCAACACTAAACCAGTTCGCAAGTCCTTTCATTTAACCTAAATCATCCACCAAATCTGGATTTCAAGTATATAAATATTTTTCTTAATAAATACACTTGTATTGACTGAACATGACCAAGTTGTTCTGTTCCCTGAATAAAAAACAAATATATTCCGTGCCGAATCACAATAAATTGCCACTTACAATTCTCAGTAAGTCATTTCTTAACAAAACAAATCTTACCAGCAAAGATAGAAATAAACTGACCTGTGTATCGGTGACGGGATTATCCAAGAAACTTCAGCAAAACATGCATCTCCAGCCTTACGCATGTGGTCCTGAGAGAAAATTTTACATTTTAATTCCAGTTATTATTAGAACAACAAAAAAAATAAAAATCGACAAGCATGAGGTATAAAACCCTAGATCTGTTGATTCAAAGTAGAGTTTACCTAAGACATGAAAGTAAAACCCTAGATCTGCAAGTTTAAAGCAGATACAAACATCATCTGGATGAAATTTTGGGTCTTGCAAGGTTTGGCTCTCACCAGATGTATGTATATAAAAGTGCACAGTGATTTTTGGGGTAAAAAAACATCTCTGATTGTTTTTCCTTTTGGATCCACAGATCCAAATCCAGATCTTTGAGGGAGAGAGAGAACGAAAATGGAAAAAGGGATCTCAATTTGAAATGTGTCGAACCGAACTGTGAAAGCCAGATCTTGAAGCGTATGTAGAAACTCTAGATCTCGTTTGAGAGAGAAAACTGCGATAGCCAAATCTTGAATGACATGTAGAAACCCTAGATCTGGTGAAGAAAGCAAATTCTCAAACAGATCTGGTGAAGATAGCTTGGGGTTTCTGAATCTCCAAGAGAGAGAGAGATGGGGAGGCGGATTGGAATGAGATAGACATCTGAAACCCTAATGAGATAGTGATACCGTGTGTTTTTTAATGAGTAGTACATTATGCATCTGATGTTGTACCCCGTGTGTGTTTTTTGGTGAAGGGCATAATTGGAATTGTAAATTATATTGTGCTTTAGAGGGTTGTACAACATGCTTTAGGGGTGTTTTAAGAGAATTTATATGACCTTAAGAAGTCCTTTTGATATGCTTATTAATATAGTATAGATATATATATATATATATATATATATAGGCTAATTATAATGAGAAAACTCAATCCAGTTGACTAAACCCTGAAAACTCGAATATGTGGCTAGGATTGATCCACGTTTAAATTGTTATTTCAAGAAGGAGGGGCATGATAGTCATTTTACTTGTTTCACTTTTGTCATCCCATAGATGGCGATGGTGATGTCTGCACACGCAGACATGTCTCCTTGTTCCAAAGCTTTCATCTTGTCAATACATTTAATGAATTCTTGTACTTGGAGAAATTTCTTCTTCCCTGCTTTGTTAATATCCCATCCTTCCATCAGTTTCTTCTCTTCATTTATTCACATTAGTTTCTTAAAGAATGTGTTAAAGAGATTCCGTTCTTCTCTTCATTTACTCACCATTGAAGAGACCTTGCATTTAACATGGCTGATTTGAACAACCAACAACATCTAACTGTTGCCGGCGGTACGGAGGTAGCCAACCTCAATGATGATCCCGGTTCACCATTAAATGTTGTCCCACATAATCTTTCACTTCATTTTGCATTTAATGAAGATGAAGATGCTTTGGTTGAGGGTAGAGTTTCTCCAGATCCTGAACCTATTTCTTCAGAGATTACACGTGAGTGATTTTTTTTTCTGTTTTATTTAATGTACAGCTTTAAATGCTTGTGTAGATATTCTTTCGATTCATGTTGGTTCCTTTATTTTTTCTGTTGTGTAAAATAAGGATTTATTTGTTTAGTTGTACATTGGATTCTTGTTGCTTATTTTTTTTTTTTTTTATGTGTAGCCTCAATTCTGAATCAAAATGGTCTAGATGATGAAGATGGTGTTCAAGATTGTACTTTTACTCAGTTGTTATCAACAGGTCATTGGTTTTATCTATAGTTTAATTGTTGTTTGTAGTTTCTTATTATTATTATTATTATTATTATTATTATTATTATTATTATTATTACTATTATTATTATTATTATTATTATTATTATTAAACAGATGATGTTTTTGGGGTAGTTTGGTTGAAAATGTGGTATCTTTTTTCCAAGGCAAAAAATAAGTGTAACCATTTTTTTTAAGAAACAAGCTTTTAGAAAACATGTCGTTAGACTTGTATTAAGTTTTTATATTTTTTTGGGAAACAAAGGTATTTGAACTTTGGTACTATGGTTAGGTTATATATGATAGTATGTATTGAAAAGGTGTCACTATCGCATACCATAATAATAATTTAGTAAGGATACGTTAACAAAGTATGACATATGGTTACCATTAAAAAAATGCAATAGCATCTACACTTTTTGGCGTCATCAATAAAATGTACTTCCACGTTTTATTTGAATTTTTTTTTGGAAAAGGTGTTAATGTTGTATGTTTGGAAACTATAGTATCAGTTTGTTATGTTTTCATGTTACAAAGTAATTTTGTTTTTTATCCTATACGTGTTATGATTTATTTAATCAATACACCTTTTCTAGGTGTTCACGCGGACGAGGAATTTTATGTTCACCACACCCCCAATGGGACTAGAATGTGGTGTCCTAATGTTGCTATTGTTTTAAAGCCTGTTGTTGGTTCTGTTTATGAAACGTGGAAGGATGTGTTCAGTATGTACAAGGATTATGCTGTGTATTCTGGGTTTTCTATTCGTAAGGGGCAAACCAAGAGATGGAAGGGGGTTGTCACTCACCAGTACATAAGGTGTACTAAATATTCAAAACCACAGATTAAGCGTAAAACTGATACTTTGGAGCATTCAAGCTTGACTATTAGGCAAAGTAATTTCACAGTGACAGATTGCAAGGCTAGTATACTGGTTAAGTTTTGTGAGGGCAGCTCTACGTGCACAGTCGTAAGGTTCAATGAGCACCATAATCATCCGTTTGTTGAGCGTTTCAATCGTGACCTAAGTAGGACTTCAAGGAAACTACCGTTTGCATCCAAACAGTTTATCCATAACATGAGTTTGAACAGAATTGGTCCGATTGTTTCTCACAGAGTTTTAGTGTCCCTGATGGGTGGACATCACAATGTACGTGGCACGCCAACTGATTTTAAGAACTGGAGCCAGTCGGTTAGGCTTTATATTGGCGATCGTGATGCGCAACTTGTTATAGATCGTCTCAAAGAAAGATCCGAGAGCTTACCAGACTTTTACTATGAGTTTGTTGTTGAGAAAGGGCAATTGAGATCGATTTTTTGGGCAGACAAAATTTCCAAGATAAACTACGAGGTGTTTGGGGATGTGTTAGCTTTTGATGCGACTTATCACACTAACAAGTAAGGTTTTTGATAGTTGCACTTTTTTTCCCTTTAACATATTATTTAACTTTTGTTTTTTTTCTTTGTCGCACAGGTACAACATGATTTTTGTTCCTTTCACAGGCGTTGATAATCATAAACAATGTGTGACATTCGGTGCTGGCTTGTTATTCAACGAAACCACTGAGTCTTACAAGTGGTTACTTGAATCATTTCTGAAGGCACACAAGAAGCAACCAAAGCTAGTCCTGACGGACCAGGATCCTTCAATGAAGGCTGCCATTTCAGAGGTTTTCACAGACTCTCGGCACCGCCTTTGCATGTGGCATATTATGAAGAAACTTCCCACCAAGGTTATATTAATTTATGAATCTATTTTGATATTTTTTTATTTGTTTCATTTATGTTAACAGTTTTTGTGTGTTTCATTTGTATAGATTGCTGGAGACCTGTTACAAAACTCTGAGCTAAGAGCATTGATGCATCGTTTGGTGTGGAGTATTCACATGAAGCCATCTACATTTGAGACGCGTTGGCAACTTTTGATGGCAGAATATGGGTTACAAGATCACGACTGGTTGAATGACATGTACTCAATTAGGGACCAATGGGTACCTGCCTACTTCCGCGACATTCCAATGTGTTGTCTGATGAAGACTACATCAAGATGTGAAAGCTCTAACTCAAGCTTCAAGGTCAACTCTTCTAGCGCTAACACACTAGTTCAGTTCATGCTATGTTACGAAACTAGGATAGACAATCAGCGTTACAGGCAACGCGTCGCAGAGTTTAAAACTTCGTCTAGTGTATTCATGGACAGTACTGACTTAGTTATTGAGAAGCATGCTTTTGAGTTGTATACACATGCAATTTCTACAGAAGTAAGAAAAGAGATATACAAGGGGAAGCTGTTTTGTTACATTGTAAACACGGAGGATTGCGATGATGGTTGTGTTTACTATGTGAATCAATTGGACAAACGTAACAATGCAACCAACACATTCACGGTAACTTTGTTGTATCGTTATAGTTGCATTTTTTTTTGTTTTTAAGCTATTCAATATGCCTTTTTTCCATAGAAGCTTAATTATGTGTTTTGGTGTTTTTACAGGTTATACTTGAGTTGAGTAACCAGTCGGTATCCTGTTCATGCAACAACTTCATCCGTATTGGATATCTGTGTAGGCACATCTTTTGTGTTTACCGGGTAAACAATATTGAAAGAATCCCGGCCCAGTATGTTGTTAAGCGTTGGTCTAGGGACGTGCTTCCTAAAAGTTTATTTTCTATTGAAAGTCGATATGGTGTTGATACTCGTCCACAAGCTGCTGCGAGAAGTCAGATTCTGGAGATCGTAACTGAATGTGTGGACGCATTAAGAAGCGATGTTGGTGGACTTTCCTCTTTCGCTGAGCAGATAAAGGAACTGAAATGCAAGTTACTAAATGGAGGACCAGTTGACGATGAAGCGAACAATGATAACTATGCTGCTGTTGAAGAATTGCTTGGTGTTTCCTTAGAAGGGGACGTAACTCTTGACAATCCAGACGGGATCAGGAACAAAGGACGCGGCAAACGCCGACGATTGTCTAGAGCCCCTCAGGATGGTTCGAGCAACTCTGCTGTCAAACCTCCCAAAACACCCCGGCTTTGCCGAACCTGTATGAAGTATGTGACTGGGCATGATTCAAGAAATTGCAAGAAAAAGAGGAACAAGAACAAATCGGGTAACGAGGACGAGGACTCAAGCTCTGCGAGTCAGGAGTCCACTTGATTTGGTATTTTTATGTTGATGTGTGTGATGTGCGTATTTTGAAAACTTTTGGTTGATGACGCCAGCTTTTTGGTCTCCATTTTAGTGGAGGCGCAAGTAAACTTTGATCATCCCTTTTGGACATGCACATGTTTGCATGTGTAGATTACCTGAAAATCGATGCACATGCATATGTTTGCATGTTAGGATGTATTTTGCTTTGGTATGTCGTATGTTTTTAAGTTTAATGACTATGGTTTAACTGATCAGTTGCATTTATGAAATGATATCCCTAATGTTTTGTGTTAGAAGTAAACGTTGCATTGTTCGTTGAGATTAAGGAATGGTGGTACTTAGTTGGATTATCCTTGTTAGTATGCTAATGATATTTTCCTTAGTATGCACTTGTTGATGTTTCGTTGAAGGTATGATATTTTCCTTAGTATGTACTTTGTTGATGTTTCGTTGAAGCTGATACCTTTTTTATGCTATGGATTTTTTTTTGTTTTTTTACTATGTTACATTTTTTTTAACATGAGTTTTTTTGTACTTTCGTTGCTGTGTATTGATTCTGAATTTTTTTCAATCGTATGGATTTTTTGGTTTTTTTTGTTATACTGTTGCATATAATAAGAGAAATAGTTAGAAAATGACCTTTTTTTCGTTACAAAAAAATTCTAAGCACATATATAGTAGTTTGTTTTTTTTTTTCTGTTTGTTACTTTTTCCTTTTTCCACCTAGCGATGCATTTAATTTGTCATTTACTTTCATATCTAATCACCACCATCCTCCCCCAAAGTTTTATTTTTTTCATTATAAATAAGTTTCAGCATCCCCCAATGTGTATATCCCCAAAGCATTGTTACATACCTATCACACACACAAGCATAACAATGCACAAGAGGCCATGCTTGTTTTCTAAACTTCCGGATGTTGAGGCAATTGATATCAAGCCTGAAAAAAATGAGTTCATTAATGTTGGCAAGAGACTTCGAAAGTATGCATCGACTCCAGTCGGCGGTGGCAATATTCCTGAAACAACCCATCTACCCGCTATGCCCATACGTACGCTTAGGAAGATTTTTACCAGTGATGGGCACCCCCGCGGGAAGAGAAGTAGTTTGTCGACCCCCAAGGTTGAACCTGATCTGAAGCCTACGCCGCGAGCAATACCGAAAAAAGAGCCTACTGTTAACGCTACAGTCAAGATGGAGCCAAGAGTAGTTGAAGATCCCACAACTAGCGATTGGGTAGATGATGTCTCGTGGATGAGTGAAATAGAGTGGGATTCATATTTCCCAATAAACATATCAGTTTCCCCTGTGCCAACAAACACATGCAAGTGCAAAAAATGGTTCACGTGAACAAGCTCAAGTAGAAATGGAGGACCAGTTGTTTGTGTGTTTTATTAATTATGTTTGTTTTTTAAGATGTATGTATGTTATTAGGTTTAATTAGAATTTAGGTGTAGTATCAGGTTATCAACATTATCTAAGGAGTAATTTATGTGTCTAATGGTTTTGTAATTTTTGGTGGTGTAATATCTAATGGAAAAAAAAAACTATCTAGTTTGTGTGTTGTTACTTTCTTTGTTAGGATGTATTATTATTTCAAGTAGATATGTGGTAAACTTGTAAACTTTTTCCTAGGGTGGGGGTAGGCATATGGACGTGGGTAATGACAAAAGGATATATGTACAATGGGACCCACAAATGGTTGGTTCATATATTTATATTAGATCCATCATTTCAACTAAAGGCTTCCAACTATCTCCATCTCCAACAACCCAAACTATATTTAAATATATGATTCCAAATATATGATTTTCTCATTTCTCTTTTTCGTTTACAATTCATCTATCTCTCAAAAAAGATGAAGAGGTGTTCATGTGGGAGGATTGCTGTTATCCGGACATCATGGACCGACGATAACCCAGGAAGAAGGTTATTTTCATGTCCATTTAAGGTAAAAAATTCGAACCCTGGTTTTAATAAGCAAATGCGTGTTCTAATCGTGTTTTTTTGCCTAATTTTTTTTTAATGTAGCCTAGCAACTGCCCTTTCATTGGTTGGGTCGACCCACCGATGTGCTTACGGTCATCTAGGATCATACCCGGTCTTTTGAGGAACATCAACAACCTGCAAGCTGAACTGTTTACCCGCGAACAAGAAATTCGGAAGAAGAAGAGGGTTATATGGTTACTGATATTAGCGTTAGTGTTTGGCAGCTTACTTGTTAGGGTTGTTTGTTATCATTAAGAAATAGTTAGTACTTAGTTGGATCATGCTTATTAGTATGTTTAATGACATTTTCTTAGTATGTACTTGTTGATGTTTGGTTGAATGTGAGTTTTTTCTATGTTATGGGTTTTTGGGTTTTGTTTTTACCATGTTACATTTTTTCCCCTTAAGATTTTTATGTAGACTTTTGATTTTTTTCAATCTGAGAATTTTATATGATAGTTTTTTTTTTGGTTTTTGGCTTTACCATGTTACAATTTATCTTGACTATGATTTTTGTACATTTTTGGTGTATCCGAGATACATTTTTTTTTCAGTGAGATTTTTTGTACATTTTTGTTCTAGGTGTGTTTGATCATTTGCTTTCGCTTTTTGTTCACGTGACTCTTTTTTTTATTTATTTATTTTTTTCCCTAAAGTGTGTAACCTATGTATGCCCTTTTTTAATATATCAATTTTTTTTTAAAATCATATAATAATGACACGAATTTTTGAATAAGATACAATGGAACAACATAGATTTAACTAAATAGTTGAGTTCATAATAACTTCAATACTAGATATGGTAAACAACATAGGATAACTAAAGTAAACAACGTAGGATAAGTAAAGTAGCCCTATATTGCATGAGAGAGGGAAAATTGGGGCACATTTTTTTTTCACACCGATAATAGCAACTTGATGTAAACATCACTTTTTAGTCAAGAAACGATCCTGGAGTGCCATATTGAATTTCAGCGCTGAATGGTTCTGGGCTAAGCTCACTCTCCCACGGGTTGTGATGGGCCCATGAGATAAGAGTGTTTGGTGAGTAGCACGAGTTATCATCATTTATAGGATCATCTTCTGGATCATTGGTAGGCTTTGGATCAACTGCCGGGGTGTTCTCTTGTGTGGTATTGACTGGTTTAGCTTCGTCAGCGAGCATCACAGTTGGAGAGCTTTTGACGGGGGTAACTTGTTTAGTGAAGTAAAAAGACCCCCAGTCAATATCAAAAAGTGCATCATCTAAGCACATCTCATCATGTGTTGTTCCTTCAGGTTTAGTGTTAGTAAGGAGGTCACTTATAAGCTTAGCATCGATACCAAGATTTTCTTCAACAGCTTGCAGCGTTGTCGGAAGAGAAGGGGTGTTTGTGATTTGAGAACACTCTGGGTTGGCATCTGATTTTGGAGCTTGGAGTTCAAATGAAAGAGTTCTCCGCAATCGTTTGGTAACCCGTTTCGAGTCGGATGGTGATGCTGGACTAGACATAATATGTTTTTTTTTTCACTTCTTTTTTATGGGGAAAAAGTGATGAAACAAATGTTTACATTTCACCCTAATTTATAAAGAAGGAAATGATGTTAGGTGGATAAATTAATTAGATTCTTTACATCAGTTTAAATCAACATTAAATGTTGCCTTAAATGTAATACCCTAACCAATATAGAAGTTAAGTATTTTTTTGCTCTTTGTTTGTGTGTTAAAGCAATTAATTGAGAAATGTAACATAAGGTTTATGGTCTTAGGTTGAAACATATAAGGCTACCCATACATATAATTAATTATCTAAGCCTTTCAGTCAGTAGCTTTTTACATTTGATGTAACAAGTTTCTTTAAAGTTTTGTACTTTTGATTCTTCCTTCCTTTTGTTCACCCAACGTTTATAGGTGTATATATATTTTATTTTATTGTTATTACGGGGTTTGTTATTACACCACAAGGAGTATATTGGGATTCATTTAATGCTTGGGATATCAAATCACAAGAGGGCTGCCCATCACAAGAGAACTATTGATGCATGTGCATAAGATAGAGATAGAAGTTGACATTTTCTTTTTCAATTTTTTATGCTTTTTGCTTTGGTTCGTGTAAACATCATTTGATTTTGTACTTTATACTTTCTTTTTGTCCAATTTAGTTTCCCTATAATGGTTGATTTATATCACCTTTTGTACTTGTTATTGTTCATATATATTATTATATTTTTGTACTAGTTATTGTTAATATATATTATTATAATTTAGTACTATGATATATTTTATTGGGCATGGTGTTGGTTTGCGTGTTTGTTTTTGGTGCAGATTAGACTACACTTAAAAGTTGGCACCATTAATTTGTAAGACTTTTCTTTTTTTTTCTTTATATAAAATACCCCATAAAACATCTTAAATAGGAGTAGTATATGCTGTGTCTGCCTTATATTATGTTACATTTTTTATTTTGTACTGTTTTTTGTAACGAAACATGTCTTTTTTTTCTATTGTTTTTATTTTTGTATCAAATTAGCTTGTAATGATAATTACCACTGTTTAAGAAATTAGCTTGTTTTTTCTAACAGATTAGTTTGTAATGACAAATTTAACCACAAATAACAGACATATTAGTCATAATATTTTTCTTTTTTAGATTTGTCAAAGTGATAAAAAAGTTATCCTATGAAAATATTGCATTTCTAACCCTTTTGTTACTACATCTTTTTTTGTATGCTTTTCAAATTAATATATCTTAGTCAAGCTTTTCCATTAGTGTGCTTATGGGTCGCCAAAGGTTAACATTAAACATACATATAAAAACATTTGTTCCAAAAGCAACGACATAGTCTAATAGTTAAATACATACATAGGCAACTGGCAAAGTACGAGTTATATTGTTTTAGTTGTCCACAAAAAACACAACACTAGAAGAAGCTTACACTATTAATGCAGCCTCGCGAACCTTTGCGTTCATCAAATTCACATTAGAGAGTAGCATGCGTGTAGCGAATTTTTTTCGGAGGGCAAGAATCTGTTTTTGCTTTATCTTCCAGTGGCTGCTAAAACCACATTCAAAAGGTTCATTGATGCCGTTAAATTTCTGCATGTGCTGCATAAGGAATACCGCACTATCCATTGGATGCGCAGGGGTCGCCCATTTGATATTACACCTTTCAATCTTGGCCGCTGAGATTTCATCTTTTGCTGGATGTTCGCAAAGCTCCAAATAAACGTCCATCATATGCTTCTGTTAAAAACAATATACTAATCAGTTTTGGTATGAGTTAATTTGCTCCTCATCATGAAGTTTACAAGAACAGAGAACGACTAACCACTTTGTACGGTGTGTCTTTAATGTAGTAGTCTTGATGATCCCTAATGCCAACTAAGGGTGTGCGATCAGGCCTGTGGTCTATCACTGTTATTGCGCCTTTTTTTAGATCGAAGACAATCAAGTAATATTGATCATTCTCAAGGATTGGAAAGAAAACCATTTTCAAACCAATGAACTCATATGCGCCCGCATCCGTCACCCTTTCGATGAACGTTTTCATACGTTCATCATCATCACAAGCAGAATCTGTCAATAACCAGCTGTCCTGTAATTTTTTTTTCCAAATAAGATGTGTCAATAAGTTGGTGCAAGACCCGATTTCCAATAATTTAAAAAATTCTTTTTAAATAGGTAAGCTGGTTCAAGAGCAAAAAGACTTAATATATTCAGAATCATAGACAAAGATCAAAATAATATACGATGAATACTCACTATCACAGTTGTTCGAAAATAAATACGTGCCAAGTCGCCGTTGGTTCTTTCTACTTCTTCAAAATTCATTAAATCTACCCAAGCATCAACCACGTCAGGGAACACCTTCACTTCCTCCCTCAATGTGCGCATTAGCGTCTTTGTGATTTCGGTGCCGTAAATACTATTGAATATAATATCTCTACGCAAGATAATGTTAAATTTATAAATTAAATTATAGACATAAAAAATCTACGCATACTATGTTTTTACTTATATTTTATATAACTGAACTTACTCAGCAGATTCACCAAATTTTCTTGTTACCCCGCTAGACAAAGAGATGACCAATTTCCGTGGCCTGTATGTTGTTTATGAAAAAACGTATGCTGTTATACATTTTAAAAGAAGATAGTGTACTTGTAAAAAAACACTCTATTTTGGACCAAAAAATTCCGTAATCTACCTTGAGCAAAGCCTTGGTTAACGTAAACAACTAGTATTTTATAATTTAAACGGAATCTTACATTGAGTATTTGATATCGAACAGAAAATCCCATATATGCTGTTCTTCTGACGTAATTTCAATTTCCATTCCGTCATCATGGTCATCGCATGACCTGGCGAACCTCCCAACTGGTTTTATTCGTTTTGATTCAAGTTCCTTTACCCAAGGGTTATTTATGATATCATTTTCAGCCTCACCCTTGCCTGCTTATTTTTTTTTGTTTGTTAGTATTAATAAAAAAATCATAAGTTTTATTATAATATAGTAATGAAGTAAAAAACATGTAGAACTTACCATTGATTTTATTCTTGGTCTCTTCTTCTTTCGATTTTTTATCTTCTTGATTCGTGGCATCCGTTGTTTCATCGACATCAGCACCTGCACAATTTTTTTTTGGTTATTACATATATGATTATATGTTGTGTACATGAATAACACATGTTACGGTATTTTAATTTTTTTTTTTAATTTTGGAACCATGTGTTACCTAGGTCGGTTCCTTGTGTAAGTAGGTCAAAGGTAGGGCCATCAAGCAATTCTTCCATGTTTTGTGTTTCGTTGCTGGTGTCCAATTCTATTCATGTACATGTACACATAGATGTATGTGTTAGTTTTTCTGTATTATCGGTTCATCTTAATTTTTGTACACATGTAACAGGTTATACGTGAGGTTTTATATAAATGGGTGAATGAAAACAAAAAAACATGTAGAACTTACTTCTCGGTGTAGCTTTCTTCTCTTGATCTTTTGCCTGACTTTCTTCGTCGCGTGTCACTACACATGTGACATTTTTTTGTGTAGTAGCTGGCGAATCTGGTATCTTCTCTTGTGTTTTGTCACCCTCACCCTCATCTACATATATTTTACATTTAGTTTGCATTTATAGGAGTTTCATAAGGCGGTTAACTTTACTTTTGGCTGATTACTTTTTGCCCTTAATTTTTTACGTTATTTTTAATTAAATCATGCTACATTTTAATTAAATCATGCTACATATATGTAGGGTTTTTTAATGGTTGTGTTATGTTTGTAAGATTAATTTAATTGAATTTAAGTAGGTATGCAAAAAAGTTCATACCATCAACGTTTGCCACCTCAGCTGCAGTTGGGGCATTATCTTGATCTTCTGCTTTTAGACCCAAAAAAAAAAAAAAATAATTAGTTACCATTTGTAGTAAACGTTAATACATATTTAAGGTAGTGATTTACCCGTCATTCATATTACCTTCCGTGTAATCATTTTCAGGGGTTTGCACTGTCTTCTTGAGAGACATGAGGACCCCGGCAATTTTTTTTTGTGGGGTATCAGGCACAAGCCACACCCTTGTTTTCCTGGAGTGAACAATCTTCTCATACCGTTGTATCAAATTCTGAACTTGCACATTGCGTGGATGAGCATTAAACACAACCTCCAACTTTTTTTGTACCGTTAGCTTTTTGGCTTCCATGACATCCAAATGCTTTCTAATAGATTCAATCTCATTCTACAAAGAAAGTTTTCAAAAACATTTTTTTGTAAGTGATGTTGAAAGAAGATAATTATTTTGAAACTGGTTATGATTAGTAATCTTACATTAAGAACTTCATCATTAACTCGTAACTCAGTTTTCCTAAAATCCCGTTTAACCACAGCAACTTCATGCAAGCTGCCTCTTCCAAAACCACCTGCTTTAATCTCTAATCTTTCTCTCTTTTTCAATTCGTTTTTATTCCACAATACGATTGGGTTGATTGACCGGTCCACTTCAAGTCCGGTGCATTTAACTCGGTCAACGTACAACAGCTGTGTAATGAAAAAAAAAAGAATTGAAAGTGGTAAGATAACTAAACAAATGTTTGTATAGCTATATTTTTTAGTAAGTTTTTTTACTGAAAAACACTTACAGCCAAAAGCGTGAGTGGACCTGAAAATGGAGAATCAGGATCACACCTCTTCCATCCGTCTTTACAAGATTTAATTTGCTGAATGACGTAGGCACACCAATTAATTTTACTGAAATCCGTATTTCTAGTTAAACTTTTCAAAATCCACTCCTTCATTCGCCCATTTCTATTACACTCAACCATGACGGTTAAGAATAACATCAGGAAGTCTAGACGGAAATTGAAACTATTGTCTTCATCACTTGTGACTATAGATTGTGCCAGTTTTGTCGGCGCCACAAATCGTGAACGGTATCTTTTTCGCCATGCCATAACAGCACCATCAAGCTTCTCAGATTGTTTTACATTTTGCATGTTTATGCCTTTGTTAGGAATTCCAAAAAGGTCATGCACAGACTCAACATCAACACTTATTGACCCACAGGACATCTCGATAGCCATTTCTTCTGTGTTGAAGTGATCCACAACATAGTGTGCAAGCCTTGCAGGTATGCTACTGATGTTGAAAGATAGCATCTTACCAAACCCCATCCTCTTCACATCCTCTTGTTGATTACTGGTTAGAGCTTTGATGCATTTGTACAATTGCATAGGCGCTGAACGTGTTTTTATTTTTGGCCACTTATTGCTTTTTGGTGGTTTCCCACTTCGCCTTTGCACCCGTTCTTGTTTTTCTTTTTTTGTTTCCCTCACCACAGTTGCATGCTTCTCTGGCTCGACCGCATCGCCTTTGTGACCCAAGGTGAATTCTCCAGCCATCTCTGAGTCGCTGTCGACTGAAACTAAGACACCAACTGTCAGATATGATTTACATATTCTTATAAAGGAAGGAAACAAGTTGTGTGTACATACCTATTAATTTCCTTTTCACGATTTTCTTTGTTTTGCTATCCGCCCGTGATTGTTGACCTGTAAATTTAGGTTTTATTAAGAAAGTATTGAGACTTATATTTATTTAGATTCTTAAAGATGACATCTAATACAGTTATGTACCTGCTCTAGTACGTGTTGCTGGCCCGCCCGCATCGACATCAACTGGAACGTTTTTTACAAATTTAATGTACATAAATATTAGATATATAAAAAATGTAACGAAGAAATGTATATAGCAATAAGAAACATACCCTTTTTCATTTTCGTCATGTTTTCCCTGGGTGTGTCCAAATCACTGTCTGGTGAAACTGATACACCAACTTTGTTTTATTATTTATATAAAACATAATTCTAAAACAAAAAAAAAGAAAAAAAAACGCTTGTACGTACTTTTTAGCTTTCTTTTATGCAACTTCTTTTCGCGATGTGCTTGCTTACCTACATTTGTACGAGTTTTATATAAATCCGAATCTATTAACAACACTTTACACAATATATGTCTTAACAATATAAAGATAAAAGACTAATTTTAAAACGTTTTTTACCTCCTCTTGTTCGCGTTGCTGGCCCGCCCGTGTTAGCATCCGGTGTCACTATTTAGAACGCTTAATAATTAGCATTAAGGTATCGAAACATATATATTATTTATATTCATAAAGATCACAACTAAAACAGTTTTTGTATATTCTCCATGTTTTTTCCGCGTGTGCCCACTCGAATCGTTGCCAACGCAGAATGTTTTTTTCAATGTGCAAGTACATAAATATTAGATTTTAAAAATTTGTAACAAAGAAACTTTTATACGTAAGAAAAAACATACCTTTTTGTACATTATCCATGTTTTTCCCGGGTGTGTCCAAGTCACTGTCTGTTGTAACTGAGACAACAAGTTTGTTTTATTATTTTTTTCCAGAACATAAATATAAGATTAGTGAAAAAAAATGCTTCTACGTACTTATTAGCTTTCTTTTTTGCAACTTCTTATCCTGATGCGCTTGGTTATCGACAACCGACGTACTGCGAGTCTTTTTAGCTGCATTTTGTTATAATAATTAGCATTAAGGTATCGAAACATATACATTATTTAGATTCATAAAGATCACATCTAAAACAGTTTTTGTATATTCTCCATGTTTTTTGCGCGTGTGCCCACTCGAATCGTTGCCAACTCAGAACGTTTTTTTCAATGTGCAAGTACATAAATATTAGATTTAAAAAAAATGTAACAATGAAACTTATGTACGTAAGAAAAAACATACCTTTTTGTATATTATCCATGTTTTTCCCGGTGTGTCCAACTCACTGTCTGTTGTAACTGAGACAACAGGTTTGTTTTATTATTTTTTTCCAAAACATAAATGTAATGCTAGTGAAAAAAAAATGCTTGTACGTACTTATTAGCTTTCTTTTTTGCAACTTCTTATCCTGATGCGCTTGCTTATCGACAACCGGTGTACGGCGAGTCTTTTTAACTGCATTTTGTTAATTGTAAACAACATTAATAAACTAATTTCCAATTTAATGCGTAAGCAAAAAATATGAAAGGTTTTGTAATTTTAAACACCTGGGCTCATTTTTGCTTGGATTTTTAGTCGTAAATGCGGATGACTGCAAAATGTCACGTATGCCAACAAAGCATCAGTTTACACATCAGAGCAAAATGTCACGTATGCCATCAAAGCATCAGTTTACACATCAGACGACCATTATTCGGACAATATTTATGCCCTTTATTTGTTATTATCCTCATAATTCTTGATTTTTTTTACTTATGGTCTCTGATTATGTATTGATAAACCGCGAATAGCCGTTTTTTTCTAATTACAGATTATTAGTGTAATTTATTTTCTCAATTAAATAGAAGCAAGAAATATATACTACAAAAAAATTGTGATGTTCAATACTTTCAAACCTAAACCCCCAAAAGTCAATTCCTTTAGAACCACACACAAACTCTAACCCTTATAAAAATTAAAGAAACAACATTAACAACAAATCATAAGCCTTTAAAAAAAACCAGAAACAACAAATCTATGAAACACACCCAAACCTGTATATATAAAAATCCTGATTCTACATAAACAAAGGCTTACAAAACATATAAAAAAAAACCTTCATTCCCCCCCCCCCTAAAAAAAACCAGTTTAGTTGGCACCAGGCTATGCAAATGGAAGAGATTTTTTTGGGAAGAACCATGTCTTTTTAAGAAAACTCAAATTTTATTTGCAGAACATAATCGCTATAAAGTCCATTCTTTTTAACATCATTCATTGTTATGAAGCACAAGACTAAAAAAACCATGGCAAACTGTGAATCTATTTTACACTTACATAATCAAAGAGTAAGTAAAAACCTGAAACGATGTACCGGAACCCTAATTTTTCCGGCGAACGTTCTTTTCTTCGGTGATTGTCGGGAATCTGCGTCGATTGATGAATATTTCAAGAGACTCAGTGATGAAGATGAATGCCGGAGCGTGAATCTCAGGTGATTTTGGGGTTAATTTCAGAGGTTTGTTGAAGACTACGAGAGAGAGAGAGTTTTAGGAATTTTTGAAGAATTTGACGGTTTGTGAGTCTCCGGTGAGTTTTGTGAATTTTGAATTTTTGGTAGACTGAGATAGGTTTTGTAGATTAGGGGGTAATCATGTACTTGATGTAAGTTTGATGTAAATTTCTTACACCATGCAGTCTTTATCTTTTAATAAGAGATTATATCAATTTCGTCTTTCCCAAATTGCCCTTCAAGTACCATCAACATATTAAAAAAATGTATAAAAGCCATTTAAAATCCAACAATTAAAAGATTAAATCTCAGCCATCCATGAAGGTTAATCAATGGCTATAAATGGGTTTTCAGGGTTTAGTCAACTCAACTGGGTTTTCAATTTATCCTTGCCCTATATATATATATATATATATATATATATATATATATATATATATATATATATATATATTTGAGTTTTTTCTATAGTGGTATTAGAGGAAAAATTATTTTTCATTTTAATATTTCTTGAAAACATTTTACTAAAATAGTATTTTCATTAGTTATTGTTAACTTTCTCATTGCCTAGTTTATTTATTGGATTAAAAAATAAAAAAAAAGTACAATCCTCCCACAAGTTAGTTAAATTATCTTTTTTCTTTTATTATACATTTTAATCTTTCTATTCAATTAATTATATATATGTATTTTAGTGGTAGTTTTTTTCCCATCAACGCATTGTACTGTTTTTTACTTTTATTATATTTTCTTACGAACTCATTATATTTTTTTTCAATAAATTGTAAATCTTGTTCGATACTAAGAATTTTCGATACCGGTACTCATATTTGACGATTTTAGGGATCGGTTTTTTCAATACAAGTACCGAACTCAACCCTAAACACAACTTCAATTTAGAAAACTCTTACATAAAAATGTTGATAGGAAACAAACAAATCACACACACGGTAATTCCGATTACACTATACTTTTCTTCAAACCAAAAGGAACTTCGTTATTTTATTTTCTTTACTTACAAAACAAAGAAAGCAACCAGCTAATGAATTTTGCATAAAAAAACCATGCAACACTTTTCTTTTAGTTGAGAACAGAAGAGAACGGAAATTGTAATTGGACAAATAAGAAACAATTCAAAACACTAATAGTATTTATCCCCACGTGTTGCATCTATTATGAAGTGTTTCATGTTGACGTTGTTTTATATTTATCTAAACCATATTGATTTTAACAAAAGAATTAAAAAATGGGTTCACTTGTAATTTCTTAATAAAGAAAAATATATAACTGATTTTAAGTATTTAGTAAATATGTAATAAAGTATTTTAGTAAGGGGATATGTGTAAATATCTCAAAAAGTATAATAACTAGTGAAAACACTATTTTGGTAAATGTTTTCTCAAGGAACACTAAAATGATTGTAAATAGTTTTCCTCCCAACACCACTATGGGAAAAAACTCTATTTTTTAATTTCTTCTAAAACGTGTTTTGGTTTTGTGGTTAATCACAAATCGCACCCACGGAAATTCCGAATACACTATACTTTTCTTCAAACCAAAAGGAACTTCGTTATCTTATTTTCTTCACTTACAAAACAAAGAAAGCAACCGGCTAATGAATTTTGCATAAAAAACCATGCGACACTTTTCTTTAATTGAGAACAGATGAGAACAGAAATTGTAATTGGACAAATAATAAACAAGGTAAAGGAAATTTCAAATAAACAATTAAAAAAACTAACAATATATATCCCCACGTGTTGCATCTTATGAAGTGTTTCATGTTACCGTTGTTTGATCATGTTGCCGTCGTTTGATATTTATCTAAACCATATTGATTTTATCAAAAGAATTACAGTATGGGTTCACGTCACGTGTAATTTCTTAATAAAGAAAAATATATAACTGATTTTAAGTATTTGGTAAATATGTAATAAAGTATTTTAGTAAAGGGATATATGTAAATATCTCAAAAAGTATAATAACTAATAAAAATATTATTTTGTTAAATAGTTTTCAAGGAACACTAACATGGTAAATAGTTTTCCTTCCAACACCACTTTGAGAAAAAAAAAAAAAAAAAAAAAAAAAAAAAAAAAAAAAAACTCTATTTTTTTTTATTTCTTATAAAACATGTTTTGGTTTTGTGGTGAATCACAAATCACAACTCCTTGATTCTCTCTTATTGTCTTTCATATAGCTTTGGCTTCTTTCCACCATCTTAAAGTATTAGATTTGAGTTGGAACTGTTTTGTTGGAAGAATCCCGTCAACAATTAAAACTTTATCTTCTTTTAAAGCAATCACAGTTGCTTACAATATGCTCAATGGATCATTACCTAATGGTAGGTTGTCTAATAGATTGTTGCATTTAAATACTTTAAAGGTTAGCAATAATTTGTTCTAATTTTCCAGGGTTATGTGAGTTAACGAACCTAAGTGAGCTGGATCTTAGTGAAAACATGTTTGATGGAAATTTGCCTAATTGTTTGAATCGGCTATCATATCTTGAGACGCTTGATATTTCTTCAAATCAATTCACAGGAATGCTTCCGGCATCTCTGATTGCAAATCTAACATCTCTAATGTACATTGACTTTAGTCTAAACAAGTTTGAAGGCTCCTTCTCATTCAGTTCCTTATGCAATCATACAAAGCTTGAGTTTTTTCAACTTAAAAGAGACAATGAAAAACTTGAGGTGGAGACAGAAAAGCCTATAGGTTGGATTCCGATGTTCCAGTGCAAGGTTCTTGCGCTACCTAACTGGAATATCAAAAGGCTTAAAGGAAGTGTTGTTCCTAGTTTTCTACTTCACCAACACAAGTTACAAGTACTAGACATGCCTCACAATTCTTTGGAGGGACAATTTCCGAATTGGTTGCTCAAAAATAATACAAAGCTCAAATATCTAAATTTAAGGAACAACTCATTACAAGGTGTTATGCATATGGAGTATTTAAATGCTAATATGAGGTTCCTAGATATGTCTGGAAATCATATCACTGGCATTATCCATCATGATATACAAAAGTTCATTTCGTATGTAGAATATCTAAACTTTTCAAGCAATGCCCTAAATGGTGTTATCCCTTCTTCAATATGTGATTTGCATCAACTGCAAATACTGGATCTATCTCAAAATAATTTTTCAGGAAGATTACCAAATGGATTTGTTACAAATCTTTCTCACTTAGGGATGCTAAAACTATCAAAGAACGCCCTACATGGCCAGATACTTTCAGGAAACTTAAGTTTGGGTGGTATCGATGTCCTTCACTTAGACAACAATTATTTCACAGGTAACATTGGAAATAACATTGTGGAACACAACGATCGGTTAATATCTATGGATATCAGTGATAACTTTTTTAGAGGCACCATCCCTAGTTGGATAAGCAACGCCACTGGAATAGTTGAACTTGTTATGAGAAATAATAGATTTGAAGGGCAAATTCCTTGTGGAAAAGCCTCTTTCAGTTATCTTGATATCTCACACAATTTTTTCTCAGGGCCCATTCCATATTGTTTAAATTTGGAACAAATGCAATTTCTTCATTTGAGCTACAACAGATTCACTGGATTGGTTCCAAACAACCTTTCAGGCAGGATTCCTGAATTTCTAGGTAACCTATCCAGGTTACGGATTCTACTTTTAGGACCAAATTGCTAAGTCGCTAACTGCAGTTTTGTGCAGGATATCAAACAACTTAAGAACACCTTAACATATCAATCAACGAATCAGAACCAAACCCGACCCGAATATTTGCATAGTGACCCAAACCCGATCCGTTCAACCCGAATTTTTTATTTTTTATTTTTTCAGCAAATTAACATATTAACGTTCAGCTTTCTTAACTCGAACAATAAAATAAACCGTTCAGCTTTCTTAACTCGAACATTAACGTCATTCACCCTTATTAAATGCTTGTAACAGAACCCAATAGTCACTTACAGCACCATTGGTAAAAAGATGGCTAAATAAACGGTTTAGTATTAAAGCATCGGCTACATCAGTAACCTACGAATAACATAAGCGGAAGAATAATCAATGACCCGTTAATAAATAAAAAAACATTGGTATATACTGAAAAAAACACGCGCATACCATGAACTCATCTAAGCATAATAAGATGGATTCATCGGATATCTCTCCTGCAATGACTTCAAGAGGATCAGACACACCTCCGTGCTTCTGCATAGTCATGTACAACCATATTATCAAACTATACTTCATCTTTAGAGCTTATAAAGGGCATCGCCCGGATCCATAAAATGAAGACTAGACTCTCAAAAACATTTTTCTCAATGTGCATTACATCAAGATTGTGTCGGATTAACAACATGGGCCAATATTCTAGCTCCCAAAAAATGCTTCTCTTTACCCAGTTATGAGTTTTACCAAATCCTGAAATTTTCTTTTTTGGATTATACGTTACACCTTCATAGACACTTGGAAGGTCACAAACTTGTTCATATATTTGCCAACCAGTTAACTCAGGTGGAGGTCCCAATGATGACATAGATTTATTAGCCCGGAATCCATTTCTATCACTAAGAAAAGGGTGTGACCGAGGTAAAAATCTCCGATGACAGTCAAACCAACTTGCTTTGCCTCCAGCCTGTAACCTAAAAGCTTTTGTGTCTCCCATACAGTATGGGCAAGCTAAGTGACCATGCGTGCTCCAGCCAGATAACATAGCACAGGCAGGGAAGTCACTAACCGTCCATAAAAGAATAGCTCTCATCATAAAGTTTTCTTTGTGATAAGCATCATAAACTTCAATGCCTTCCTCATACAACTCTTTCAACTCATCTATTAATGGCCTTAGAAACACATCTACGTTTTGACCCAGGCTCTTTCGTCCAGGAATAACCAAACATAGTTTAATATATGCGTCTTTCAAACTCATCCATGGAGGTAAGTTATAGATTGTAAGAAAGACAGGCCATAGTGAGCAAGGGTTTGAGTTCGAGTTATTTGGGTTAAAGCCGTCAGTGCATAACCCGAGACGAACATTCCGGATCTCATTCGCAAAACCAGGATTCACCGAGTCGAAATGCTTCCAAGCCTTACCATCACTTGGATGTGCCATGCTACCCTCCTTTGTTTTATGATCATGATGCCAAGTCATATTTTTTGTTGTCTTTGTAGACATATACAACATTTTTAGTCTAGGACCAATCGGCATGTATGTCATCACCAAATGAGGTACCTTATTTTGGCCACTCTTGTAACGAGATTCTCCGCACCATTTACATTGTGTCAATGTCATGTCTTGCTTATAAAATAACATGCAGTGATTTTTACAAACATCAATCCTTTCTTTAGGAAGAAAAAGCTTTTCTAAACTCTTTTTTGTATAGTAAAAGTTTTCTGGTAGCTTATTCCCTTCAGGCATCAATTCTTTAACCATAGAAATGATGTGGTCGTAACATGCGGTAGATAAATTATAAAGTGATTTCCAATTTAGAAAACTTGTAACAGCTTGCAACTTTGAGTAATTGGTGGCCTTCTCCCCCTCCCACAAAGGCTCATCGGCAGCTTGTAACATGTTATAGAATCCCATTGCTTCTAAATTCTGAACATCCCTTTCAAGAGTACTTGAATCTAGATTTGAGTTTATTGTCGAATTATCGGCTAACGAACACATGCTATCCAACACCATGCGTCTACCACCATCATCGTCATCATCAACTTCCCTCATTGTAGAAGGTTGTCCTACCTCACGAGTGGAAGTTTCACCATGTTCATACCATGTGTAGTAATCAAGCATGAAACCCTTTTTAAGCAAGTGTTTTTGAACAGTTTCTCTATCTAAGTAGATGGAATTTTAACATCTTAAACAAGGACATCTGATATCATATACTATCTTACGACGCTTAGTCACCCTTCGATCCACAACTGAATCTTTAGAATAGACGAAGTCTAACAACTTTTTCAAGTTTTCACAGTATTCTGTATTAATAAATCCATCACTATTGGTCATTTTATACATCCATGCTCGATTATTATACCACTCCATGACCAATAAAGTCAATGCACGTCCTAAAACATGAATAAAATTAGCTTAAAATACATGTATGATGTTTAGAAATCAGATCAGTATGAAATAAAAAATTCATAAAAATGGTACAAACAGATTGAACAAATTTGATGCAGTGCAAACAAATAACAAATTAAACAAGAACTAATTAGATGCAGTGGAAACAGTGAACTAATTTGATGCACAGTGAGCTTGAAAACTGGTTAGAGTATACAAACTAAACTGCAATATTTTCACTGATATTGCAAAAAATTTCACTCAATTGCATAAATCCGACTACAACTTGTAATCAGATCGCCAAATTCAACTTATAGTTAAATTACAAACTCAATCTAGTTTTAAATTTAACCAAAAAAACTTTGTTTTCAATATCATCACACTGTTTTCACTTTTCACTCGATTGCCTAAATCCAGCTACAACTTGCAATCAAATCGTCATATTCAACATATAATTAGATTACATACTCATGAGTCAATATTTGTGTTGTAAAAGTAGTGGAAATAATGTAAAGAAGAAGAGTATTCAGTAGTGACGGATCCAGAAAATTTTTCCAAGGGGTTCACTTTTTTAAATTTTTAAATGTTTCAATCTCATATGTTCGAACATAAAAAATACGGGTCGGTTCAACAGTTCGGGTCAGCCGGCTCAACCCCTTAGGAGGCCTAAAGCGAGGCGAGAATGCGAGGCCTTTAAGCCACTAAATCTTAAAAATAAGCTTATTTAGTAAACGAGCCGAGCGGCTCGCGAGCTACTCGAGATCGGCTCGAGAAAAAGCTCGAAACGAGCTGAGCCTTATCGAGCCCTAGCCGAGCTTGAGCCTCAAAACAAAGCTCGTTTGTTTATCGAGCCCGAGCTCGAGCCTCACATGTGAAGCTCGTTAGGCGCGTCGAGCCTTATCGAGCCTTAGTGTAAACGAGCCGAGTCGAGTCGAGCTTATTTAAACTTGTTTACGAGCCGACCTCGAACCTAAAAATAAGCTTATTTAGTAAACGAGCCCGAGCTTTCTTATCGAGCTTGCAAGCCTAAAAAGTCTATTATTTATATTATTTTTATTTAATATACTAATTAATAGATAATAAACGAGCCGAGCCCGAGCCGAGCTCGAGCTTGATAAAATACAAAGGAGCCGAGCTCGAGCTTTGAAAATAAAGCTCGAATCGAGCCGAGCTCGAGCCCAAGCTCTCATAAGTTAATCGAGCTCGAGCTCGAGCCTGGCCGAGCTCGGGCTCAGCTCGGCTCGTTTGCACCCCTAATCTTAATGTATTTGCAGCTAACAAAAGATTATATAAGCATACATATTATCATAAAAAATGCAACCTTTGAAAGCTCAATATCAATATCACAAGTCAAATTACCATAATGAGTCAAAATTTCCAATTGCAAATTATTAGTACACTCACTGTGGGCACCATATAAAACTATTATCAAATAAAACTCAAAAACTCTTCCAAAAACAACAAAAGTTAAAATTTCTGTTTGCTCAAACTCAAAGCAAAACTCAGTTTCATAATTGGTAATTTAGAGATATTTACTGTAAGACAGATTGTATACTTGTCAATCCAAAAAATCATAAAACAATCTAAGGTTTTTAAGAACAATCATAAAACAATCAAGAAAGTATATAAAATTGACTCAGAAACAACATAAAACAAAGTGAATAAACACTTATATCACTTTAACGAACTTAACCAATTCACAAAATCAGTTTCAGATTAATATTAGAAATTTAATAAAATCTAACCAAGAACAAGTAAAACACTAATTAAAGTAGAAAACAAATGATACACGAATTCTTATTGTTGGAGAAATACCTCACTGCAAGACAGGGGATGCAATCACAGAGTTTCTTCTCAAGTTCTTTCTTCTTGTAGATTGGGTTATCTAGAGATCAAGAAGTCCGCTCGTTTATGTTTGAGTTTGAGGAATAAACAGGAAAGGGCGCATGAATACTGAACCCTAATTGGGTAATTCGTTTTTCAATTAAAAACGAAAAAAGAACGAAAAAAAAAAAGCTTTAATGACTCGAACTTGGGATCTGAGGTAGCATCAGCGCAAACATTACCAGTTTACCACTCTATACATCTGAACATAGGGTTCCTCCACAAAATATTAAAGGGTTCTTTAAAAATTTTCTATATAATGTAACACTATAAATTACGAACCGAACGGGTTCCTAGGAACCCCATACCTGGCTGTAGATCCGCCTCTAGTATTCAGTTCGAGCGGAAGAGAAACCGGAATTGCAGAAAACAAAAATAACATACCTGCAGCGTCTGTGTTGAACCAGTGGCGGAGTCGAAGCTGTGCAGCCGGAATTGCAGCGACGTCTCATGTTGAACCAGTGGCGGAGTCGGAGCTGTGCAACCGGAATGCAGCGGCGTCAATTCTCCAGTGGCGGCTGTTTGTTTGCTTTGTTGAACCAGAACGTGTTGTAGGGCAAATGCAAAGCTTGACCAAACATGCCCTTAGGTTTGTAATTAAAAAAAATAGAAAATAAAATTGTTAAATAAACGTCTTTAAGAATCTATGCAAAATTATATGAGTAATTTATTAATATTACATACATATCTAAGTATTTATACATATTACATATGTATATAATATTAATAAAATAAATGAATTGTGGGAGTCGGTTCGAGTTTTTACCCAAATATCCAACTACCCGATTTCAACAAGGACAGGAACCGAGTTTTAGAAGTAGGTTTTTTTCGGGTAGTGTATATCGGTTTGGGTCGGTTCTTGCTCGGGTCGAGTCGGGTTTTAATTTTTCTCACCCCTAGAAGAAATAGATTGAAAGAAATTGGAAGTGTACCTGAGTCACAAGAAATTAGACCTTGGAAATTAAAATTGAAGGTCGTGATTCCGGTGGAGTGGGCGACGATGGTCGTGAACGGTGATGGAGTAACTGGTTGCATATGAGAAAACCCTATTTTGGGGTTTAAGCTTTATTTACATCCAACTTTCTACAAATTTTGCTACCAAGTTTATTTAACTTCTTTATTTAATTTTCAAACATTTCTTTTTGCTACCGATTTTGCTACGTTATTTTTTTATATTTTTTTCCTCAGATTTCCCTACGGATGTTGCTACAACTTTTTTCTACGCTTGGTTTTTTTTTTTTTTTTTGATAAATTTTGCTACGAATTTTGCTAGGATTTTTATTTAATTATTTTTTAGATACTTATATTCTCAACTTTGCTACAGATTTTGCTACTGGTTTTATTTAACTGCTTTTTAGTTAATTTATAAGTATGTATTTTCTTGGTTTTGCTACAGATTTTGCTACGCTGTTTTTTTCTATATTTATTTCCTCAGTTTTGCTACGGATTTTTGCTACGGATTTCAGTTGCGACGGAATATTCGTAGCAAAATGGTAGCAAAATGTGTCCATAGCTAATCCGTAGTTAATTCGTAGCAAAATTTGCTACCGATTTTCCCCGAAGCAAAACTTCATAGCTAATGCCTCTTTTTGTAGTAATGCTATCAGGGAAACTCCCAGAATGGAAAGCACAATTTGTAACCTTTACCGAGGAGAGCTATGAAGGAAATCCACTTCTTTTTGGACCACCATTAGAGAATAACTGCATCACGAAATCACCAGTGACCCATCCATCAAACGAAGAAGGAACTAATAAGAAATGGTATAGTGTGGATATGGCATCCTTCTATGGAAGCTCTTGTTCCACATGGCTTGTGTTCATCTTGGGATTGCAGCGCTTCTTTACATCAATCCTTACTGGCGTAGAAGGTGGCTAGAGTTGGTCGAAGAATGCATGTTTACATGTTATTACTTCCTTTATTCTTTAGTCATGAAGCCTTTTATGATCTTCTATAAGTAGTACCTCTTTGAGGATGTACTAGAATAAATGCAAACTAGTTTTCTATGTATATGTGCGTGTGTTGTACTCTGTATTGATATATGTATGATAGTATATGGCATACCCAAGCCATAAGTTAAAAAAAAGTTATGATATTGATCATAAATATGGAGTATGGACCAACAATGATGTTGGTGCCGGTGTGAACATGGAGTAATTCTTTATGGTAAAATGGTAATTATTGTTTATTCAATAAATTGGAACTTTGTAAGTGGTCAAAAGTTGAGGCAACAGTTAGAAGAAATGGAGATTTGGATGGATATGAGAGAAAATGACGGTGAGTAATGTTGGCAAACCTAACTAGAAGGCATATATACATAAGATATGTATGATAGATACACTTACAAGTATAAAGAAAGGTATGTCTAACTTCTGTATTATTTACACTACTACCACTCTGTATTTATTTACATTCATTCTAGGGTTGAGATTACTAAATAAATATCTTGTATAAAAATTGAGATCCGAAAGACTGAAACCAATTAGAAGTTGACACCTAGCATTAGTGCCGTTAATTGAGCATTTGCGCAAGCCACTTACCGATTCATATGATTGATTGCACCATGTGTGGTAAAGAGTGCACAATTGAGCCAGTTCCACTTACCCAACTCAATCACATTGCATGAGCCATTCTCTTCTAACTAAGACGTCTTATGTGTAAAGCGAGGGCTGTAAGGCCTCCTAATCCAAGATCTCACTCAGCTAAAGCAACCAACAGGTGTGCGGAATCCACCTGATGATCAACCACTGCAGATGAAACACTAGAAAGCAAGGATTTGAGAGAGAAATGTGAAATTTCATGGTACAAGTAGATCTGAACAAGATAAAACTCAAACCAAGCAGATTTATCTTCAACTGAAAAAAGCTGTACAAAATAAAGTTCAACCGAACTCTCACACCTCTCAATAGATCAACAATACGATGATCTATAAACAACAGAAACAGACGTACTCTTACGATCGGTGAATCAACACGATTCACAAGATCAAAACCCTAAACTTTAGAGAATCAAGAACGCTCAATGATGAGAGAGAAAGTGAACAGGATGATTGTGCGTCAACTAAAAGCAGCTGCTGCCTTTCTTTTATATAAGCCGGACCAAGGATCAGAACACCACACAGCAGCCCAATAAGACGAGCCCAACTCCAAACATAAAAGCAGCCCATGAAATAAAACAAAAGAAATTATTAAGACAGATAATAAAAGGCATATAGAATTGAATAGAATAAAGAGAAATATTATATTTTCAACACCCCCCCTCAATTCAATATGCAAAACAGTCAAAAAGACCCAAGATTTTACAAACCTTTTCATGAGCTTGAACAAGTAACCCTTTTGTAAAAATATCGGCAGATTGATCCTCGGATGAAATTCCAACAGTCTTAATAACCCCCTTTGAGATCTTTTCTCTTAGAAAATAGAGATCTATTTCAAAATGTTTGGTACGCTCGTGAAAAACGGGATTAGCAGCTATGGATATAGCTGCTGTATTATCACAAAACAAAGGAACAGGAAGCTTAATATCAATTTTAAGTTCATTTAAAACATTACGAAGCCAAAGAGCTTCACATGTTGCAGCACACATGGCACGATATTCTGCTTCAGCAGAAGATCTTGATACCGTGGACTGCTTTTTGCTTTTCCATGAAACAAGAGAGTTACCAAGAAAAATACAAAAACCAGTTGTCGATTTTCTAGTTTTAATACATTTACCCCAATCAGAATCTGAAAAAACTTTTAGATCCAGCGAATCCCCTTTTGAAAACAAAATACCTTTCCCTGGAGAACCCTTAAGGTATCTTAAAAGCCTTAACGCAATTTTAAAATGACCATCAGTCGGACAATGCATATACTGACTAAGGTAATGAACAGAATAGGCAATATCAGGCCTAGTGTGTGAAAGGTAGATTAACTTACCTACCAGTTTTTGGTAAACAGAAATATCAGGTAACACTTTATTATTTTGATCACACAAATGAGTTAAAACATGATTTGCTTCAATGGGATTATTCACTGGTTTACAACCAGTCATACCAAACTCAGCTAACAAGTCAAGACAATATTTTCGCTGAGATACGCATAAACCATCCTTGGTCTTTAAAACCTCGATCCCAAGGAAATACTTTAACATTCCTAAATCCTTAATCAAAAAATTAGACTTAAGAAGAGACTTTATTCTGGCAATCTCAGTTGAACAACTACCAGTTATTACAATATCATCCACATATACAAGTAAAACAATAAACACAGAATTACTGGTTTTAACAAACATGGAATGATCACACTTACTTTGCTCAAAACCGAGATCAAGTAACACATTAACAAGCTTCTCATTCCACATACGAGGAGCTTGTTTAAGTCCATAAAGAGACTTCTTAAGTCTACAAACTTTGTTTGCATGGTTAGAACTATAACCATCAGGAAGAGTCATATAGACTTCTTCATTAAGATTTCCATATAAAAAAGCATTATTAATGTCCAATTGATATAAATCCCAACCAAAATTAACAGCAATAGTAAGAACACAACGAACAGTAACCATTTTCACAACAGGTGAGAAAGTTTCAAAAAAATCTATACCTTCTTTTTGGCTAAAACCCTTAGCCACAAGTCTAGCCTTGTACCTTTCTATTTCTCCGGACGCCTTATACTTAATTTTGTATATCCACTTACAGCCAATCGCTTTTCTATTAGGCGGCAAATCTACAATTTCCCAAGTGTCATTTCTATGTAACGCTTCTAACTCATCATTCATAGCAACGACCCAATTGTTATCAGATTTAGCTTCAAGATAGGTTTTAGGTTCATTACTTTTATTTAAGACAGAAGCAAAACACAGACTTTCAGAATCAAGATTGGCATAATTCAAGACTTTTTCCAGACCATACTTGACTTTACCATCAACAATGAAATCGTCAAGTTTAGAAGGAAATTTTACATTTCTAGAAGACCTTCTTAAACTAGTGTTAGGCTGCCCTGAATCACCTCCCTCAGAATTATTAAAGTTTTCCTCAACTTCTATGTCATGCTCAGCCCTACCAGTTTTTAACTCATCACTACTTGGTTGCTGAAAATCAGCCCTGCCTAAAGTATTGTCTAAGTTATCACTAGGTTGCTGAGAGTCATGACTGAAGATTATAGGACTTTTACTTGTGTTATCATCATTGGGAGTCGAGTCAACATTAGAAGTTTGGGTGTTGTTTTGATCAACTAAATCAAAAAAATTTAGGGTATTAGTTTTAGAATCAGAATCAGGCATAATTTTCTTTTCTTTAAAAGGAAACACGTTTTCATAAAACCGGACATCCCTAGAGTAAAACATCACACCTTGATCTAGACTCCATAGCTTATACCCTTTTTTTTCATTTGAATACCCAATCAAAACACATTTTTCAGCATGACTGTTAAATTTATCAGTATTATTTAACACCGTGCTAAAACACAGACACCCAATAACTCTAAGTTGACTCAAAACCGGAGCAAACCCATACACAAGATCATAAGGAGATCTACCATTCAAAACAGAAGACGGAGTCCTGTTAATTAAATATGTTGCAGTTAGAATACATTCAGACCAGAATTTAAGAGGAAAACCAGCTTGAAATAATAAAGCCCTAGCAACATTTAACAAATGTCTATGTTTCCGCTCAACTATCCCATTTTGCTGAGGGGTGTGCACGCATGACGTTTGATGAATAATACCATGATTATGACAAAACTCTTTCATTTGCTTATTTATGAATTCCGTGCCATTATCACTTCTAAACAATTTAACATGTTTATCAAACTGAGTTTTAAGCATATTAAAAAAATCTTTAATATTATAAAACACTTCTTCTTTACTTTTCATGAGATACACCCACACAGCACGAGTATAGTCATCCACAACAGTAAGAAAGAATCTAAAACCTTCCCTACTTTGAACCCTGTAAGGACCCCACACATCAAGATGAATAAGTTCACCTAAATTTTTGGTCTTATGTTCGCTTAAAGGAAACGGTTCCCTATGTTGCTTAGCCCTATGACAGGTTTCACATGGTTCAAGTTTAATACCAGCTTTAATATCAAGTTTATTTTTTAAAACATGCAAAACAGGTTCAGCTGGATGACCTAATCTAGCATGCCAACGATTAACATCAAGACTAGCACTACACACCTTATCAGAAACAGCAGAACCACCACAAAAATACAGACCATCCAGTTGACTACCAGTCACCTGGACTTTCTTTGTTCGAGAATCCTGGATATAACAATTATGTTCATCAAATGTCACAGTAAGATTGCAATCCTTGGCAAGTTTATGAACAGAAACCAGATTAACACAATAATCAGGAACTACAAATACATCATATAAAATAACCTTTTCACTTAATTTTATATCACCAATTTTAGTAACCAATGCACTAGTACCGTTTGGATGTTTGACTTTAATATTATATTCAGAAACATCCATCTGATTTATAAGACCTATGTCATTTTTAACCATATGTTGATTAGCCCCAGAATCAATGATCCACCCAACCTTTTTCCCAGCATTAATAAAGTTTGAAAAACAATACGCAGGTTTAAAATCACTAGTAGGTTTAGAAAAAACATCAACATTACTGTCAAAATAAACAGAATTACACCTACCAGCAAAATTACTGCATGAAGGATCACTTTTAGGCTTATCATGAAGAAGACTTAGCAATTGGGCAATCTGATCACTAGTCAAAGAACTCACAGCAGAAGAAGTAGTATCAGAATTTTCAACAACAGAATTATTGCTAACCCTACTACCCTTGTTCCCACCAGGCTTTGACTTCATCCATGAGGGATAACCAACAAGTTCAAAACATTTCTCAACAGTATGACCAGTTTTATTGCAGTGAGAACACTTCAGGTTAGGATTAGGAGTTCTAATACCTTTTTTCTTTGTATCAACAAACTGGTTAGTTTTAGTTGCAAAACCAACAACACTATTATGAGTTTTATCAGAAAAATTTTTTGAGTTAAGATGAGATTCTTCCCTTGAAATAATTGAGAAAGCATCTTTAACAGAGGGAAGAATTTCTCTAGTTAAAAGGTTTGTTCTCACTGACTGGTATGTACTATCAAGACCCATCAAGAATTGCATCAACTTAATCAAATGATTAAAATCATTAAACTGTTTAGAAGCATCACAAGTACAGGCAGGTAATGCAAGTAACTGATCCATTTGTTTCCACATACAATTCAGTTTATGATAATATTCCGATACAGGCATACCACTTTGAGTAAACGAATTAATCTTTTGATACAAATTAAACACAACCGACCCATCAACCTTATCATAAGTTTCCTTCAAATCTTTCCAAACATCAGAGGCTAATTTAGAGTAAACATGACCAAGATAAAGATCTTCAGACACTGAGTTAAGAATCCAAGTAAGAACAATAGAGTTACATCTATCCCATTGTCTACCTAGCACCTCATCAGTAGTTGATCTACGACACGTACCATCTATAAACCCTATTTTGTTTTTAACTTGTAATGCCAGATTCATAGAATTAGCCCAAACTGAATAATTTTCTGTGCCCTTAAGTTTCATATTAACAATAGTCAAATTTGCACAATCACTAGGATGAAGAAATAGAGGGTCACCTGCATCAATTTTGCTAACCAGAGTAGCACTAGAAGAAGTAGTAGTAATAACAGTATCACCCATGATAAACAGTAAGCAAAGAATCAAGAACAAACAACACAACGGCGAAACTTGGACAGAGGTCAGTTCAGAGGTTCGTCACTCAAAAGGTGCCTCCGCAGACAATATCCAAGGAGCCAAAAACACAAACAGATAACAATCAAGAACCACTTAAACAAGAAGAAACAACGAGACTACAGAAATACGACACAATAAAATCAAAAAGACAACTAAGCAGCACTAAGAATGCCTAAATGCAACAGGATGTACCCTTCCTGTGTCCCAATCAATCAAACCGGTCCAACTACCCCGGCAACAAGATGCCTAAATGCAGAAAGCGGAAAAACAGAAATAAAAGGAAAGATCTCACCAAGAAGATGAACCCAAGTCAGGGTTCCTCCAAATCTGATTAGGGTTTTACAATCTTCAAGGATTGAACCCTAATCAGAGCGGCAGCTTCAAATAATACTTTCCAAGCAGTCACAGCACACAGCTCCGATGTCGGCAAACACTAAAGTTCACCAAGACTCAGATCGATTCACAAACCCTAGACTTAGGGTTTCAGCAACTCGAATGTCACAGATTCCGAGGCAGCAACACTTCAAGACCAAGAACGGCAACAGAAGAAACCCCCAGATCCACCAGAAAACAGGTAGATCTAAAAAGAAAACACAGCGGAACAATGATCGGAACGATGAATGAAACCCAAATATCACCGACAAATCCCAAGAGCAATCAAGGCTCTGATACCATGTGAAATTTCATGGTACAAGTAGATCTGAACAAGATAAAACTCAAACCAAGCAGATTTATCTTCAACTGAAAAAAGCTGTACAAAATAAAGTTCAACCGAACTCTCACACCTCTCAATAGATCAACAATACGATGATCTATAAACAACAGAAACAGACGTACTCTTACGATCGGTGAATCAACACGATTCACAAGATCAAAACCCCAAACTTTAGAGAATCAAGAACGCTCAATGATGAGAGAGAAAGTGAACAGGATGATTGTGCGTCAACTAAAAGCAGCTGCTGCCTTTCTTTTATATAAGCCGGACCAAGGATCAGAACACCACACAGCAGCCCAATAAGACGAGCCCAACTCCAAACATAAAAGCAGCCCATGAAATAAAACAAAAGAAATTATTAAGACAGATAATAAAAGGCATATAGAATTGAATAGAATAAAGAGAAATATTATATTTTCAACAAGAAATCAAGAATACACTGAGTATTCTTGATGAAGATGAATGATGTCACTCACACAAAGCAGCCGCCAGACAAAACACAATGATTAGGGTTAGGTGCACAGAAATTCACACAGAATCGTTACCTTGTCTATTCCATATAAAGTATATATACAAGGCAAAGCCCGGACTTTCAAGACTAACTACAAAGCCCGGACAAAATATATAGCACAAAGCTCAGACCTTTGCCTAGACAAAACTCAGACAAAAGCTACACTAACAAAACTCTGACCTTAGTCCTATACAAAAAAACTCTGACTAAGGAAAACATCCATAAAACTTGGACAAAGTGTCCCTAGGAAAAACTTGGGACTAATTTTGAACATATGTACAATAAAGACCCTAATAAATTGGGAGACATGCACTTATCACCAAAAGTGCATTAACAAACTCCCCCTTGATCAGTGCATGGTCTTCATTGAACTTGAGATCTTCAAACCCTCTTTGAAAAGTTGATTCCTGCCCAGACCTTGTTCTTCACACAGAACTGAACCACCTTGATGAATTGGTCCGCAAGAACACGATCTTCTTCATTGTATTTTAGGGGCAGGCGCCGAAGCTTCTTCAGATGAGCTTCTCTAAGGTTGGCAAGCCAAATCAGATCCAGCACTTTAGCAATCTCAACCGCCACTTTCTTTTCAGAAATCACTGCTTCCCCAGTCTTGAGATGCACGATCCAGACGCACACAGCTTCTCCAAATCTTCCATCTCGAGATGAACGATCCAGATGCACACAGCTTCTCCAAATCTTCCATCTTGAGATGAACGATCCAGACCTGAAACACTTAACCCCGGATTAAGAAACATGACCCCGGAGACATCGGCCCAACCCTGGATCCCAAAAATAAATTCCAATACCCCAGAATAAACAATTGAAATATTAAACAACCAACATTTAATGACTTATTTAAACAATTTTCACAACCCTAGAGTATTCTTAATAAGATAACTCGCACATAGAAACAAGAAAGCAAAATCTTTTTGAGGTTTTTCAATTTAAACTAAATTAAAGATTAAACCTAAAACATATTTACACTAATTCTTTTTGTGAAATCAGAGCAAAGGAATCATATCGGTCTTACTGTCAGTACGTAACACAAGAACCATAGCTTTTTAGCTTTAATCTTTTAGAACGATGTTGACAGTTCAAGACGTTCAACGGTATTGTGGTCCACTTAAGTTTTTGCACGCTTTCGAACAATGTTTTCGAGATATGGAATTAAGTGTATTAATAGCTGACAGTAACTATGTTTACCCACCTCAGAATATACTCCCGTATCAAGGTATGCGCGAGAGATCATCTTACTGGTGAGTATACCATTTATCATCTGTTTTGACGTATAAGCTAATGTGAGATACTCACTTATTTGGAATTGAAAACAAGTCCTTTGTGATAGAATCACTTATTGAGGAGGAACTTGAATTTCAGATGCAAAGGGCACAGGAGCAAGTCCGTGAACAGGTTAGTACCATCGTACAGACAAAGAGACGAACTTGACTCCCGCATGATTTGTGGGACATGTGATTGTTTATCACTTATTTGGGTCGAATGCATCATGAATTAAGGATTTTTACACGTATGAATGGTATCATGGAAGATCTAGACTTGCGTCCCCGTTAATTTCCGGTAAAAGAAACAACCATGATACCCAGATGATAAACAGCATAAAGACCACGTATCTCATAACCTCGGCAATCTATCAAACGAAATTACGGTACCAAGACCATATATCCGAGAGATGTGCCACACAAGTTACGCAGTTCATTATGTTTATATACCAAAGACAGGTTCTTATTTACGCGTAAAACCTACCAAAGCAACGTATAATGAAGCTGTCACAGTTAACAGTTAATTTTATGCATATAACCATAGTCCTGCACCAGATACGACTAACCGATGTGCTATCATTTCCCTTATATCTCAACACGACTTCATTTTAAATTTTTCAAATGTTTTTGTATTTTTCTAAAATTTATCCTACAACTAAGTAAAATATTTTTGGAGTTTTTCAATTTTTCGAAAGCGGTAAGAACTGTACAGAACAATAAAATAAAGTTTCTATGTGCATTTTGAAAGCATTTTCCTCTGGGTTGATCATGCCAATCATTCGGACCAGATTTTCAAATCTAGCCCGATCGAATGTTTTCGTAAACAGGTCGGCAAGATTATCCAAGGTGTCTACCCTAACCACTTCTATTAAACCCTTCTCAGCACAGTCGCGAATAAAATGATGCCTAACATCTATGTGCTTAGTGCGTGAGTGATTAACTGGATTGTTTGTTATGGAAATGGAAGAGTTGTTATCAACAAGGATAGGAGTTCGAGTAAAATTCAAACCGTAGTCCCTCATTTGCTGCTGAATCCACAAGACCTGAGCACAACAACTTGAAGCAGCAATGTACTCGGCCTCGCACGTGGATAGAGAAACGGCAACTTGCTTTTTGCATTGCCAAGAGACAAGACGATTCCCAAGAAGTTGTGCGCCGCCAGAGGTTGACTTTCTGTTCATCCGGCACCCTCCGAAATCTGCGTCAGCATACGCCATCAAATCCAGACCACCTTCAGCTGGTCATGAAGCTTTCAAATCCAGACCACCTTCACCTTCAGCATACGCTTGACAGCTTTCAAGTGCGACTCCTTCGGAGTTGATTGGTACCTAGCACACAAACAAACAGAGAACATAATATCTGGTCATGAAGCAGTAAGATACATCAATGAACCTATCATTGCTCGATATAGAGTCGGATCCACTTCAGGATCTTTCTCATCATCGGGTGAAAGCTTGAGGTTTATTGGTAGAGGCGTGTCATAGGGTAAGCTATCTTGCAATCCAAATCTTTTGAGAATCTCGTGAACATACTTTGTCTGATGCACGTACGTCCCGGTTTTTTCTTGACTCACTTGAAGACCTAAAAAGAATGATAACTCGCCCATCCCGCTCATTTCAAATCTTGACTTCATCACCGCTTCGAACTCACGACACAATTCTTCATTTGAAGAACCAAAAATTATGTCATCAACGTAAATTTGCACGATCAGAAAATCTCCCCCTTTCTTCAAAATGAACAGTGTGGAGTCAATCGCACCACGCGAGAACCCATGCTCAAGAAGATGCTTCGACAACGTCTCGTACCATGCTCGAGGAGCTTGATGGAGACCATAGAGAGCCTTGTCCAACAAATAGACGTTGTTGTCTAACCCTGGAGCTTCGAAACCCGGTGGTTGGGATACATACACAGTTTCATGCAATTTCCCGTAAAGGAAGGCGCTTTTCACATCCAACTGATAAACTTTGATACGCATGTGTGCAGCAAAGGCTAGAAACAAACGAATAGCTTCCAGTCTTGCCACCGGAGCATAAACTTCGGTATAATCAATCCCTTCCTCCTGATTGAAACCTTGAACAACCAACCGTGCTTTGTTTCTGACAACGACACCCTTATCGTCTTTCTTGCACTTGAAAACCCATTTCGTGTTGATTGCATGTTGGCCCTTTGGAAGATCGACCAAATTCCACACCTTTAACTTGTCGAAATGAGCTAACTCTTCTTGCATTGCCTCACACCAAGAATTATCCTTCAGAGCTATTTGATAGTTCTTTGGCTCTATCTGAGAGATAAAACATTCATGCAGGCTAAGATTGTAGATTTCTTCTTTCTTGATAGCAGAGAACAGACATTGCATCTCTGAAATACTCCTTCGTGTTTGCACTCCAGCACTTGGATTCCCAATAATATTATCAACAGGATGATGAACATTTGTTCTGGGAACTGGGATTGCCGGAGCTTGAAGATTGTTTCCCAAATTCGATTGAATCTCCCCCTCACCATTTGCATTACTACTAGAAGCTCCACCATTACCAGAAGATGCATCAACATTTGGATATGCTGAAAAGTCAACGTATAGATCTCCACTTGTAGTTTGAGCAGCTGCATTGGGGATCTACTCAGCAACAACATCATTTACGGTCGAAGAATCAGCGACTGGAACACTCGAAGACACATTAGTTGGAATACTTGCTCTCCAGCTCGCATCCACTTCATCTTTGTTCACAAGATGTGTGTATACAACCTCCGAATCTTCTTCTGAAACATCAGGAAGATCAAACGAATCAAATAATTTATCATAATCATAACCGCTTTTGGGACCGAATTTGGACGGTGGAGGATCGAAACTCAAAGGAGTTATATCAAACACGATCTCCACTTTTTGTTTCTTGATGTTATAAATTCGTTTGTTTGGAGTTCCATTGGCATAACCCAAAAAGAACCCAATTTCACCAACTTCCCCCATTTTGGAGTATCTTTGGTGCGTTTGATAACACATTTAATCCCAAAAGGCTGAAAACCAGATAAGTCCGGCTTCAGGTTTTCAAGCAATTCATAACACGTTTTATCTTCTCTTTTGATAGTAAGCACATGATTTAACACATAACATGCAGTGTTCACCGCCTCGGCCTAGAAGAAAATTGGCAATTTTGATTCAGAAAGCATAGTGCAGGCCGCCTCAATCAGGGTACGATTCTTTCGTTCTGCAACTCCGTTCTGTTGAGGAACATATGGAGCGCTGAACTGATGAATTATTCCCATTTCCCGACATAACTCATCCATATACTGATTTTTAAACTCAATGTCGTTGTCACTTCGGATTTTCTTAATAGGAAGTGAATAATTTTTCTCAAGTTGTTTGAATAAGTCTCTTAAAATACCAGCGGTTTGATCCTTTGTTTTTAAGAAAAATACCCATGAGTAACATGAGAAATCGTCAGTGACAACTAAACAATAAGACATCCCACCAATGCTAGCAACATGGATCGGGCCGAAAAGATCCATGTGAAGCAATTCAAGTGGTTTTTGGATTGAGTTAACTGTTTTCGGTTTATGAGGCTTTCGTTTAATTTTTCCTTTTTCACATGATTCGCATTTGTTGTGCATATTGAAACTACGTAAAGGAACCCCCAACACCAAGTTGTTTTTCACTAAGTGGTTCATTTTTCGCAGATGCACATGGCCCATTCTCCTATGCCAGAGATACGATTGATCTTCAGTCGCCTTTGAAAGTAGACAAGTCACTGGAGCAGACGAGTTAACCAACGGGCGCATGTCCATGACATATGTGTTATTCACCCTTGGAGCCCTCATAACGATCCAATCTTCAGGAATAACAAATCCCGGACGCAGGACGAAGCAAGATTTATCAGTGAAAAGCATCATGTACTTGTTATCACAGATTTGAGAAACCGACATCAATTTATGCTTCAGTTCTTCAACGTAGTTCACTTTATGCAGCGTGATTTTTCCATTTGACACAGAGCCTTCACCGGTGATGTAACCACCCTTTTCACTGGCAAAGTTCACATAACCACCACGAATTTGTTTAAAATTGTTCAGTAACTCTTTATTTCCTGTCATGTGTCTGGAACAGCCACTATCGATATACCAAATATAGATAGCCCTTTTCAGCTGCTCCTACACTCCCCAACAAAAATTTAGTTAGAGTGTGGGACCCAAGCCATGATGGTCTTGGGTCGTCCTGATTCGTCAACATAAGAAAACTCTTTGAAATAACCATCATCGCCTCTGTGTCCACCATTTCCATTTCGGAAATTGTTGGAATGAGTCCCCGCAAATCGTGGATTATACAGAGTTGACGATCTGTTGGTATAACCAGAGTTTCCATACCCTCGGCTTCCATAGTTTTGGTAACTGTAATTTTGATTCCTGGGTGGCTCAAAATTCCTACCAAATCTAGGAGCATCTTCGTGTCTTGAGAATGTTCGTGGATGATTATCCGAATGCGGTCTTTGATTTGGAAATCGGGGGGGGGGGGGTGGCGCATTTCGATCATTCACGAATCTGTTCTGAGCATGAGGTCTAGCATAGTTGTTGTTCGAACCTCCAGAACGTTTGTCATTCTCAAGTCCTTGAAAGGTGACATGATTTTGTCGTCTGTGAGGGGTTTTCTCACGAGTATCATGTCTTTGAGGTACATTTTCTGATCTGTCCCCACGGTAAATAACAACGGGTTTCTCTTCTTGATCCTGATTTTGTTGTGATTTAACATTTGGTTTAACAACTGGTTTTACTTCTTGTTTAATCACTTTGTTTTTCTCAACCCTCTGATTTTTACCATTTTTCTTTTCAACATTAACTGATTCATTTTGTGGCTTTTCAACAAAAGGTTTCTTTTGATCAGGATCAACAAGTGATTTACCCCTGTCATCTGGACAGTCTGCTGCTAAGTGTCCTTTCCCACGACACTTGTAGCATTTGCGAATTTTCACAGCGTTCTTCGGACGTTCCTCATGATCGGTCGAAGATGATGAGGCGTTGGTGGAATTTTTCAAAATTTGGTTCACAAACTGAGAGTTGGAACCGGTTTCGATTTTTACTTCCTCTTTGACAAAATCCTCCCCTTTAACAAACTCAGTTTTAGGGACATTTTTCAAAGCCTTTTTATTTTTCCCACGTGACTTTGGTTTTGACTTCTCATTTTGAACTTGATTGAAAATTTCCAAAATCTTATTGCTTATCAAATTTTCAATGTTTTCAAGATTCACCTCATTTTTCTTAGAAATTCCACTCTTCTTTGACTGATCTTAGTCAGTAACTTCATCTGGCCCAGATTCTGGCTCACTTTGTGGTTCAACTGTCAGAGGGGTCGTTGGCACAAAACTTGCCAATTCAGGATCAATGCTTGGCATCGATGTATAGTTATGGTTTACCGGAGGAGGCACCTTAGTATAACCAATGCCAAACATTTCTTCCTCAGATTCTTTGAGACGTTGGCTGTTAATACAGAAATTCATCACTTCGGATGAATCCCTGAATTTTTCAATCTTTCTTTGCAAATCTAAAATCAGATTATCTTTTTCCAAAATAATTTTGTTCTTTTCCAAAACACAATTTTGACTTATTTCAAGTTCAGATTTTAATTCTTGATTTCTAAGATTTCCCTTAGCCACTAGTCTCTCAAATTCAGAGATATCATTTTTCAGCGCTTTTATCTTAATTCGGTGTTCTTTATCCGAATTAGACAACACAGCAATGAGTTCTCTGGATTTTTCTAAATCTGCAATTAAGTTTGTGTTATGAAGAGCATATCTATCAATTTTAGTCACAAACTCAACACATCTAGCACCTCGCTTATCTACAGAAGATGATTTTACCTCAATGCCAGCCATGAATGCACAAGCCTCGTTTTCTACGGAGTTTTCTTCCAACCTTTTAGCTTCTGCATCCGCAAATTGCTGCATTTCAGCTGTGGAGATGTTGAATTCAAAGCGTTCTCCCTTTTCTCCATCTTCTGTCTTGCTAGACTTCTCAACAGTCTCTTCGATCGAAGGACTTTCATTCTCAGCAACATTCCCCGAATCCAACTCTTCCCCAAAAACTTCAGCTACAACTGCAAGCTCCTCAATGCTAGTCTCTTCGACAACCTCTTCATACACTTCTTCGTTCACAATTTCAGCTATAAATGCTTGTGACACAATTGCTCCTGAGATGTCTTCCAAAGCACAACCCCAGTCATAAGGCTCAGTCACACTTTGTAGAGGTTGAGCCACCATAGCATTGTTTGTCGAAGGTGTAAGATTTTCAGACCCACTTGAACGAGCACTTGAGTTAGAGGCAGCATTTGATGCATTGTTTTGAGGTCTTGAATTGTTTCCTCGGGAGTTGTTGTCTCTATCAGATCTTTCCATCTTCGGTTTTCGACAATCCCGTGCGAAATGCCCGTAGATACCGCAGTTGTAACACTTTACTTTTGACATGTCGACTCCCATTCGAGTCTTTGTCCGACCTCCTATGAACTTTCTACCTGTCTTCAACAGAAACTTCTTCGCTCTACGGACTAACAATGCCATATTGAGCTGTAGATCAAGTTCTTCCATTTCGTCTTGATCTATCTGATCAAAGTCCTCATCGAGACTTGACGATTCAACGAGTTTCCCAAGACAGAAGTTCTCGTAGGCAGTCATGAAGGACGCCAACAGACCCATATTTTCTTCAATCAACTTCAAACCGCTTGCATCTATCTTAGGAATGTTCAAACTTGTTCCTTGAGATTTCTGAGCTCCACTAGAAGAGTACATCCCTTGATTGAAATTGGTTGTTCCACTTGAACTAACACTGTTGCTTATAAAGGCGTGTTCACTTGCAAAACCTTCATTCTCCGAATATAAAGCAACACCAACTCCATTGTTACTACCCTTCTCTATTTGTTTCGAAGCCTTATATAACTGAGGATCCTGGAGCTTCTCGAAATCAGATGCTTGATCTTCCATATTCCAGGCATAACCCTTCAGCTTTTGAACAACTTCTTCCAACGAGAGCTCCTCATAGAGAATACCCTCTCTAATCAATGCGATGTACATATTCCATTCTCTAGGAAGACAATTCAGAAACTTCTCGACCTTCTCAAATTCAGTGTAGATACCCTCCTGACTTCTATCAAGTTCGCTCAACAGATGATAAAATTGATTCACAGTGTCATCAATTGACTCATTCTTTAACGCTTTAAACACAACGAATTGAGTTTTCAACTTCTCGAGTCGTCGTTTCTTGTAAATTGCATTTCCTTCATATCGCTCAATCATGCTATCCCACAACTCTTTCGAGCTATTTCTCTTACGGAACGTATGAAGTATCGATTGTGGCATTGCCATTGTTATCATTGACATAGCTTTCTCTTCACAGTCAAAGAATCTCTTCTGTTCGTCAGTGAGCCCCAAATACGTATCAATCGTCAACGTACGTACTGGAGTAGCTCCACATCCTTTAACAATACACAACCAGATTTTGATGTCTTTTGCTCGAACATATCTTTCGAAACGCTCCTTCCACTCAGGAAAATCAAGCTCGTTGATCAACAAAGGAGGTTTGTCGTTACTCCCTACCTCAGCATTGTGCTTGAGGTTTTGCACCATTGCAGTCAGATTGTTGTTTGCCATTTCAGAAAACAAACAATAGGTTTCCAAGAAAGAACTGTGTCACTGAACAGATTCTCTAAGTCCAAACTCGGAGAGAAAACACGGAGTGAAATGTCTGAGCTTTAATCAGAGTGTGAAACCCGGATCACAAAAACCTGAAACACAACACAAACAGAAAAACTCGGACACTACACTGTTAGGAATCTAAACTCAGACTACCTAAAGGTTAGGTTAAACTTCGGACACAGTGAGCTTTGGACTACAAATTCTGACTAAACTGAGAACACACAATAGAATTCGGACTATAGTGATGAAATTCGGACTAATACTTCAGTAACAATGAAAAAAAAAACAAAAAAACAAAAACCTCGGACTAAACAAAATAGAAAAAATTCGGACTCTATAATAACTAAAAGATCGGACTCTAATGACTAAATAAAGAAAAAAAATAATTAAAATTCGGACTTAAATAAGGACCCTACAAAAAGTCGGACTCTACTAAAAAATCAGACAAAATCTATTTTTTTTAAAAGTCGGAACAATAAAAGCTATTTTAAAAATTCGGAGACACTAATAAGGAACTAAAAAACTCAACAAAGAAGTCGGACAAAGTCAAACTTCTTAAACCTCGGACTCACTTAATTTAAAGACAAAAGTCGGACTAAATGAGATGTAAAAGTCGGACAAACTAATAAATAAAAGTGACTCTAAAATTTGACACAAGTAAAGGAGACACAAAATAAACTACGGACGGGACCTAATATATTAAACAAGAGATCGGACTCAACAATAATAAAAGATAAAGTTCGGACAAATAAAGATACTAAACAAAAATTCTGACTAAACTAATGACTAAAAAGTGGACACAAGAGACATAAAAAACTCAGACTATTAGTTAATGGCATAAAATTCGGACTCAAATTAACAAAAGTCAAAAATTCGGATAAAGTCAATAAAGGTCGGACTCTAGAAAATTAAAGTTCGGACCTCTTTTTTTTGTTTTTTTTATTTTAAATTCGGACACTAGAGGATATAAAATTCGGACTAACTCTATGGTTAAAATTCGGACTAACTATCAAGTTATAAAAGTCGGACAGGAGGATTGAGAAATACGGACTATCTAAGCTTATAAAATCCGGACAATAAAAATATTAAAAATTCGGACTCTAGTAATAAGAGAAAAATGGGACTATTATAACAGATGGCATAAAGGTCGGACAAGACTAAAAGTCGGACAATAGGACTTTAAAGATCGGACTATCTAAAAGCCATATTAAACCTCGGACTATCTAAACATTGAAACTCGGACTCCACAAAGAAGTTAAAATTCGGACAATCAAAGCTTATAAACTTCGGACAAGCAAAATCTAAAACTCAGACTAGCTTAAAAATTCGGACAAGGACAAAGGTCGGACTGAATGATTTGAAACTCAGACAAGTCTCAAAACTCAGAAGAAACCAATCTCCGGACTATCTCCCCAATGTGACTACACACTGGTTCAACAATACCCCAAGACACAAACACAAAGTGTAAACCATGGACAAAGTTTCCAAAAATCAAACTCAGAATCTTTTTCGCCTTCAAAGCTCAGTATTAACAAGAACCAAAAACCCCTGTAAAACCCAGATGAAGAAAACACTAGAAATCACCAAACAACTCAAAATCCATCATCAAATCACTAGATATGAATGAAGAATCATGAATAAAACACAAAAACTCACTAAACTCTCACTAAACCCAATCAAAATATGAACTTTTCTCACCAAAACCTTCAAACTAAGAACACCTACAGTAGTATGAGCACACTGCTCTGATACCACTTGTGAGGCCTTCTAATCCAAGATCTCACTCAGCTAAAGCAACCAACAGGTGTGCGGAATCCACCTGATGATCAACCACTACAGATGAAACACTAGAATGCAAGGATTTGAGAGAGAAATCAAGAATACACTGAGTATTCTTGATGAAGATGAATGACGTCACTCACACAAAGCAGCCGCCAGACAAAAGACAATGATTAGGGTTAAGTGCACAGAAATTAACACAGAAATCGTTACCTTGTCTATTCCATATAAAGTATATATACAAGGCAAAGCCCGGACTTTCAAGACTAACTAGAAAGCCCGGACAAAATATATAGCACAAAGCTCAGACCTTTGCCTAGACAAAACTCAGACAAAAGCTACACTAACAAAACTCTGACCTTAGTCCTATACAAAAAACTCTGACTAAGGAAAACATCCATAAAACTTGGACAAAGTGTCCCTAGGAAAAACTTGGGACTAATTTTGAACATATGTACAATAAAGACCCTAATAAATTGGGAGACATGCACTTATCACCAAAAGTGCATTAACAAGGGTCGTCTTCGAAAATCACAAGAAAAATGTTAGCCTTGTGCGAGGTAAAAAAAATTAGGCGTTATTCGAAAATCAAAATTAAGCATTAAATGTCACTAAAAAAACCTAAAAAATAAGATAAATTAAAGAATTTAGAGACGCTAGGATTATAACCCATGTCTCCTTTTGTTTAAGCAATGGATTAAACACTAGCACAAGGGCTCATTTATATTATCTGTTGTTTCAGTGCATACACATCTCTTATAGAGCGTAAATTCTATACAAAATTAAAAAAAAATGCCCTCGGAGGGTTTGGGCCTTGTGCCGTCGCCAACCCTACACCCCTACGGGCCAGCCATGTGTCAAGCTATGGGCTCCAATACACCTCCTCACCATAGGGCGTCACATAGAAAAAAAGAACCAAGGGGGTACTAGGATCGAACAAGAGACCTCAATATCTTCGATGGGGATGTATAAGCATGTGCCCAACCGATATTAAATCTTTTAGTTTAATCTTTAACAAGTTATACAGATTGTGTCCATCTTAGCAGCTTGCTAAGGCCTAAGAGTGGGACGTTTATGGTTGAATAAAATGGCTTCCCTTTTCATTCAATAAAAGATCTATTAAAAAATTAAAAGGCCAACCAGAAGTATTTTATTAACTATGTGACAAATGTATGGTATAACATAAAACTGTTAGGATTTTCATTATGACCCATTAAGTCACTGACCCATTCATTTTACTAAATGTTTCCCCTTAACCAGCTAGTAGTTTCATGCCCCTTGACCCCTTCTTAGTAGCTTCCATGCACTAATTTCATTTACCAGTGCTAAATTTATTGGATAAACTTCACTCGTTTAATCATTTATTTGTTTCTACTTTTGACCCCTTCAATCCAAATCGTGTCGTAACACGCGAGTTAACGTCAACTTGTTTGATACAAAATACAATCTAAATCAAACTTTTGTTTAATCACCGGGTGACATTGAGTGTTTTGGGGACGTATCTCTAAATTACGAGTTGTGTGATTAATATTCATGTTGAAAAGATATATTTATTTTTACATTTCAATTCAACTACTAATATAATTTAGTTGCTTGTTTTACTACTGCTACTGCAACTTGGAATGAATTAAGATATTTAGGCAAAGCTTATTTGGGCTGGGAAAACTAATGGGCTGGAAGCACTAGAGCTAATGATGTAGTTATGAGGACGGTCCTAGAGGCTAGAACCCAAGTGGTAATGTTTACTTTTTTTTTTTTTTTTTTTTTTGAAGGTGTGAATTATTCGCGAATTTTGGGAGGTGTAGCATATGTTTTTATAATTGGGTCCGCGCTAGAGAACCCTCTCGCATAATAGATCCCCAATTTAAACCACTCAATGAGAAACTTCTATCACCCAGACTCGAACTTAAGACCTGTAGGGAAAAACTCATCTGGATCCACCATAGGTGGAAGTGTGGAACTTAAATACCCATGACCACAACTAGAGCACTAGTGATGGTTTGGTAATGTTTACTTAATATCTTAATGTAGTACTCTTAACATTACAAATTATATTAAATTATCTAACGTGTATGCCTCAAAATTTAAGCATCGGTGGGATGTTCGTCAATCTGATACATTATCATCCATCATCGATCATAGTCACTTTAATTCCGGTGGGTAGTTGCAGGCGTCATTTTATAGGAATTCAGACGGGTATAATTTTTGTGACGGTGAAATTTATATATGGTGTGAAACGGTGGCAAACAACGACGGAAACAGTGGATGGAGAAGACGTCTCGGTGTCTGTTTGTTTATTTCTTTTCAAACGGCGCGTTAGTTTGGTTAGCATGTTGATTAGCATATTTGTATCTCCGGTTGTTGTTTTCATGTTGTATGATAAAAAAGAGTTATTAGTTAATACATTGGATGGAAGTTGTGGGTGAAAGGGTATCTTCATTTATGCAAGGGGTGTAACCCAAAATGGTATACTAAGTTACAAATTGTATAAGAGTATAATTATCTAACGTGTATGCCTCAAAATTTATTTTCTTAACCTATATAATTTGGTATAATGAATTGATGATTTATAATTTGGTATAATGAATTGATGATATATTTGTATAATGAATTGAGGATTTATTCTGATGGTGAATGAATTATCTTAATGTTTCCAAAATTAATAATCGTCTTTGTTTCATAAGATTTGGGGGTATTGTTCAAGATTTATTAGATTGATTTTATAATCATCATGATAATTTCACCCCCAAGTATGAAGTATCAAAGACATTACTTACTCTACGAGTATGAAATACTGTAAAAAAAAAATAAGGTGCTATGTTAACCATGTCGGATATAAGCAGAAAATTATTTTTTAGCTATAATATCTGCGTGAGTTTAAACAAAAGATAATTATACAACATTATCATGATCTTTCAAGAAAAATAGTGGGGTCAAGTTTTTTTTTTTTTACCCAATGGTATTTGACAAGGATTCTATCTACACGACATTTAAGTTGGAAGTTTTGTTGGAAATTAGTCAAGAATTATAGTTGTCATAATAAGTATTGGGAGTAACATTTACTCCAATGTAATGCGTTTTTTTTTCTTCCTATGGAGACACTTGGGAGTATAGTTGACCATTGACTTACTTTCTATTATGCATTATCCACCAAGCAAAAGTTATGGTTGTCAATCGATTTGTCTTGATGACTTCTAATATCATGTGTAATGTCAGGGGCGGAATCAGAGTGGGGTCAAGAAGGTTCGTTGACCCTCTGGTCATCGGAACTTTTTGAATATTTATTTATAAATTTTCAGTTTTTGAATAACAAACTTAGAGATGGACCCCCCTAATTTGAACCAGTATAGATTATAAGCTTATAATAACCCCGTAACTAAATCGTTATGGTTCCGCCACTGGTAATGTGAATTATACTATTATGAAGTCATACGACTTATTTGTTCTTGATTTTTTTTGTTAGCAATAATAATCATCATTTATCTACTTTTTTTTGTTAGCAAAAATAATCATCATTTATCTAATTAAATTGTTTCTCACTATAGATGCGCTTTTATGGTTAAGGTCGTAACGATAGAAGGTTGTATTTCAACGGCACTGAGATAAAGCATGGTTTTGGTCCCTATTTCCTTATGGCCCATAAAATCTAAGAAAAGTCCATGTAGGTAATTTGACTTTTGAGATTGTTGGTGATGAGTTTGTGCCTTTATGGTTTATGATAAACTAGTATTAAACACCGCTCTTCTTCATCATGGTGTAATAATTCACAATTAATATTAATTCAAAGGAAAAAAAAGAAGAGAGTTAATGGAAATTAAAATTGACTTGGTATCAAGTTTTATGATATAAGTAATCCAAATGATCCAAAAGAGAATTTTTAGTGTTCACAATTCTCTTTATTAGTATATAGAATAACTATACATTCACAAAGATGATACAAAAATGACAAGATTGAAAGTAATTTATTTATTTATTTTGATTAAAAAATGCTTCAAGTTTTGTGATCCGTTTTTGGCCTAAAAAGATTGAGCCGGAAGGACTAACCAGATAATTATGTATGTCTTTTGTGCTATTTTATTTTAATGATTTATAAAAGTCTGATCACTAGGGTAAACTTAATGGTAAAAGACCACTAAACGGTATTATACAACATGAGATTATCATGATCTTTCAAGAAAAATAGTGGGGTCAAGTTTTTATTACGATAACAACATTTAAGTTGGAAGTTTGTTGGAAATTAGTCAAGAATTATAGTTGTCATAATAAGTATTGGGAGTATCATTTACTCCAATATAATGCGTTTTTTTTTCTTCCTATGGAGACACTTGGGAGTATAGTTGACCATTGACTTACTTTGTATTATGCATTATCCACCAAGCAAAAGTTATGGTTGTCAATCGATTTGTCTTGATGACTTTTAATATCATTTGTAATGTAACGGGCGGAACCAGAGTGGGGTCAAGAGGGTCCGTTAACCCTCTGGTCATCTGAACTTTTTGAATATTTATTTATAAATTTTGTGTTTTTGAATAACAAACTTAGAGATGGATCCCCTAATTTAAACCAGTATAGATTATAAGCTTATAATGACCCTGTAACTAAATCTTTATGGTTCCGCCACTGGTAATGTGATTTATACTATTATGAAGTCATACGACTTATCTGTTAATTTAAAAAGTAGTGTATTATGAATGGTAGTGTAAATGAATGTGCAATTGTTTGATATTTGTAATGAATTACGAAATTTGTCAAAGAAACGATACAAATACACATGTGAATGGGTAACTGTTACTCGAAAAAAATTTTGAATTTTTTATTGACGAAATATAGCGATTTTTCCAAAAAAAAAAGTAAAAACTGTGGGTGTTTTTTAGATGTTTTTAGGTATTTTTTGGTTGTATTCACATTGGTTCTCGTGGTTCTCGCAAAAAAGGGTGGTTCCTAACGGATTCTTCTCATATATATATATATATATATATATATATATATATATAGGGTAGGGTTCATAAGTGAACAATAATTTATTTGTGAACAAAATGAACTTATCCTGACCATTGATTTTGTATATCTAGATTTTTTCTTTAATGGCAAGATTGTAATTATCTTTTCTAACTTACAAGTATTTTAATAGACACAAGGGTATAATTGTATACTTATATCTTCATTTAATTAATTAATTTTTTCTCTCTCCTAATTTCTCTTTTCAATTAAAAGAATATTTAATTACATTCTCTATATTTTTTTTTCTCTCACATATTACCTAACTTAATATTTCATAATTTAAAAAAAAAAATACAAACATTATCAAATATTGTTCGAGCTAGAACACAATTAAAAATATTTAATTACATTCTCTATACATATATGTATTAGATCGTTTGATGAGAAGATGTATAGTGGAAACAATATGTAGTAATACACAAGTGTATAATTATGATATATATCGACATGTATACACTATTTACTTGAATAATACACAGGTGTATACGTCTGGTATATACCGACCCGTATACACATATGTACTTGAATAATACACAAGTGTATAAATCTGGTTTATACTAACCCGTGAAAACAAGATGTAATAATACACAAGTGTATAAGTCTTGTATATACTGACCTGTATACATATGTTAAAAATCATCATTTAATTAGGTTTAATATTTAATTTTAAAAGGAACATAACAATTTATTTAAAAAAAACATTAGCCTTTCAAGCTCTTATAATTAAAATAATAAAAAATAAGAGAGAGAGTTAAGAGAGGAGAAACTTAAGGGATTTTAATTAAAAGTGTAGGTCCCTCTACGGAGGATGACGAACCTAAACATTGTTATACAAACCCACTAGCGAGTGCGGAATCCAAGCTAGCAAGCAAACCGGGATGAAGCAAGTATAAACACAAACACACAAGGATTCACCGATTAACACCACTGTATTAATACGTATGAAGGTTCCGGTTACAAGCACAATGTTTACAAATCTAACTTGCAAACTCTCAAAGTGTGTGTGTGTGTTTCGGACAGAATGCTCTCAACAATTCTCTCTATCTCTCGGGTGTGCTTCTGTCTCACAAGTCTATCTCTGCATCTCTGTCTTCTCACATACACTACATGGGTATATATATACCCAGCCCAACATGTCTGGTCCGAAGGATCCGATAGATGGTCCGAAGGATCATCTATCGAATACATGGCTTTCGAAGGATCACAAGGACCTCGAAGGATGATCTATCGATCATCCATCAAAGGTTCATCTTTCGAGCACCTCGAAGGATCAACAATATCCTTCGATGTGCTATCCTTCGATCCAGACAATTCAACCAATGACTAACTGTTTGACCAAGTCAATCCGGAGGATGGTTGACTCGGTCAACTTACAGACTAACTAGGACATCGTTTTACATATAGACCGAGTACAGACACAAGTGCATCAACAAACTCCCCCTTGGCTGTATTTTTGTCTTTATCTTCTATAGTTGTAGACTCGTCTCGAACTTCGATGGTCTTTGGTCTTCGAGTTCTCAAAACTCTGATGTCCTTTCAAGTCTTTAATGTCGGAGGATCTTCAAAGTTTTCACGTCTTGAAAGCAGAGAGTGTATCAACAAACTACCCGTATCATGTAGGAAGTGTGTTGACAAACTCCCCCTTAACATAAGCTCCCCCTTGAGTTATGCTCGTGAAATACTTTATCTTTATGAAGTGAGATCCTTATGGTGTTGATGATGGCCAGCGGCAACTCGATCATCTTCATCACTTGAGTGCCTTCACGTCGTGTCTTCATTCCGAAGCTTGTCATCGACCATGTTCTCCTTGCCTTTAGAATCTGCACATGCAAGAAATCTAAACGCGTAATGAGAACAACTGCTTGGAATATAGTTAACATAAACCAATGACACAAATGACCATGTCACAAATCAAACACTGTCCGACAGTTGAAAGTTTAATAAAAATTTGACAATTTCAGCCTTTAACTTTCAAAAACTTGCAAATTTCGACCGTTTATGAAGATTTAGCCAATTCGGTTTTCGTTCAGGTTTCAGGCAACGAAGACTCGAGTTCCAACATCGTACGATCGAAAATAGAATAGAAATAAAATCTTTTTGGTATTTTTGAATTTTTCAAATGTAAAGACTGAAAGCAGTAAATAAATATGTACAGACATTCTTTTTGCGAGTTTCTAGGGTAAGAAAATCATATCAGTGTACGGTCATGCCAAAACACTCTTGTTGTTCAGTTAATTAACATTAAGATAAGCATTCTATAACAATTATCGGTATTGTTGTCCACTTAAGCTCGACTTATCAGATGTAATCATGTTTAGGGGATACGTTAATGTATGATTTATACTTACCGACCGGTGTTCATCCACATCACGACACATTCCCGTATCAAGGTATGCACGAGGGTTCATCTTATCGGTGAGTTTACCGATCATCATCTGTTTGACCGTCTATGATGTGAGATTCTCACTTATTTTGAATTGAAAGCAAGCCCTATGTGATATAATCACTTATTAATGAGGAACTTGATTTTCATATGCATGAGGGCACAGGAGCAAGTCCGTGAACAGGTCAGTACTTTCGTACAGCAGAGAGACGAACTTGACTCCCGGATAAATGTGATATTTTATCACTTATTTGATTTGGACATGTGATTGTTTATCTCTTATTGAGGTCGAATGCATTATGTATTATGTACACGTATGTATAGTATCATGGAAGATCTTAGACTTAGTCTATTTATAGAAGCAACCGTGATACCCAGATGATAAGCAGCATAAGGACCGAATATCTCAGAACCTCGGCAATCTATCAAACGAAATTTCGGTACTAAGACCATATGCCAATGAATGGCTCCCACCTGATCTTCAGTCGGTTTAAGATTTATATCACCCTGCACACTTTAAAATGATTGTGAGCCTACCGATACATCTTATATAGAGCTGCTTATCGTTTTTCATTTAAGGTTTAAAGAGGCTTGGATAGACCACTGATGTACTATCATTTTCTCTTTTGCTTGCCAGGAAACTCATTTTTGTTTTTCTATTGTTTTTGTGTTTTTGAAATTTTTCGATGTTTTTGGATTTTCAGATTTTTGGATTTACTCCCCCTAAAATCAATAAACTAAGACAAATTTAAAACCACAAAGGTATTTACAAAAATGATTTTCCGATGTTGGTTTACTCTTGCTTGACCTTAATGCCGTTTACCAATAGTAAAAAGTCAAATCTTGATTTGTCAAACACTTTGGTAAATAAGTCGGCACGTTGGTCATCGGTGTGGACCTTAACAACATCGATTAATCTTTTCTCAAAGCAATCACGTATAAAGTGATATTTGATTTCGATGTGTTTGGTTTTTGAATGCTGCACAGGATTTCTAGTGATCTGTAATGCAGCAGAGTTATCAACGTAAATAGGTGTAGTTAGGAATTCAAAACCGTAGTCCCGCAATTGTTGTTGGATCCACAGAACTTGGGAGCAACAACTTGAGGCAGCAATGTATTCAGCTTCGCATGTTGATGTTGCGACACACGTCTGCTTCTTGCACTGCCATGTGACTAGGCGATTTCCTAAAAACTGACATCCAGCCGTTGTGGATTTGCCGTCGATCTTACATCCGCCAAAATCAGAATCACTGAATGCGACCAATTCAAAGTTATTATCCCTAGGATACCACAGACCGGTGTCTGGGTAAGCCTTCAAATAACGAAAGATCCTTTTTACAGCTGCAAGATGAGAGTCTTTCGGATTGACTTGATATCTGGCAAGCAGGCACGTTGGGTACATTATGTCTGGCCTTGATGCTGTGAGGTACATAAGAGATCTGATCATAGCGCGGTAATATGAAGGGCTAACAGCTTCTCCCTTCAAATCTGGAGTAATTCCGTGATTTACTGCCAATGGGGTACCAATGGGCGTTGCATCAGACATCTGGAACCGGCTCAAGATGTCGCCAACATATTTAGTCTGATGGATGAATATCCCAGACTCCGTTTGTTGCACTTGTAGGCCCAAGAAGAAGTTCATCTCCCCCATAGCACTCATCTCGAATTTATCCTGCATTATGCGCTCGAAATTCCTGCACAAGACATCATTTGTAGAACCAAAAATAATATCATCAACATATACCTGTACTAGAAGAAGATCTCCATCTTGTTCTTTGATGAAGAGAGTACAGTCGATAAGACCCCGTCGAAAACCGTTCTCCAGCAGATAGTTTGATAAGGTTGCGTACCAAGCTCGCGGTGCTTGATGAAGACCATAGAGAGCTTTGTTGAGCAACCAAACCCGATCGGGATGGATAGGATCTTCAAAACCTGGAGGCTGTTCGACATACACCTCTTCTTCTACCACACCATGTAAGAATGCACTTTTCACGTCCATCTGATAAACCTTGAATCCTTTGAAGGACGCATAGGCTAGAAAAATTCGAATTGCTTCGAGACGTGCCACTGGTGCATATACTTCGTTGTAGTCGATGCCTTCTATCTGACGAAAGCCTTGAACGACTAAACGAGCTTTGTTTCGAATAACCACTCCACGGTCGTCCTTCTTGCATTTGAAAACCCATCGAGTACCAATCTTCTTGTAGTTCTCAGGTTTCTCGACAAGCTTCCAAACACCAAGCTTTTGAAATTGCACCAATTCTTCCTGCATGGCTTCAACCCATGAGCTGTCTTTCATTGCTTCTTTCCACGATTTTGGTTCTTCTTGTGACACGTAACACGCGAAGGACCAGTCATTCTGTTGACCAGACTCTCTTATAGCTGAATACAAACCAGCATTCCGGTTGTTTCTCAGCTGATTACGCGTCTGCACACCGCGATGGACATCTCCTATTATGTTCTGCTGGGGATGGGTATCATGAATCCTCATTTCAGGATTATCTGGCACACGAGCATTGATACCTAAATTGTTAAAATTAAGATCAACAACCAACTCCACACCAGGGATGTGTGTAGAGGTGGATGCATTCCCTTCAGCAGTATCCACATTCTACACATGAGGTGTATCAACAGAAGCACCTTGAACTGGAGCAACTGGAGCAGAAGATCCTTCAGCTGCATCATGATATTCGTCATCTTCAGAAGACTCATTATAGTCAGCAGCATCTTCATAAACCTCATTTTGAGCCATATTGTTGATAGATGAAGAACCTTGAGGGTCAACAACAATAGGTCTAACCAAAGGCGAGAGAGCAGCGTTGTCACTTTCCAACAACATTCTTGCCGCTGCTGATTCCTCGTCAAAGGTTGGCAGATTGAAGGAGTCAAACAGTCCATCATAATCGAACATCCACGGATCACCCGGATCCCTAACAGGACTCGTATACCTTTGAACCCCCACCTCACTCCATAGCTCTACCTTTTTGGTAGCTAGATTCCAGACACGAAAGTTTGGAGTTTGGTATCCAAGAAAATAGCCCTCGATAGCCTTAGCACCAAATTTGCCATCTGGTTCAATCATGGTACAAGGACCACCAAAAGGTTCTAGGTAAGAAAGATCCGGTTTCCTTTTCTGAAGGAGTTCGAAGCAAGTCTTGCCATGTCTCTTTACTGTAAGAACTCTGTTTAATGTGTAGCACGCAGTCGACACAGCCTCCCCCCAGAATTGAATAGGGAGTTCCGACTCAACTAACATTGTTCTCGCAGTTTCTATAATCGTTCGATTCTTCCTCTCAGCGACACCATTTTGTTGTGGAGTATAACGAGAACTGTACTCATGAAGAATGCCTTTAGAAGTACAAAACTCATCCATAACTTGATTCTTGAATTCGGTTCCATTGTCGCTTCGGATCCTTTTCACTTTCAAGGAATAGAGATTCTCCAACATAGTGAGAAGATCCTTGAGGATGCCAGGAGTTTCACTCTTGTGTGCCATGAAGGATACCCAAGAAAATCTAGAGTAGTCATCAGTAACTACTAGGCAATATGCATCACCGAACATTGTCTTGTGCTTCATAGGTCCAAAGAGGTCCATATGAAGACGTTCGAGCGGCAAGCTGACCGTGTTGATTTTCTTCAAGGGATGGGATTTCTTCGTTTGCTTCCCTTTTTGGCACGAGACACAGATATCTTGTAGATGAAAACTCCGTACAGGCACACCATTCACAAGATTGTTTTTCACCAAATGGTTCATTTTTCTCAAGTGAATATGCCCCATTCTTATGTGCCATGAGATTGACTCCTTTTCCGTGGCTTTTGAGACAAAGCAGGTGACTTGTGCAGATGTTGTAATCGCCTGGCTCATATCGAGAATGTAAAGATCATTAACTCTCGGTGCCGATAAGAGAATCCATTCTTGTGGAATTTTGAATCCTGGTTTTAGCACATAGCAGCCGGCATCATCAAAATGCACGGTGAACTTTTTATCGCAGATTTGAGACACGCTCAGAAGATTGTGATCAATTTGCTTCACATAGTTGATCTTGTCGAAACATACAATACCATTGGAGACACTTCCCTCTCCAGTGATATATCCACCTTTATCTCCCGCAAATGCGACATAGCCTCCTCTAATATTTCTCACGTCGTACAGAAGCCGTAAGTCGCCAGTCATGTGCCTAGATGCTCCACTATCAACAATCCAATGACTGTTAATAGTTCCTCCTGGAACACCCTGCACATGTCATTTAAAACATTAGTTGAGAATGGGGACCCAAGCCTTAGTGGTCTTGGGTCGTCCCTGAGCATCACGAAACGTATCAATCTCTTGATGGTTTTTAAGAACAACTGCTCCCCCTGAATTTTCATCCTTCTTAGGTAACCAAGGTTGTTTTTGCCTACCAGTTTTTGAAGATTCTGGTTTTGCAGGTTGTGACACACTTGGTTCCTTTTGAACTGTTTTAACTTCAGATTTTAAAGCTTTTTCAACAGTTTTCATGTTCTTACGTCGTTGTTTAGTTTCTTGTTCTTTTACAGTTCGTTTATCATTTTTAGGTGAAACTAACCGACGTTGAGGATGAATTGTTTCAGGTGGAGCTTTCTCAACAAATTTTTGCTTTGGAGCATTTGGGCAGTTTCTGATGATATGCCCAATTTCTCCACATTTAAAACATGTTCTCCTTTCAACAATCTTAGGAGAACTTGATCGACCACAAGATGTCGAAGTCGTGGACCCTGAGGTACTAGCCTTTTCATTACACCCATTTGTATGTTGAGTGTAATTGTTATCACTGTTTCGTTTTAAGATTGTGACTTGTTTTACAAAATCTGTGTTAGATTTGTTCTCAAAAGTTTCAATCTTATCAGTACCCTTGGATGACACGAACTTGACATCTTTTGCTTTCTTTTGAAATCGAGCTCCTTTTGTTTCAGACTTCATCTGAGAGACTTTATGCTTTTGAGCTCGTTTGACTGGTTGTTTACCATTAGAAGTACTAGGTTGTTGAGTGGTTGGAGATTTTTGATTCCTAAACTGTTTTCTAATCTCAGCCTTAGGAATTGGATCACATTGTGTTACCACAATTCCTGGAAGTGTTTTTCCCAAAAATTTGTTTGTGTTGTCTTCAAAGACTTTATCAATCAAAGATTGATTTACATTTTTAATTGGAAAAACGTGATCTGAGTAGATTTTATTATCTCCAACCAATGTATACAACACATTACTGCTTTTAACAGTAGACACACATGTCTTTTCAACCTTAACAGGATCAATCACTTGTTTCTCGACTGATGAGACAGTGGGAGTATCAGGATCACACAAGATGTGATTCTCAACGGGAATGACTACTCCTTTCATCTTGCCAAGTGATTTATCCTGATCACCTACATCCAATTCTGATTCATCATCCGATGACTCATAATCCTCAATAATTGGAGGATCTTGATTCATGGATGTTGAAGTTTCTTGCTGCTTTGTGGATGTGTTTGAAGAACTGTCCGGTTTGAACCCTAGGCTAGTAGCAAATTCCTCAACATCCAGAGGCACACTGGGATCATACCGAGGCATTTCTTCCTCATCAGGCATCTTGGTATAATTGTTCATCAAAGGGGGCGGACATTTCTTATACCCTATGCCTTTCTGATTTCCTTTCAGTTGTTGAACATCGATGATGTGATCAAGCACAAATCGGGAGTTAGAGTAACTATCCAATTTCTGTTTGATCGCATCATGCTCAGATTTGGCAATGGCTAATTGCTTCTTAGTTTCTTCCACAATGTTAATGTATTCATTTATACTTACTTGCTTGTGGTAAACTACTTTGTTTACTTCGGATACGTTTTTCTTTAAAGTTTCAATTACTGATTTAAAGTCTTTTTCGTTCCGAGTTAAAGCCATATTTGCCTCTTTGCATTTCGATAGTTCAATAACCAAACTTTGATTATGACTATGAAGCTTTTCTGATTCAAGCTTCATGTCAGCACATGATTTACAAACGCTAGGAGTAGGAGGTTCAGAAGTTACCTGACTCGAAGAGGCTGAGACATTAGCCATAAGGGCAGTTTGAAAAGAAAAAGCTCCATCTTCAGAGAAGAACTTTTCCATTTCCTTTGAAGCAGTAGCAGCCCTCCTAATCAGAATTGATTTCTGACATTTCAGCTTATCAGCTTCATTTAATAACTCCTGAATACCAGAACCTGCTTCCTCCTTCACATCAGATTCAGACTCTGATTGATTGTCCCCAGAAACAGAGCCTTCTTCATCAGAACTCCCAGAATAACCAGAACTGTCATCACTTTCAGATGACTTTTGATTGATGATCTTTGCATAAAGGGTTGTTCCACTTCCTTGATCACCGTCTCCAAACTGCACAGACCAGTTACATCCTTCATCAGCTTGAACTGTCAAAGCCCGATTGGTATTTGAAGGTCCAGGCTGGTTCTGATCGTTGTTGACTGCCACAATCCTCCTGTCTTGGTTTCTGAATGGGTTGTGATTGCCTTGTTTTGTTGGCCGAGTGCACTCACGTTTGAAGTGCCCTTTCTCGCCACAATTAAAGCATGTGACAGCATTAATATCTGTAAGACCCAGCTTATAAAACCAGATTTATATACATAAAAACCTAGCATTAGATGTCAAAATATTGACTTAACAAAAACTTTCATCATTTTAATCCATCTAGGCACCACAAACTTGTACTATTTTTTTTTTTTTACAAAATCATAACCAAGACATTAACTACAATTGTTTACATGGTTTTTAAAACAAAAGGTTATATGCGGAAGCGTTTGCGAGAGTGTTCGGTTCGAGTTGACTAGCTTGATCTTCATCCTTCACTTGGTACCTGAAAGCTATCATGTTTAACAATCATTAGTAGTATTAACCATGGTAATACACGTATTGGATTAGGATTGGTAACTTATCCCAAATCAAAAGTGAAAAATTCAGCAAAATTGGGCTCCACCGTAATTTACGGTATCACCGTAAATTACGGTGGGTCCTGGGCACTTTGGGTACCTACCGTAAACCAGGAGGTTCCCACCGTAACATTTTAATGGCCACCGTAAATTACGGTGCCACCGTAATTTACGGTGAGCCCTGCACTTGTTTTCTTGCTTTTTGACCTTGAGTATTCAAGTACCATTTTGCAGCGAAGTGACCCTAGACAGGTTTATTACCCACCCAAGGTTAATTTTTCCAATTTAGGACTAATACCCGTTATCACTTTCGCTACCCCGAAAAGGAAAAACTCCCTCATCAATCTATATATGACTATATCCGACTTTCGTATTTACCATCTACACAACTGTTCACAATTTCAATCAAGACTACAACTCCTATATAAGGAATTTAAACTTCACAACCATCATGGCATGTCTAAATTACGACTTACATAAAGGTTATATCCAAGCATTAAGCGAAAATGTCTATTTTCATGTTTCATACGAGACTTGTTTTGACCCGTTTGGTTGCTGAATCAAGCACCATTCTGGGCATGTAATTATACATGTTTGTCGCTTGTTTTGACCCATCTCGCTTGTTTAGGTCACTAATCATTTTCATGGCATTTTGGTAACCTTGATTATCATGTTTCAGAATTTATTATTTATACTAACATTAAGGTATAATGTAACGAAACAATAAATTTCGTACCTTTAGAGCGCGCCTTTCCCTCGTAAATCCCCTCCGGCTTGCCCGCTAGAGGAACCGGACTCCTTGCCTAGAAAATCCAGTTTTTAACATGTTTAGAATCATTTTCATGACCATTTTCTCATCAATTTCGAACCAATATAGAATCTGCGTTTTTATCCAAATTTTAACATTTAAGTCCTCACTTAGGCATTTCAACAAACACCTAGCGGGTCAGATTTTCCTACAATCATTACCAAGTTCATGACTTACAATCAAACCTCAAATTTCACTTTAATTAGTAAACCTTGCACACACCTTAGCATCAATATCACAGGAATTACCTCCTATAATGAAATTTATACTAGAATTATCATTCAAATCCTAGTGTTCATCATCATCTTATAAAACCCATAACCTAGCTTCCATGGATTCATGGGATTTCCTGAATTTGGGCATAAATTCACATGTAGTTGTCTAGGTTTTACTCCTAGACACTATATCATCATTAATCTAACTAGATTACTACCATGCATCAACAAATTTCGGATTGCTTAATTTCATGAGGATTTCAAGTAGAGAATTCTCATCAATTTTTACATACCTCTTAATCCTCTTGCGATGAGGATCACTAATTCGTGTTCAAGACTTGATTTAGGGCTGATTTGAGGCTTCAATTTAGAGTTTTGCTTGAAGTTAGGGTTTGGAAAAATGGGGGATGTCGCCCCTGCTTGTTCTTGATCGACCAGGACCCCCAATTGGGGTGTATGGTTTTGATTTTGTTACTATTAGTAATACAAGTTTCATTTTTGACAAGTTTAGTCCCTTGACTACCATTTTCTCTAGCTTCAAGTATTTTAACCATAATATGAGTTATTTCAAGACTAGAATTTAACTAGGTTAAGTTCTTAATTGGTAATTTCTTGTTTATTAATTCTTTGAACTTTATAATATACGGGTTTATGTTTTTGGGGTGTTACAAGTCCACCCCCCTTAAAAAGGGTTTCGTCCCCGAAACCGAATTACGTACCAAATAATGTAGGGTAGAGACGCCTCATCTCCTCCTCGAGTTCCCAAGTAGTGTCTGACCCTTTTCTGTGGTCCCATTTGACCTTAACTTGATATATCACTTTGTTCCTCAAATTTTTCTCTTTACGATCCAAAATCGCAATCGGTTTTACTGCATAGTTGAGACTGTTATCCACTTCGATGTCATCGTAGTGGACATGAGCGGTCTCGTCGGCCAAACATTTCCGGAGATGTGATACGTGAAATGTGTTATGAATCCCACTCAACTCTTCGGGTAATTCAAGTCGATAAGCTACCTTACCAACTCGTTCAATGATTCTAAATGGCCCAATGAATCTCGGGCTTAATTTTCCCCTCTTTCGGAATCTAATAATACCCTTCCATGGGGAAACCTTTAGCATGACCATATCGCCAACCTGAAACTCGATTGGCCTATTTCTTTTGTCTGCGTATGCCTTTTGTCGGTCTTGAGCCGCTTTCAAATGTGTCCGAACTATATCAATTTTCGCATTTGTAGCTCGGATTACATCAGTTGGTGCTAGCCCTCGCGGGCCCACCTCTCCCCAACATACCGGAGTCCGACACTTTCTGCCATATAATAGCTCATACGGGGCCATTTTAATGCTCGCGTGATAGCTATTATTATATGCGAATTCGACCAAGGGTAAATGGACTTCCCAACTACCCCCAAAGTCAATAATGCAAGCCCGTAGCATATCCCCCAATGTTTGTATTGTTCTTTCGCTCTGCCCATCCGTTTGTGGATGATAAGCAGTGCTAAGGAACAATTTAGTTCCCATCTGTTCTTGGAATTCACGCCAGAATTTCGAGGTGAACCGAGTATCTCTGTCTGATACAATGGATATCGGTACCCCATGCCTTGCTATGATTTCATTGGTGTATACCTCCGACATTTTCTCAGATGTATAAGTTTCACGAATCGGAATAAAGTGGGCGCTTTTAGTTAACCTATCCACGATCACCCAAATAGCATCACAACCACGACTTGTTTTAGGTAGTTTAGTCAATAGGTCCATCGTGATTTGCTCCCATTTCCAAACCGGAATTTCTAACGGTTGGAGTTTACCATACGGCTTTTGGTGTTCCGCCTTGACTTGCAGGCATGTCGAGCATTTTTTCACGTATTTCACAGTGTCTCGCTTCATTCCGGGCCACCAATAGTTTTGCTTCAAGTCATGATACATTTTGGTCGCCCCCGGGTGAATGGAATAACGGGATTTATGAGCTTCATCCAGCAGGAGCTTCTTAACACCACATGTGTTAGGAACCCAGATTCTATTAAAACGAGTTCTTAGGCCGTGACGGCCCACTTCAAGGTCTTTAACTTGACCAATTATTCTTTCCTTTTTCCAGTTTTCCGTTGATGTGTGTAAAATGCAACATATAAAACACATCAATTAAGGCATAAAACTAACCCTTTTTAAGTACTAATGTTGGAAAAAGAGTGTTTTTGTCTTCCTTTTGTATTTTCAGGATGAAATGAGCTCAAAATAGCAAAAGAAGCAAAAAGACCACTAATTCTACCATAAATACAAGAAAAGGAACAAAAGTGAACTGCCCGGACCCTCAACGGCACCTCCCAAGACAAAGAGATGAGAACAGAGTCTGAACACGCCCCGTGTCCAGCGAACACGGGGGCGTGCCCAGGAAGCAGCAGAAAAGACAAACCAGTAGAAGCTTCCATTGCTCACCACGGGGCCGTGCCCAGCGGGCACGGGGGCGTGTTGAAAGTACAGCAGGCGCATTAATTGTAATTTGCAATTACAATTAATGAAGAGAGAGAATGTCAGACGGGCACGGGGCCGTGTCCAGCGGACACGGGGCCGTGTCCAGCGTTCTGTTCAGCCTATAAATAGAGGAGCTTGGTTTCATTCTCTCTCATCCCTTGGCACACCACCTCTCTCACACTTCATCCACCACCCATCACCACCATAACACCATCATCCACCACCATCATCCATTGTCCATCATAGAGTGTGTGAGTCGTCTCGGGATCCAAGATTGATCGTAAGAGTTCTTGACAATCAAGGCCATGTTTGCCTAAGTCTCTTACATCACTTGGTGAAGACAAGTGTTTAGTATAATACTTTTTATTTTTAATCTTTTGCACTTTTTATTTGGTTTTGTATTAATGACTTTAATAACTAGTTACTTATGTTGAAGGTGATCTTTCCTTATCGTTTGTCCGTGGTGTCTTGGCATTATTTTACTGTCTATATAAAATAAAAGATTTTCACCATTCATATCTCCACGGTCTATATGGAGGTATGTTGGCTACCTGGTCGGGGGTTAAGGGAACGGTTTGGTAAGGGTCTTGCCCTTGTTCAGCGTTTAGAGGTCCTGCTTGGGACCTGGGTCAAATTTAGTAGGATCTCCTTCAATACCCATAGGTATTGGATGGCGGGGATCCAAACTCTTTGACCCCCTCATAAGCTAACTACTATTAATACTATAACCCGGCTATTTAGGACTGTATCCCTGCTGACTCAGACTACTTAGCCGAGGGTAACGTCACCGCCAAAAGCGGGGCCTACCATAATTTGCATTAATAACTTAATTCATTATCTTTCAATAATCCGACCCTTTAGGATTGTATCCTTGCTGACTCAAACTACTGGGTTGAGGGTAACGTCGCCTTCAAAAGAGGGGCCTACTACAATAACTAAGATAATCTCTTAAACAAGTGCAAAAGTGCGAAAATAATCAAAGGTTATACTAATACACGTGTCGGATCCAAGTGATTCATCTTGTCTATCTGTTTTTATTTTATTTTATTTTTCAGCATTTAGTTAGTTTTTATTTTTCTTAGTTTAAAACATTTTTCTAACTTTTTGATTTGATTAGACGTTGAGGATAAACCGGTATTAAAAGCTCTTGTGTCCTTGGACGACCTCGGTATCTTACCAACACTATACTACGTCCACGATGGGTGCACTTGCCCATATGTGTGTTTAGTGTTAGTGAATATCGTGTTTTATAAATTTAAAACTTGGCTAAAGTGTAAAAAGGGCTTAATTATACATTAAAAATATATACACACTGACACGCATCATCCGTCTTTACAGCTTCATCTTGTGCTTCTCGAATTCGTTCTAGTAAACTTGAAGTCACAACCAGTTGCATTGATCGTACCCGTATCGGGGCATAATCTGTTTTGCGACTCAGCGCATCGGCAACTACATTGGCCTTACCGGGGTGGTAATGTATTTCGCAGTCATAGTCCTTGACGGTTTCTAACCACCGCCTTTGCCGCATGTTTAATTCCTTCTGGTCGAAGAAGTATTTCAAGCTTTTATGGTCGGTAAAGATTGTAAACTTTACTCCGTACAAGTAATGTCTCCATATCTTTAAGGCAAACACCACCCCCGCCAATTCTAAGTCGTGAACTGGATATTTATTTTCATGAATCTTCAATTGCCTCGAGGCGTAGGCGATAACCTTACCTCGTTGCATTAACACACATCCGAGCCCCAATTGAGAGGCGTCCGAGTAAACCACCATGTCTTCAGTCCCTTCCGGTAAGGTCAGTACCGGAGCGTGGGTCAACTTTTCCTTGAGTGTTTGGAAAGCTTCCTCTTGTTTAATGCCCCACACAAACTTTTCCTCCTTATGAGTTAGTTTGGTCATGGGTAAGGCAATTTTGGAGAAATCCTGTATGACTCTCCGATAATATCCCGCAAGCCCTAGAAAGCTTCGGATTTCCGAGGGATTTCTTGGAGGGTTCCATTTCGTCACAGCTTCTATCTTTGACGGATCTACTAGTACTCCATCAGCACTAATAAGATGCCCAAGAAACTGTACTTCTCGTAACCAGAAAGCACACTTCGCGAATTTTGCATATAACTTCTCTTGTCTAAGTGTGTCTAATATTTCCCGCAAATGACACACAGTGCTCGGCTTCACTCTTTGAATATACCAGAATGTCGTCGATAAATACAATTACCGACTTATCTAGCATGGGTTTGCAAACCCGGTTCATGAGGTCCATGAAAGCCGCGGGCGCATTGGTCAATCCGAAAGGCATTACAAGGAATTCATAATGCCCGTACCTCGTACGGAAAGCCGTTTTGGGTACGTCCTCCTCCTTGACTTTCAATTGGTGATAACCGGATCGGAGATCAATTTTGGAAAACCAACTTGCTCCTTGCAGTTGGTCGAATAAATCGTCAATTCTTGGAAGTGGGTATCGATTCTTCACCGTGAGTTTGTTTAACTCCCGGTAATCGATACACATGCGCATACTGCCATCTTTCTTTTTCACGAATAAGACTGGTGCGCCCCACGATGACACACTTGGTCGGATAAATCCCTTGTCAAGAAATTCATGGATTTGAGAAATCAATTCTTGTAACTCCGACGGTGCAAGTCGGTATGGCGCCTTGGCCACGGGTTTCGCGCCCGGAATCAACTCGATTCCGAACTCTACCTCCCGTTCTGGCGGTATCCCCGGTAGTTCCTCCGGAAACACGTCTTCATAATCTCGCACGACTGGTACATCCCCAATTTTGAGGAGTTCCTTTTCCGTTTCGCTTGCATACACCATAAAGGCCTTGCATCCACGTTTCATGAGTTTGCGAGCTTCTAGTGTTGAGCATATCACCGGGTTACCTCCCTTTTCTCCATATATTGTAACTTGCTTTCCGCTAGGGGAAGTTAGTTTTATTTCCTTTCGGAAACAAACCACTTTTGCGTGGTAACGGGATAGCCAATCCATTCCCACTACCACTTGGAATTCTCCCATCGACATCGGGATCAAGTCTATTGCATATTCCTCGTCATCAATATTCATCGTGCAGTTTTGACATACATCATAGACAATAAAGCTTTTATTATTACCTATCTCTACCTCTAAAGGCATAGGTAATTTTGTTAGAACAAATGAGGGGTGTCGAATAAATCCATATGAAACAAAGGATTTATTCGCACCGGTATCAAATAACACACGTGCGGGAATTGAATTTATAGTGAATATACCTGAGACCACGTCAGGTTCGACCTTTGCTTCAGCAGCGGTCAATTGAAAGGATCTTGCTTTGGCTTTTGCGGCTTCACCTTTTGAGTCTTGCCCCTCTTTCTTTCCCGCCAATTCTGAGCACTCCGATCTTTTATGACCCGTTCGGTAACAGTTGTAACAAACGGTCACTTTTTCCGGGCATGATATAGCCATATGTCCCGTTTTTCGACATATAGGACAAGGCTTATCTTTGAAGCGACATTCACCCTTATGATTCTTGCCGCAGATTTTGCAACTTGGTGTACCGCCCTTTGCATCTGATTTCTTTGACGTTTCATTCGTTCTTGCTTTCTTGGTAGGGCTTGGATTTATATCCTGTGCCCTTCGTTCACCCCGCTCTATATTCTTCTTCAACTCAATCTCCCTTTCCCGAGCAGCATTGACAATCTCGGTAAGGGTCTCATACTTTGAAGGGGTTATGAACTCCCTGTATTCAGCGCTCAGCATATTATGGTAGTAATAGACTTTTTGTTCTTCGTTCGTGATCAGATCGTCACAGAACTTCATTTTGTCCATAAACACCCCCGTGATCTTGTCTATGGATTCACCCTTATGTCTGAGTTGCATGAACTCTTCCTTGATCTTGTTTATAACCGCTTTGGGGCTATGGTGTTTAAGAAACGGCGTCTTAAACTCCTCCCACGTCATGGCCTTAGCCGTTTCGTTTCCAATCTCCTTCTTTTTGTTATCCCACCAATCCTTCGCTTGACCTCTTAACTGACCCGTGCCATAAGCTACGTAGTCATTTTCATCACAATGTGTTCTCTCGAACACTCCCTCGATATCGCCTATCCATCGCTGACACACGATTGGATCAACTTCCCCATTATAGATAGGCGGTTTACAAGCTATGAATTCCTTGTATGAACAAGGTTTTCGTTCTCCGGATTTTTCCTTTGCTAGATTTGAATTATCTTCTAGCTTCTTGATTCTTTCTTCTACCACTGATAAAACCGTATTTTGGATTTTATCAATGAAGTTCGATAAGCTGTTTTCGATCGCCTTTCCAACTTCTTCGGCAATCACTATTCTCATCTGTTCGGTGACTCTTGGCACCGCATCACCGTCACCTCCGCTTGCCATCTTTGATACTGAAATGTTTACATATATTGTTAAACATTTCATTGTAATACATGTTTTACTTGTTTTGATTTGATCAAGTTCGCAACTTGACTCAATCATTCTTGTCTCATGTTTTTCTCGTGTTTTGAGTGTGCTTACACACTCTTGATTCTATTATTCTTGTTTCATGCTTTTTTTGTGTTTGAGTGTGTTTATACACTCTTTTCCATGTATATTCTTTTGTGAATTATTTCTATACTTCTAAATTTTACTTAAGCAATAACTCTTACCGGATGTTGATCAAGCTTGAACCGAACACTTATTGGCAACCTTAAGCTCTGATTACCAACTTGTAAGACCCAGCTTATAAAACCAGATTTATATACATAAAAACCTAGCATTAGATGTCAAAATATTGACTTAACAAAAACTTTCATCATTTTAATCCATCTAGGCACCACAAACTTGTACTATTTTTTTTTTACAAAATCATAACCAAGACATTAACTACAATTGTTTACATGGTTTTTAAAACAAAAGGTTATATGCGGAAGCGTTTGCGAGAGTGTTCGGTTCGAGTTGACTAGCTTGATCTTCATCCTTCACTTGGTACCTGAAAGCTATCATGTTTAACAATCATTAGTAGTATTAACCATGGTAATACACGTATTGGATTAGGATTGGTAACTTATCCCAAATCAAAAGTGAAAAATTCAGCAAAATTGGGCTCCACCGTAATTTACGGTATCACCGTAAATTACGGTGGGTCCTGGGCACTTTGGGTACCTACCGTAAACCAGGAGGTTCCCACCGTAACATTTTAATGGCCACCGTAAATTACGGTGCCACCGTAATTTACGGTGAGCCCTGCACTTGTTTTCTTGCTTTTTGACCTTGAGTATTCAAGTACCATTTTGCAGCGAAGTGACCCTAGACAGGTTTATTACCCACCCAAGGTTAATTTTTCCAATTTAGGACTAATACCCGTTATCACTTTCGCTACCCCGAAAAGGAAAAACTCCCTCATCAATCTATATATGACTATATCCGACTTTCGTATTTACCATCTACACAACTGTTCACAATTTCAATCAAGACTACAACTCCTATATAAGGAATTTAAACTTCACAACCATCATGGCATGTCTAAATTACGACTTACATAAAGGTTATATCCAAGCATTAAGCGAAAATGTCTATTTTCATGTTTCATACGAGACTTGTTTTGACCCGTTTGGTTGCTGAATCAAGCACCATTCTGGGCATGTAATTATCCATGTTTGTCGCTTGTTTTGACCCATCTCGCTTGTTTAGGTCACTAATCATTTTCATGGCATTTTGGTAACCTTGATTATCATGTTTCAGAATTTATTATTTATACTAACATTAAGGTATAATGTAACGAAACAATAAATTTCGTACCTTTAGAGCGCGCCTTTCCCTCGTAAATCCCCTCCGGCTTGCCCGCTAGAGGAACCGGACTCCATACCTAGAAAATCCAGTTTTTAACATGTTTAGAATCATTTTCATGACCATTTTCTCATCAATTTCGAACCAATATAGAATCTGCGTTTTTATCCAAATTTTAACATTTAAGTCCTCACTTAGGCATTTCAACAAACACCTAGCGGGTCAGATTTTCCTACAATCATTACCAAGTTCATGACTTACAATCAAACCTCAAATTTCACTTTAATTAGTAAACCTTGCACACACCTTAGCATCAATATCACAGGAATTACCTCCTATAATGAAATTTATACTAGAATTATCATTCAAATCCTAGTGTTCATCATCATCTTATAAAACCCATAACCTAGCTTCCATGGATTCATGGGATTTCCTGAATTTGGGCATAAATTCACATGTAGTTGTCTAGGTTTTACTCCTAGACACTATATCATCATTAATCTAACTAGATTACTACCATGCATCAACAAATTTCGGATTGCTTAATTTCATGAGGATTTCAAGTAGAGAATTCTCATCAATTTTTACATACCTCTTAATCCTCTTGCGATGAGGATCACTAATTCGTGTTCAAGACTTGATTTAGGGCTGATTTGAGGCTTCAATTTAGAGTTTTGCTTGAAGTTAGGGTTTGGAAAAATGGGGGATGTCGCCCCTGCTTGTTCTTGATCGACCAGGACCCCCAATTGGGGTGTATGGTTTTGATTTTGTTACTATTAGTAATACAAGTTTCATTTTTGACAAGTTTAGTCCCTTGACTACCATTTTCTCTAGCTTCAAGTATTTTAACCATAATATGAGTTATTTCAAGACTAGAATTTAACTAGGTTAAGTTCTTAATTGGTAATTTCTTGTTTATTAATTCTTTGAACTTTATAATATACAGGTTTATGTTTTTGGGGTGTTACAATATCAAACCCATACTTCGTATCTTTCTTCCCTTCCAACGAAGTCCTACCAGTACAAGCCATAAAGTCTTTGGCCCTTCTAACCGCACTAGCAAACGCCCACTTAATATCCATCAACTCCATTTCATCTTTGTCGATCTGTTGATAATCTTCATGTGTCATGTTGATGTTTCCAATCTGACCCGCAACTAAACTGCAGTAGGCACTGACCATAGTATTGATCAGTTCTACATGCTCCTTTGCAACTTCTATACTAACTTGGGAAAGATTTGAAGTGTCAACACGAACAGTGTTAGGGTTTGGAGGTTGAGGAGTGCTTGTGAAATAAGCTTGCTGTTGTGGTTGAACTGGTGGCTGTGATTGAATTGGAATGTAAGATCTTGGATCAAAACCCGGAGCAGGATTGGTCTGAGGAAAAGGAAGAGAACTTGTGTTGGACACGAAAGCAGTTTGTTGTTTAGGTTGCTGAGCTGCAGCGGATTTTGCTAAGATGTCGAAGCCTGGAAGATACATTTCTGTATTTTGAGGAACTGGAGCTCGCTTAGCTTTCCTGATTTCTTCCTCATTCTTATGTTCCAGTTTCTGAATGAACTCATAGATATTAACCGTGTCTAGAGTTCCAGTGTGCTTCAACAACTCAATGAAAGAACTCCACTTTGGAGGTAAGGCGTCAGCAAACTTGTTCACCATGTCTTGTTGAGTAGCAATAACCCCATAAGCACACATTTCACTGATCAGATGATAGAAACGTGTTGTCATATCATTTTGAGTCTCGTTTTCCAAAAACTGAAAGGAGTCAAACTCTTTCTTCAACAAATCATGACGAGACTTTCGCGTAGCTGCATTGCCTTCTCCTCTAGCAACTAAGGCATCCCACAATGTTTTCGTGTTCTTGCAGTAGGAGAACTGATGATAAATATCTTTATTAAGCGCTTGGGTAAGTGTTGCAAAGGCCTTTTTCTCCAATTCATAAGATTTCTTGTCAGGTTCAAGCATGTTGGCATAACCTTCTGAAGTGGACGCAGCAACCTCAAGAGCAGCATTGAAAGGATTGATGAAACACGTCCAAAGATCGGTGCTTTGCCCTTGAACATACGTGTGAAAGCGGTTTTTCCATGATGGAAAATCGTTCATGTGATTCAACTTTGGCGGTCGATTGTTGCTGCCCGTTTCGCTTTCGCTAATAAGAAGATTTTGAATGCTTTGACTTTGATTGGAAACCAAGGCCCATTGACTTGGACTGATTGATGGCGATGGAAACATACTCTTCGCCCAAGCATCAGCAGAAGTTAGTTCTTGACTAGATTGGGAATTCAAACTCCAATCCCAAGGACTTGTACAACTCATTTTGATGAGATAATAATTGAGAACCTTCACAAACACAAACTGTTAAGCTTAAACAGACAAGAATTGAAAGATACTGACCTGTTCGAAAGATCAAGACTTGTTCGAAGGATCAACAGTGATCGAAAGATTACTGTTGAGTTTCGAGCAAAGTCTTCGAAAGATTCACAATGAGAGATCCTTATCTTTCGAGCAATTATCACGAAAGATTCACAGTTCAAAAGATCTTTATCTTTCGAATACTGATCTCGAAAGATTCACAATGAAAGATCCTTATCTTTCGAGATAAATCCTTATCTTTCGGACAACTAACTTTCGAAAAGATTCCAGAAACGAAAGATAATGCTTAGACTTCGAAAGACTACTCGAAAGATGCTAATTTGTCGAGCTGTCTATGATCGAAAGATGATCTTTCGAAGTCGAAGGATATCTTTCGGAAGCTTCTGACACACTGACACGATGGGACAGGTTGGTGAAAAGGTGATGGGTTGGTGAAGGTCAACTTTCGGCAAAAGGGTATGGCAGAGTGTACTTTCCCACCAACTTTGAAATTGTTACCAAAAATGTACAACCTTATCCAACAACCAGCCACCGGAACTTTAACCGGAATTTTCGCCGGAAAACACAAAGTCACTTAAAAACTAGTTTTCAAGTTACCCAACCCAACCTTGAACACTCCCGAAGGTTTAGAAACCGTTTTTCAGTTTAGAGATGCAAGAAAAACCACCAAAACGGGTGCTAAACCAAGTGTCCAAACACACCAAGAACTCGAACAACCCGGTTTTAAACAAGGTAAAGAGCCAAGCTCTCATACCACTTGTAGGTCCCTCTACGGAGGATGACGAACCTAAACCTTGTTATACAAACCCACTAGCGAGTGCGGAATCCAAGCTAGCAAGCAAACCGGGATGAAGCAAGTATAAACACAAACACACAAGGATTCACCGATTAACACCACTGTATTAATACGTATGAAGGTTCCGGTTACAAGCACAATGTTTACAAATCTAACTTGCAAACTCTCAAAGTGTGTGTGTGTGTTTCGGACAGAATGCTCTCAACAATTCTCTCTATCTCTCGGGTGTGCTTCTGTCTCACAAGTCTATCTCTGCATCTCTGTCTTCTCACATACACTGCATGGGTATATATATACCCAGCCCAACATGTCTGGTCCGAAGGATCCGATAGATGGTCCGAAGGATCATCTATCGAATACATGGCTTTCGAAGGATCACAAGGACCTCGAAGGATGATCTATCGATCATCCATCAAAGGTTCATCTTTCGAGCACCTCGAAGGATCAACAATATCCTTCGATGTGCTATCCTTCGATCCAGACAATTCAACCAATGACTAACTGTTTGACCAAGTCAATCCGGAGGATGGTTGACTCGGTCAACTTACAGACTAACTAGGACATCGTTTTACATATAGACCGAGTACAGACAAAGTACAGACACAAGTGCATCAACAAAAAGTAATTGGCTAATGTTAGTCTTACCCTTTTAATCTAAAAAATGATCAAGGGTCAACATTAGTTCACTCAGTTCACTCTCAAGAAGTTGTTCACTCATTATCCTAATCATATATATATATATATATATATATGGAGAGGATCATGAAAAAACTACATATAAATGAGAAAACTAGAAAACTAACTAAAAAAACAAAAAAAAAGGCTAAAAACATACCAAATTTTTTTTTTTTACAATTTTGTATAAAAAATCGCTAGTTTTTATATATAAAAAAAATTTAAAAAAAAATTTGTTGTACTGCACATGTGCATTATATGTGTACTACACATGTGCACTATATCCGTAATAGTGCACATGTGCAATACAAAAAAAAATTATTTATTTTTTTTTTTTGAAATTTTTTTTCCATGCATAAAAACCTGTGAATTTTTTTATAAATTTTTTTTAAAAAAAAATTGGTATGTTTTTTAGGCTTTTTTAGTTTTCTCATTTAAACTGGTTTTCTCATGAATTATCCTATATATATATATATATATATATACATATATAATGGAGGTATCTATAGAAAATCTTTATAATTGAGAAAACTTGGAAACTCTAACCTCCCGAATTTAAAAAACAATTACACATGTTATATAGATGTTTTTAAGGGTTTTGGGAAAAAAAAAAATCAAAAAACGCCGAGTGGATATTAAAAAAAATAAACAAATTTCTGGGGTAACATATGTCAGACGAATGTAACATATGTTACACTGAAACTTGTTTATTTTTTTTTAAATATCTACTTGGCGCTTTTTTGATTTTTTTTTTGCCTAAAACCCTTAAAAACATGTATATAACATGTGTAAATTTTTTCAAAAAAAAAAAAAAAAAAAATTCAGGAGCTTTGAGTTTCCAAGGTTTTTTAAACACAAGTGGGTATTCTATACATCCTTCCCCTATATATATATATATATATATATATATATATGGAGGGGCTCATGCGAGAACCACCCTTATTGTGAGAACCTTGAGAACCAATGTGAACACAACCTAACCCCCACCACCCCCCCCCCCCCAAAAAAAACCTAACCCCCACCCCCCTCCCCCCAAAAAAAAAACCTAAACCCCCCCCCCCTCCAAGGCTAAATGCTAAAAACTAAAATCGCAAAAAACCTAAAAAAACGTAAAACCCCCCCCCCCCCAAAAAAAAAAAACCTAAACCCCCCTCCCCCACCCCCACCCCCCAAAAACCTAACCCCCCCCCCACCCCACCCCCCAAGCTAAAAATACTAAAAACTAAACCCCCAAAAAACCTAAAAAAATAAAAAAAAAAATCTAAAATATTTTTTATGCTCCAATCGCTATTTTTTGTGTGATTTTTAGCTATTTTTTGGCATTTTTGATGTGTTCACATTAGTTCTCGCGGTTCTCACAATAAGAGGTGGTTCTCACATGATAATCTCCCTAGATATATATATATATATATATATATATATATATATATATATATATATAGAGAGAGAGAGAGAGAGAGAGAAAGTATAATGTACTTCAAGGCTTAACCTACATTAACATACATGACAAAAAATATAACGTGCGTTATTATCATAGAACGTGCGTGATTATAGTTCCATGCGTAATTATGTGGTCCCACGCGTGATTATGTGGTCCCATGCGTGATTATACCCCTGATCCAACGGTTACCATTGTCTCCTACGTGATGTATGATAAGGCTTTTTGTATGTTAACCTTACTCTATATATATATATATATATATATATATATATATATATATATATATATATATATATATATATATATATATAGTGAAAGTGTAAAATACAATATCTCTTAACGTACAATACGTACGATATAGTAAAATCGCATGTTATAAAATAGCATGGATGAAATCGCATGTGATAATTTTGATGAAATCGCTTGTTGTTTTTTATTAACAATTTCGCATGTGATAATTTTGATGAAATCACATGTTGGTTTTTGTAACAATTTTCGTATGCGGTAATGTTGATGAAATCGCATGTTAAAAAACCAACATGCGAAATTGTTACAAAAAACCAACATGCGAATTCAATGTGGGATGAAGATCTGACGGCTGAGATGATCGCGTACGTAATGTAGGAGTAATGTAGGATAAGGGCTCTAGTATGTTAACCTAACACTATATATATATATATATATATATATATATATATATATATATATATATATATATATATATATATATAGCGCCAGGATCATTTCAGAACTATAAATATTTACAGAACTCGCATAACTCCTAATAAACAATCTTTTTATTTATATATTTTTATGTTTAGGATAATTTTATCATTTATTATGTGTATTTTTTTACGATTACATACATGTTAGGAGTAATTTTGTCATTTTTATATGTAGTTTTATAATTACACATATGTAAACCTACTTTTAACATGTATCTAATCAAAGAAATACATATAATAGATAATAAAAAAATCCTAAATAAAAAAACTTATATATAAATGATTGTTTATTAGGAGTTCTGAAAGTTATGTAGTTATTTAGATTTCTTAAAGTGTGAGAACGGTGAGAATGATTCTCAGCCACAAGATCTTAGTGGTTTGCGGCTGAGATTGATGCGGTGGTAGTTTTGTAAATAATAGGGGCCTTGGAACTACCAGGAGGGGTAAAATAGGAAGATCCAAACAAAGGTGCACATGCTAATCACATGCTGTAGGTCCCTCTCGGAGGATCGAGAACAAACCTAAACCTTGTTATACTAACCAACTAGCGAGTGCGGAATCCAAGCTAGTAGGCAAACCGGAATGATGCAAGAACAAACACAAGAACACACAAAGTTCACCGATTAACACCACTGTATTAATACGTATGAAGGTTTACGGTTACAAGCACGGTGTTTACAATCTGTTTGCAAACTCTCTAAAGTGTGTGTGTGTGTGTGTTTTCCAGCAGAGTTTCTCTAACTCTCTATGTGTGCTTCTATCTAACACTAACACACTGCATGGGTATATATACCCAAGCACAGCAGGTCTGTCCGAAGGATTCGACAGATGGTCCGAAGGATCATCTGTCGATAACAACAAGCTCGAATGATCAGCATTTACCTCGAAGGATCATCCTTCGAGGTCTAATGGTCGAACCATGGTCGAACCATATCTTTCGAGCACCTCGAAGGATTAGTTGCATCCTTCGAGGCTATCCTTCGATCCAGACAAACATCATGTTGTCTAAGTCAAACTAGGAGGATAGTTGACTTGGTCAACTTACAGACTGACATAGGACATCGTTTTCATACAGACCGAATACAGACAAAGTACAGACACAAGTGCATCAACAAACTCCCCCTTGGCTGTAGCTTTGTCTTCGTCTTCTATATACTGATCTTGTCTTGATCTTCTATAGCTGTAGACTCGTTTTGAACTTCGACGATCTTTGGTCTTCGAGTTCCCAAAACTCTGATGTCCTTTCAAGTCTGCATTGTCGGAGGATCTTCAAAGTCTTCACGTCTTGAAAGCAGAGAGTGTATCAACAAACTACCCGTATCATGTAGGAAGTGTGTTGACAAACTCCCCCTTAACATAAGCTCCCCCTTGAGTTATGCTCGTGAAAAACTTTATTTTTATGAAGTGAGATCCTTGAGGTGTTGATAATGGCCAGCGGCAACTCGTTCATCTTCATCACTTGAGTGCCTTCACGTCGTGTCTTCATTCCAAAGCTTGTCATCGACCATGTTCTCCTAGCCTTTAGAATCTGCACATGCAAGAAATCTAAACGCATAATGAGAACAACTGCTTGGAATATAGTTACAATAAACAAGTGACACACAGATGACCATCTCACAATCAAACACCGTCCGACAGTTTGGAAGTGTAACAATTTCAACCTTTTCTTTCAAAAACTTGTAGATTTCGACCGTTTATGAAGATTTAGTCATTTTGGTTTTCGTTCAGACTTTAGGCAACGAAGACTAGAGTTCCAACATCGTACGATCGAAAATAAAGAAGAAATAAAATCTTTTTGGCTTTTTATAAAGTTTAGATTAAAACACACCTAAAATCTTTTTGGTATTTTTGAGTATTTTGAAAGTAAAGACTGAAAGCAGTAAATAAATATATATACAGACATTCTTTTTGCGAGTTTCGAGGGTAAGAGAATCATATCAGTGTACGGTCATGCCAAAACACTCTTGTTGTTCTGTTAGTTAACATTAAGATAAGCATCCTATAACAATTATCAGTATTGTTGTCCACTTAAGCTCAACTTATCAGATGTAATCATGTTTAGAGGATACGTTAATGTATGATTTATACTTACCGACCGGTGTTCATCCACATCACGACACATTCCCGTATCAAGGTATGCACGAGGGTTCATCTTACCGGTGAGTATACCGATTATCATCTGTTTGACCGTATATGATGTGAGATTCTCACTTATTTTGATTTGAAAACAAGCCCTTTGTGATATTATCACTTATTGATGAGGAACTTGATTTTCATATGCATGAGGGCACAGGTGCAAGTCCGTGAACAGGTCAGTACTTCCGTACAGCAGAGAGACGAACTTGACACCCGGATAATGTGATATTTTATCACTTATTTGATTTGGACATGTGATTGTTGATCACTTATTGAGGTCGAATGCAGTATGTATTATGTACACGTATGTATAGTATCATGGAAGATCTTAGACTTAGTCTATTTATAGAAGCAACCATGATACCCAGATGATAAGCAGCATAAAGACCGAATATCTCAGAACCTCGGCAATCTATCAAACGAAATTTCGGTACTAAGACCATATGCCAATGAATGGTTCCCACCTGGTCTTCAGTCGATTAAGATTTATATCCCCTGCACACTTTAAAATGATTGTGAGCCTACCGATACATCTTATATAGAGCTGCTTATCGTTTTTCATTTAAGGTTAAAAGAGGCTTGGATAGACCACTGATGTACTATCACTTTCTCTTTTACTCGCCAGGAAACTCATTTTTGATTTTCTATTGTTTTTGTGTTTTTGAAGTTTTTCGATGTTTTTGGATTTTCTGATTTTGGATTTACTCCCCCTAAAATCAATAAACTAAGATAAATTTAAAAACACAAAGATATTTACAAAAATGATTTTCCGATGTTGGTTTTACTCTTGCTTGACCTTAATGCCGTTTACCAATACTAAAAAGTCAAATCTAGATTTGTCAAATGCTTTGGTAAATAAGTCGGCACGTTGGTCATCGGTGTGGACCTTAACAACATCGATTAATCTTTTTTCAAAGCAATCACGTATGAAGTGATACTTGATTTCGATGTGTTTGGTTTTAGAATGCTGCACAGGATTTCTAGTGATCTGTAATGCAGCAGAATTATCAACGTAAATAGGAGTAGTTAGGAATTCAAAACCGTAGTCCCGCAATTGTTGTTGGATCCACAGAACTTGTGAGCAACAACTTGAGGCGGCAATGTATTCAGCTTCGCATGTTGATGTTGCGACACACGTCTGCTTCTTGCATTGCCATGTGACTAGGCGATTTCCTAAGAACTGACATCCAGCCGTTGTGGATTTGCCGTCGATTTTGCATCCGCCAAAATCAGAATCACTGAATGCGACCAAATCGAAGTTATTATCCCTAGGGTACCACAAACCGGTGTCTGGGTAAGCCTTCAAATAACGAAAAATCCTTTTGACAGCTGCAAGATGAGACTCTTTCGGATTGACTTGATATCTGGCTAGCAGGCACGTTGGGTACATTATGTCTGGTCTTGATGCTGTGAGGTACATAAGAGATCCGATCATAGCGCGGTAATATGAAGGGCTAACAGCTTCTCCCTTCAGATCTGGAGTAATCCCGTGATTTACTGCCAATGGGGTACCAATGGGCGTTGCGTCAGACATCTGAAACCGGTTCAAGACATCACCAACATATTTAGTCTGATGGATGAATATCCCAGACTCTGTTTGTTGTACTTGTAGGCCCAAAAAGAAGTTCATTTCCCCCATAGCGCTCATCTCGAATTTATCCTGCATTATGCGCTCAAAATTCCTGCACAAAACATCATTAGTAGAACCAAAAATAATGTCATCAACGTATACCTGTACCAGAAGAAGATCTCCATCTTGTTCTTTGATGAAGAGAGTACAGTCAATAAGACCCCGTCGAAAACCGTTCTCCAGCAGATAGTTTGATAAGGTTGCGTACCAAGCTCGCGGTGCTTGATGAAGACCATATAGAGCTTTGTTGAGCAACCAAACCCGATCGGGATGGATAGGGTCTTCAAAACCTGGAGGCTGTTCGACATATACCTCTTCTTCTACCACACCATGTAGAAATGCACTCTTCACGTCCATTTGATAAACCTTGAATCCCTTGAAGGACGCATAGGCTAAGAAAATTCTAATTGCTTCGAGACGTGCCACTGGTGCATATACTTCGTTGTAGTCGATGCCTTCTATCTGACGAAAACCTTGAACGACTAAACGAGCTTTGTTGCGAATAACCACTCCACGGTCGTCCTTCTTGCATTTGAAAACCCATCGAGTACCAATCTTCTTGTAGTTCTCAGGTTTCTCGACCAGCTTCCAAACACCAAGCTTTTGAAATTGCACCAACTCTTCCTGCATAGCTTCAACCCATGAGCTATCTTTCATAGCTTCCTTCCACGACTTTGGTTCTTCTTGTGACACATAACACGCGAAGGACCAGTCATTTTGTTGACCAGATTCTCTTATAGCTGAATACAAACCAGCATTCCGGTTGTTTCTCAGCTGATTACGCGTCTGCACACCGCGATGGACATCTCCTATTATGTTCTGCTGGGGATGGGTATCATGAATCCTCATTTCAGGATTATCTGGAACACGAGCATTGATACCCAAATTGTTCAAGTTAAGATCAACAACCAACTCCACACCAGGAATGTGCGTAGAGGTGGATGCATTCCCTTCAGCAGTATCCACATTCTGCACATGAGGTGTATCAACAGAAGCACCTTGAACAGGAGCAACTGGAGCAGAAGATCCTTCAGCTGCATCATGAAATTCATCATCTTCAGAAGACTCATTATAGTCAGCAGCATCTTCATAAACCTCATTTTGAACCGTATTGTTGACTGATGAAGAACCTTGAGGATCAACAACAATAGGTCTAACCAAAGGCGATTCAGCAGCGTTGTCACTTTCCAACAACATTCGAGCCGCTGCCGATTCTTCGTCAAAGGTTGGCAGATTGAAGGAGTCAAACAGTCCATCATAATCGAACATCCACGGATCACCCGGAGCCCTAACAGGACTCGTATACCTTTGAACCCTTACCTCACTCCAGAGCTCTACCTTTCTGGTAGTTAAATTCCAGACACGAAAGTTCGGAGTTTGGTATCCAAGAAAATAGCCCTCGATGGCTTTAGCACCAAATTTGCCATCTGGTTCAATCATAGTACAAGGACCACCAAAGGGTTCTAGGTAAGAAAGATCCGGTTTCCTTTTCTGAAGGAGTTCGAAGCAAGTCTTCCCATGTCTCTTTACTGTAAGAACTCTGTTTAATGTGTAGCATGCAGTCGACACAGCCTCCCCCCAGAATTGAATAGGGAGTTCCGACTCAACTAAACCGGATCTTTCTTACCTAGAACCCTTTGGTGGTCCTTGTACTATGATTGAACCAGATGGCAAATTTGGTGCTAAAGCCATCGAGGGCTATTTTCTTGGATACCAAACTCCGAACTTTCGTGTCTGGAATTTAACTACCAGAAAGGTAGAGCTCTGGAGTGAGGTAAGGGTTCAAAGGTATACGAGTCCTGTTAGGGCTCCGGGTGATCCGTGGATCAAACCCTGGAGCAGGATTTGTCTGAGAAAATGGCAGAGAACTTGTGTTTGACACGAAAGCAGTTTGTAGCTTCGGTTGTTGAGCAGCAGCAGATTTTGCTAAGATGTCGAAGCCTGGAAGATACATTTCAGTATTTTGAGGAACTGGAGCTCTCTTAGCTTTCCTGATCTCCTCCTCATTCTTGTGTTCCAGTTTCTGAATGAACTCATAGATATTCACAGCATCTAGAGTTCCAGTGTGCTTCAACAACTCAATGAACGAGCTCCACTTTGGAGGTAAAGCATCAGCAAACTTATTCACCATGTCTTGTTGAGTGGCAATAACCCCATACGCACACATTTCACTGATCAGATGATAGAAACGTGTGGTCATATCATTCAGAGTCTCGTTTTCCAGAAACTGAAACGAGTCAAACTCTTTCTTCAACAAGTCGTGACGAGACTTTCTTGTAGCTGCATTGCCTTCTCCTCTAGCAACCAAAGCATCCCACAAAGTTTTCGTGTTCTTGCAGTAGGAGAACTGATGATAAATATCTTTGTTGAGCGCTTGGGTAAGTGTTGCAAAAGCCTTCTTCTCTAATTCATAAGACTTCTTATCAGGCTCAAGCATGTTTGCATACCCTTCTGAAGTCGAAGCAGCAACCTCAAGAGCAGCATTGAATGGATTGATGAAGCACGTCCAAAGATCAGTGCTTTGCCCCTGAACATAAGTGTGAAAACGGTTTTTCCAGGATGGAAAATCATTCATGTGATTCAACTTGGGAGGACGATTGTTGCTGCCCGTTTCACTTTCACTGATGAGAAGATTTTGAAGGCTCTGACTTTGATTAGAAACCAACGCCCATTGACTAGGACTGATAGATGGCGATGGAAACATACTCTTGGCCCAAGCATCAGCAGTCGTTAATTCTTGACTAGATTGAGAATTTAAACTCCAATCCCAAGGACTTGTACAGCTCATCTTGATCAAAAATTAACAAATCACCTACACACCACAAACTGTTAAAAAGAAACAGACAACAATTGAAAGATGCAACCTGTTCGAAAGATCAATACTTGTTCGAATGATCAACAAGGTTTGAAAGATCCTTGTTGAGTTTCGAACAGAGATTTCGAAGGATTGACTTCGAAAGATTGACTATACGAAGGGTCCTTATCTTTCGAAGAATGATTTCGAAAGATTCTCCTTATGTTTCGAACACAGGCCTCGAAAGATGACAGTTGTTCGAAGAATCAACAGTGTTCGTAGGATCACTGTTGATGGCTCGAACAATAACCTTGAAAGATTCACCCAACACGAAGGATCCTTATCTTTCGTAATGAACAGTAACTCGAAGGATATATCTATCGAAAAGATTCCTTGATTCGAAGGATAACACACTGACTTCGAAAGATGTTCGAAGGATGGTTATCTTTCGAATCTCCTTGATCGAAGGATGATCCTTCGAGCTCGAAAGTTATCTTTCGACGGCTGACACACTGACAAAAGTACTGATGGGTTGGTGAGAAAAGTGACAGGTTGGTGTACCAACTTTCGGCTGAAAGGATGGTCTGCCAACAACTTTTCACCAAACAATTTGACTTTCAAAAATTTTACCAAAATAGGCAAAACCTTATCTTCAAAGTCAGTCACCGGAGACAAACCGGAAGTATGGCCGGAAAAATCAAAGTTTCAAAAAAACACGATTTTTATGTTACCCAAACCGACCCCGAACACTCCCGATAGGTTTAGTAGCCGTTTTCCAGTTTATAACACCAAAAACGGGTGCTAAACCAAGTGTTCAAAACACACCAAGAACTCGAAACAAACCGGTTTTAAACAAGGTAAAGAGCGAGGCTCTGATACCACTTGTAGGTCCCTCTCGGAGGATCGAGAACAAACCTAAACCTTGTTATACTAACCAACTAGCGAGTGCGGAATCCAAGCTAGTAGGCAAACCGGAATGATGCAAGAACAAACACAAGAACACACAAAGTTCACCGATTAACACCACTGTATTAATACGTATGAAGGTTTACGGTTACAAGCACGGTGTTTACAATCTGTTTGCAAACTCTCTAAAGTGTGTGTGTGTGTGTGTTTTCCAGCAGAGTTTCTCTAACTCTCTATGTGTGCTTCTATCTAACACTAACACACTGCATGGGTATATATACCCAAGCACAGCAGGTCTGTCCGAAGGATTCGACAGATGGTCCGAAGGATCATCTGTCGATAACAACAAGCTCGAATGATCAACATTTACCTCGAAGGATCATCCTTCGAGGTCTAATGGTCGAACCATGGTCGAACCATATCTTTCGAGCACCTCGAAGGATTAGTTGCATCCTTCGAGGCTATCCTTCGATCCAGACAAACATCATGTTGTCTAAGTCAAACTAGGAGGATAGTTGACTTGGTCAACTTACAGACTGACATAGGACATCGTTTTCATACAGACCGAATACAGACAAAGTACAGACACAAGTGCATCAACACATGCCATTTTCCCCATCAAATTTAAACGACAATAAATATTTATACGTGATTATTTTTCGAAAAAAATTACACCAAAAAACTCAGCGTTATTTATCTTTCCAACGAGTATACAATTGATATGCTTTTCGAAAAAAGAATTTAACTGGGTTTTATGGCGTTTTTCTGAACTGCGAGTTTTATGGCATTTTTGACTAGGTATTTTCATGGCGTTTTTATGAACTACATGTTTTTATGGCGTTTTAACTAGGTATTTTCATGGCGTTATTCGGAACTGAGTGTTTTATGGCATTTTCAACTGAGTTTTTCCATGGCATTTTTCTGAACCAGGTGTTTTATACGTTTTTAAAGTACAAATTATGATTTTTCTGAGCTTAAAAAATATTAATTTAGGCACACATTTTTTTGAGCTATATGGCTCAAAAAAAAGTTTTTTGAGCTATTGTAAATTATAGCTCAAAACAATAGTTTTTTTTGTTATGGCGTTTTAACTGGGAGCTATGTGGCTCAAAATTTTTTTTTTTTTGGAGTTGTTGTAAATTATAGCTCAAAAATAGCTTTTTTTATGGGTTTTAACTATATGGCTTAAAAAATGGTTTTTTGAGCTGTTGTAAATTATAGCTCAAAAAATAGCTTTTTTTGTTATGACATTTTAACTGAAAGCTATATGGCTCAAAAAATGGTTTTTTTAAGTTGTTGTAAATTATAGCTAAAAAAATAGCTTTTTTTGTTATGGAGTTTTAACTATATGGCTCAAAAAAATGGTTTTTTTGAGCTGTTGTAAATTATAGCTCAAAAAATAGCTTTTTTTTATGGCGTTTTAACTGTGAGCTATATGGCTAAAATATGGTTTTTTTGAGCTGTTGTAAATTATAGCTAAAAATTTAGCTTATGGCGTTTTATTTGAACGCCCAGTTCATGTGAGTGAGTTTTTTGACAATATTACCCCTTAGTGTACTTTAACATCATTGCCACATGTCACCACCAAAATCGTTCTCACCGTTCTCACACTTTTCATCGTTCTCTATAAATCCTGACCTTATATATATATATATATATATATAGGGGACCGCTAAAATGAAAACCACCTACGGTTGTAAGAACCATGAGAACTACACCGTACGGGACGAGTTGGACCAATTTTTTTATAAACGTAGATGCGTGTATTATAAACACATTTGTAAAAAAATTAAAAAAAATGTCGTTTGTTTAGTTTTGAGCACCAAAAGTTTGTGTTTACGGGTACCGTAAATTTTATTTAAAATTTACGGTACCCGTAAACACAAACTTTTGGTGCTCAAAACTACATACACACCGTTTTTTTTTTTTTGATTTTTTTACAACTGTGTTTATAATACACGCATCTACGTTTATGAAAAAAAAAATTTGGTCCAACTCGCCCCGGATCAAAAAGTTCTCATGGTTCTTACAACTGGAGCTGGTTTTCATTTTAGCAGTCCCTTATATATATATATATATATATATATATATATATATATAGGGGATAGATGTATAGAAAACCCACTTTAATTTAGAAAACCCGGGAAACTCAAAGCTCCCGATGTTTTTTTTATTTAAAAAATTTACTCATGTTATATACATGTTTTTAAGGGTTTGGGGCAAAAAAAAATCAAAAAAGCGCTGAGTAGATATTTAAAAAAAAAATAAACAAGTTTTGGTGTAACACATGTTACATTCATCTGACATACTTGTAACATGTGTTACACCAAAACTTGTTTATTTTTTTTAAATATCTACTCGGCGCTTTTTTGATTTTTTTTGCCCAAAACCCTTAAAAACATGTATATAACATGTGTAAATTTTTTCAAGAAAAAAAAAACATCGGGAGCTTTGAGTTTTCCGGGTTTTCTAAATTAAAGTGAGTTTTCTATAGATACTTACATTATATATATACATATATATATATAACAAGGATATATAACTTTGTCAATCAATAAATGCCTTTTTCAAATAAGAATATCTCAATTTTTTGGGACGATTTAAGGAGACAAAAAAAGTTGAGGGATTTTAAAATGGAGAAAATACAAATGTTTGGGCAAGTTGGATTAGGGGTGTGCAAAAAACCGAATTAATCGAATTATAACTGAATTAACCGACAAAACTGGACTGAAAAACCAAACCAAATAAAAAGCCGGTGGGTCGGTTAATGGTTTTCTGAACGGGTCGGTTATGATTATCATTTTTTCCATACCCACCATAACCGAAATTTTTGTAGGATTTAGGACTTTTCACCACATTTTTAATATTTGATGTTTCTGACTGAAGATTTTTAGTACTTATTGGTTTTTCATATCGTTTTGTGATTTTGGTTGAATGTTAATTTGAATTTATGGAATGTATCATATCACTTAATTTAAATATTCGATAAATTGGTATTAATATTATAGATTATATGTATTTTTTTAATACTATGTAATATACTAATATATACAAATATGCAATAACAATTTATTTCATGTTAAAAAAATTAAGCTATTTTTAGCTGAGCTAAATACACGGTTAAGCACCCATAACCGACCCGCTATAACCATCAAAACCGAATAACCATAACCTCCATAACCGATCGGTTATGGTTATGGTTATTCAATAACCGACATCGTGGTTATGGGTTTTGGTTAAAACCGACCCATGCACACCCCTAAATTGGATATTGTGCGAACAATATTATTTCCACTATTTAAGAGCGTACCTTGTGATACAAATTCGGCCTTAATTTCTTTACTTTGTAAGAAAATGGGGAGTTGGTGTTTAACCAAGCAATCATCATTCTTGATACTTATGATGTTACTATTTTCTTTGGTTGGATGGATACAAGGGATCCATATAGAAGATGATAGAAAAGCACTTCTTGAAATTAAAGCCTCGCTTCGTGAGGCATCAAACTTTTTCGATGTCGACAATCTTCTCCCCACTTGGTCTGATCAAGGAAGCACCGGGGGAAAATATTGTGAATGGGAAAGGATCAAATGTGACGCAACCTCCGGGCATGTAACAGACTTGTCTTTGAGCAACATCTTCTCCTTAGAAGACTACCACTTTGAGAGGTATCGACTTAGAGGGATGATTTGGCCATTAAATGTTTCTCTCTTCCTCCACTTCAAAGAGTTGAGAAAACTTGATTTATCATGGAGTTATATTGGCAATACGTTCATAAGCACAGGTATCATGTGGTTCAGTTTTCTTGACATACTAGTAAACAGAATAATATTCATGGAAGCCTTATATTGCTAGAACAGGGATGCCTATAAGTTGATCATATGTTTACTTTAGATATTTACTATCATTTCAATGAATTAATGTTATCACATATTCACACAAAATTAACAAACATTATTTTTCTGTAGGACTTGACAGACTGTCGGATTTAAAGAAGTTGGAGCATCTGAACCTTAGCTACAATTATATAGATTACAACATCTTTCCATCATTGAGTGAGCTTACTTCACTGAAAATATTGGATCTCAGTAACATTAATAATGAATATGAAGAATACTCATCTACTCATGGAAAGTGTTTGTCTATTCAAATTTTTAATTTTTGTTGGCTGAGAATATTAGCAAGGTGCCTATTTGCACACTTTAGGGTTTATATACGCTGCGTATAGATTTATACGTAACATATAGGGTTGCATAAAAATCAGTGTCTGACTGAGTTAAGTTTTGATCTGGCTGCTCCTATACGCAGCATATATAAAGAGTCAAAAAGACAATATTTTGTAAGGTGTGGGGTTAAAAAAAGAAAACCCTTTATATACCTTGCGTATAGATCTATACGCAGCTTATATAAATGGTCAAAAAGACAATTTTACCCTTGTTTTGGGCTGCGTATAAACCCCAATCCAGAGGTGAAATTGTTTTTTTTACTATACGCCACGTTTGGCCCTGTATGTTGCGTATATATGGGGCAAGTTTGGTAAAAAGGTCCATTTTACCTCTGGGTTGGGGCTATACGCAGCTCAAACCAGGGGTAAAATTTTCTTTTTGACCCTTTATATACATTGCGTATAGACCTATACGCAGCGAATGTAAATGGTTTTTTTTTTTTGTTTTTTTAGAAACATTTATACAATATTAATCGTTTTAGTAAAGCTTTATAAAAAAACCATTTTAAATACATAAAAAAGTATTTATACAACATTTTTAGAAACATTTATACAATATTAATCGTTTCTTACAAACTTTTTTTATAAAACATTAATCATTTTTAAACGATAAATATCGTATCGTATAGGTGTAGTATAGGTCACATATTAACCTCGTATAACCCTATAGGCATATACAAGACATATACGAGACTTATACTACACCTATAGGCCTACGTGGGAACTATATTAAATCTATAGGCCTATACGAGACCTATAAGCCCATTTGGGAGTATGGGACTTATACAAGACTTATACTACACCATATAATATGATACCACACCTATAGGCCTATACGAGACGATACTACACATATATGCATATAAATGACTTATGCTACACTGTATGATACGACAGGATACAATATTATATTACATGTATGGGCCTATAAGAGATTTACATTATACTATATGATATGATACTACATCCATAGATCTGTACGAAACCTATATTATACTATACAATAGAATACTTAACGATATTTTTTATTTATCTATTTTTAAAAATTACTTATTATAAAAGTTTGCTAAAACGATAAATAATATATAACAATATTTCTTAAAAAACTACCATTTATATACGTTGCGTATAGGCCTATACGCGGCGTATATAAAGGGACAAATTCCCACATCATATCAGAGATTCTCTTGGAAATTGAAAAAGGTAGCTATACGCCACGTATAGACGTATACACGACGTATATAAAGCTAGGGTTTAATGTGCAGATAGGCATTTTGCTGTTCAAATATGTACACCCTTTTTGTTACCATATGCATTCAAGATCTGAAAAAATGATCATCACACATGTTTACAGATATCTCTGACTTTCGAGTTCCAGAAAATCTAGAGTTATTGGATCTCACCGGGTGTGGCTACTATGGTACCTTACAAATGCAAGGTATTGATTACATATCCATCCATCTTAGATCTTAAGTTATGGTGGGGCGTGGGTTGGGGGCATGGTGCGACACGTAGAGTATGGGGCACACAAGACCAAAAGCCAATTTCAAAGGGGTTTGGTGGGGCGTGGTTGGGGTGGCGCGAAAAAAAAACCAATTTCAAAGGGCTAGTGCTCTTGGCCAATAAAGTTCCGCCATGTCATGTGGGTAGCCCCGCTCAACGCCCAGGCTGAAACACCTGCCCAAGGGGCCACACCGAAACCCAAGCCCACCCGGGATGGTGACTTGGGCGTTTGTAACCAACCCCCAACCCCCGCCCCATACCCCATAGTCTTAAACCCCTTGTTGTAAGATCGACAACCCGTCATTCGATGAGATGTTAAAGACAAATACAACGTACCTATTACAAAAATATGTTTATTTTCTTGGGAAAAAGAAAATTCTTATAAAATCAGTTAATTTAGACTATGAGTAGTCGTGAGATATGTGATTTGGTATTTTTCCACACGTGTCGTCCACGTCATCAACTCCTCCTGAAAATTGGGTAAAATGAAGTAGTGGTAAGATATGTGGTTTATAATTGAAAAAAAAATATGATTGTTTAAGCCATAGCCCAACCAATCATAACAACTCTCTCTCTCTCTCTCTCTCTCTCTCTCTCTCTCTCTATATATATATATATATATATATATATATATATATATATATATATATATATATAGGGTTAGGATCACGTAAGAAGTACTAAACTAATTGAGAAACTTGAGAAGCATTCTATATCACACATTTCCCATAAGTTTTCGTAATATACACATATATATAGTTTAAAATTGACTATATACATATGTGTATATTACGAAAAGATTAGGAAAAATGTGTGGGTCAGAATGCTTCTCACGTTTTTCAAATAGAGTGAACTTCTATTAGGATCCCTACTATATATATACATATATATATATACACACATATATATATAGAGTAAACTGCCATTTTGGTCACTGTGGTTTGGTCACTTTTGCCACTTTAGTTCAAAACTAAAACCTTTTGCATCTGGGTCCCTGTGTTTTCAGTTTATTTGCCATTTTGGTCCAAAAATGAAATCATGTCATATTTGTCATTATAAAATCCTGCTATTTTGTCCTTTTCCGCAGAAGCAAAATGGTCATTTCTTTTATATAAATAAATACCAGATTTTATAAGACAAATATGACCTTATTTACCATTGAGGAAAATGACAAATTGTAGGATTTTATAAGACAAATATGACATGGACCAAAATATTAGTTTACTCATATATATATATATATATATAGGGAGGGGCTCATGCGAGAACCACCCTTATTGTGAGAACCTTGAGAACCAATGTGAACACAACCTAAAATAGCTAAAAAAAACCTAAAAAAACCTAACCCCCACCCCCCTCAAAAAAAACCTAAACCCCCACCCCCCCCCCAAAAAAAAAAAACCTAACCACCCCCCCCCCCCCAAAAAAAAAAAACCTAACCACCCCCCCCCCCAAGCTAAAAAAACCTAACCCCCACCCCCCCCCCCCCAAAACCTAACCCCCCCCCCCAAAAAACCTAAACCCCCCCCCCCACACCCAATCTAAAATGCTAAAAACTAAACCCCCAAAAAACCTAAAAAAATAAAAAAAAATCTAAATTTTTTTTTTGATTTTTTTAATATTTTATAGGTTAAAATCGCTACTTTTCGAAGCAAAAAAAAATTTAAAAAAAAAAACAAATTAATTTTTTTTTGCTTCGGAAAGTAGCGATTTTAACCTAAAAAATATTAAAAAAATCAAAAAAAAAAAATTTTTGTGTGATTTTTAGCTATTTTTAGGCATTTTTTGTGTGTTCACATTGGTTCTCGCGGTTCTCACAATAAGAGGTGGTTCTCGCATGATCTTCTCCCTATATATATATATATATATATATATATATATATAGGATTAGGTTCAAGAGTGAACACTAGTGTAGCTTGCGAACTGAGTGAACTAATCCTGGCCATACACGTGTGTAGATCAATGGCTAGGATTTGATGTTGAAATACACTAGTGTATTTTACGATTTGATGATGAGATCCTGGCCATACACGTGTGTAGACCAATGGCCAGGATTTGTTCACGCAGTTCGCAAATACACTAGTGTTCACTCTAGAACCCCACCCTATATATATATATATATATATATATATATATATATATATATATATATATATATAGGGGAGGGTTTAAATGAGAACGCTAAATATTTGTGAGAACCGTGAGAACAAATGAAAAAACCATGAGAACTTGGTCAAAAACAATTCAAATTCAAAAAAATTTTCTACACTTATCATTATTATTCGAATACAATGTTAGAAATTCAATTTACACGTTTAAATTTACGTGAATTCATAAATAAAGAAAATTTACACATGTGTAAGTTTGCCATTTACACATGTGTAAATCTGCTATATTTACACATGTGTAAAAAATCTAAAAAGCATGATTTTGAAATAAGAAATGAATTATTTGATGTTATAAATTCTTGTTTTGATGTTGTATCTTAATTACAATGAGGTTTGTATAAAAAAAATTGGTTTTGATTGGTTTTTTCATTCGTTCTCACGGTTCTCGCAATATTTAGCGTTCTCAAGATAACCCTCCCCTATATATATATATATATATATATATATATATATATATATATATAGGGGAAGGTTCATTGGGGAACACTAAAAAAGTGGGGAACAACGGGGAACCGGCTCAAACGAACTCCGATTGGACTCATTCCAGCGGCGTTGGAACCGGCTCGTCGAACTCTAACTAAGATCTCTTAACCCTAAACCCTAAATCCTAACTCCTAAACTCTAAACCCTAAAGCTAAAAAATAAGACTAAAACCTAAGCTAAATCGTAAAATCTAAACTATAAACCCTAAAAGCTAACCCTAAAGGCTAAACCTAAAACTAAACCCTATAGCTAAACCCTAAACCCTAAAGCTAAACTTTAAACCCTAAAACTAAACCCTAAAGCTAAACCCTAAGGCTAAACCCTAAAGCTAAACCCTAAAAGCCAAACCCTAATATATTTAGGGTTTAGGGGTTATGATTTAGGGTTTAGGGTTAAAAGATCCTAGTTAGGGTTCGACGAGACGGTTCCAACGCCGCTGGAATGAGTCGAATCGGAGTTCGTTTGAGTCGGTTCCCCACTGTTCCCCACTTTTTTAGTGTTCCCCAATGAATCTCACACTATATATATATATATATATATATATATAGGGGATGGTTCAAATGAAAACCACTTTTATTGTGAAAACTCAAAAACTATCTAAAAAAAGCCTAAAAAACACATCAAAATTTTTTTTTTCAATTTTTTATAAAAATCACAGGTTTTTTTGAAATTTTTTTCCATGCATAAAAACCTGCGATTTTTTTATAAAAATTAAAAAAAAATTGGTATGTTTTTAGGATTTTTTAGTTAGTTTCTTGGTTTTCTCATTTAAACTAGTTTTCTCATGATCCATCCCCTATATATATATACATACATATATATAGGGGAAGGTTCATTTAAGAAGAAATTTAATGTGAGAAGAAAAAGAAGAAAATGACATATTAGTAAAATGCTATTTCATTTATAACTCATATCATTAATTTTTCTCTATTTAATTAACTAGTCAACTAATCATTAATTATCTTACGTATAATCTACAAAACCTACGTATATCAAAATTTTCCTACATATACCCTACACATTGTAGAATTTTTTCCTACACTGTCGAAATTTATCCTACGCACCATTAAATATATCCTACACAACTCGTAATTTATCATACACAACTAGTAATTTATTCTACACTTTAAATTAAGTTGATTTTTCAATTTGAAAAAAAAAATATATATTTTGAAAAAGGAGTTACAAATTTATTTTAGCTAGTTATTAAAGGGAAAGAATACAAATTAATGATTTATGTAAGTTTACCAATATACCCTTATATTAAAATTAAATATAAATATTAAATGAAGTAAAATGAATCATTTTTATTGGTTGAAACTTTTTTTTTTCTTCTTGCAAAAAAATCTTCTCATTTGAACCCTCCACTATATATATATATTCATGCTCGTATCAACAACCACATGAAGGAAGAGAGGGTTCCAATGTGATTTGCAAACCACATTAAATATCTTAGGTAATAAATAAGGGAGTTAATTGTCAAAATCGTCTCTGATCAAAATTTTCCTACATATACCCTACACATTGTAGAATTTTATCCTACACAGTCGAAATCTATCCTACGCACCATTAAATATATCCTACACAACTCGTAATTTATCCTACACAACTAGTAATTTATTCTATACTTTAAATTAAGTTGATTTTTTAATTTGGAAAAAAATATATATTTTGAAAAAGGAGTTACAAATTTATTTTAGTTAGTTATTAAAAGGAAAGAATACAAATTAATGATTTATGTAAGTTTACCAATATACCCTTATATTAAAATTAAATATAAATATTAAATGAAGTAATTTGAATCATTTTTATTGGTTGAAACTTCTTCTTTTTTCTTCTTGTAAAAAAAAATCTTCTCATTTGAACCCTCCAATAAATATATATATATATATATATATATATATATATATATATATAGTGGAGGGTTCAAATGAGAAGAAATTCTTTGTAAGAAGAAAAAAGAAGAAATTTCAACCAATAGAAATGCTTCATTAGACTTCATTTAATATTTGTACTAAATGTAACTATAAGGGTATATTAGTAAACTTACATACATCATTAATTGGTAGTTTCATCTTTAATAACTAACTATATAAATTTGTAACTTATTTTTAAAATATATATTTTTCACAAAAAATAAAAATAAAAATTCATTTATAGTGTAGGATAAATACGAGGCGTGTAGGATAAATTACGAGTTGTGTAGGATAAATTTCAATATGTGTAGGATAAATTTCGAAATGTGTAGGATAAGTTTTGATGTGTGTAGGCAAAAATATTTAGTGTGGAGGATTATAGTCTTAATGACTAATTAATTAGTCAAACATAATAATAAATGATATGAGAAAAAAACTATTTAATGTTTTACAATTATACCCTTTTATTCTTTTTCTTCTCAATAAAATTTTCTTCTCAAATGAACCTTCCCCTATATATATATATATATATATATATATATATATTCAAGCTTGTATCAACAACCACATGGAGGAAGAAGGGGTTCCAATGTGATTTGCAAACCACATTAAATATCTTAGGTAATAAATAAGGGAGTTAATTGTCAAAATCGTCCCTGAGGTTTGGGGACGTTAGTCATTTTCGTTCAAAATAACGTTTGTAACTTTTTGCCATTTTTATCTAAACCACTAACTTAGTTTATTTTTTTCTGTAAAATTGAGGATATATTTGGATGAATTTGTCAAATATAAAACCACAGGGACGATTTTGGCAATTTACTCAAACTCTTTTAAATTTCTTTTATTTAATTAATTTTGTTACATATATAATAAAAAAGAATATACATGCAGTTTTTATATGAAAAAAATAATAACTCTGTCACATAATTTTTATAAATTTTCATCCAACCACTAACTAATTTAATTTTTCTATTAAGGTGAAGGATGTTTATAAACTAAGCCAAAAACTAATTTCTAATTTTTTATGTAGATCAATTTTATAAAAATAAATTCTACTTAAACATCTAAATTTTATAAAACTAAAATGCTGGTTACCTTATTGAAAAATGTCAAATAAAAAAATCTTATCATATGTACCAAGTTTGTAATTCATCTTCTACTCTTTTAAATTCGCTCATAAGGAAAAACAAAAGCCAGTGCCCCCCCACCCCCCTCTTCTTCTATCAACAACGTATCGTTACCAAACCTTAAAATTGCCCACCAAATTGTAATTATAATACTATGAACCAAAAGTTTCTTTACTCAAGCCACTCAGAATAAGTATTAGTCAGTTACCCTCATAATCTTAATTAAATAAATATTCTATTTCTACCAACATATTTCCTGGGTGCTCAACACATTTAAAAATATGTAATGTTTTACTATTTTTTTTTTCTATCTCTACAACTTCTACAACTGATAAATACTAAAAGTTGTAATCGATTGTTATGTGTTGCACACCAATGATGTTTTCTCTTTATAAAACTGATTTATATAAAAAAGCTGTAAATTAATTTCTGTCTTAATTTATAAAATTTAAAACATCTTTCACCTTAACAGAAAAAATAAACTGAGTTAGTGATTCGGATGAAAATTTAGAAAACTTATGTTACAAAACTATTAATTTTTGTTTTCTAAAAAATCCATGTATATTCTTTATGTAACAAAAATAATTAAATAAAAGAAAATAAAAAGGGTTTGAGTAAATTGCCAAAATCGTCCCTGTGGTTTTATATTTGCCAGTTTCATCCAAATATCCCCAACTTAACCAAAAAAAAAAAAAAAAAAACTAAGTTAGTGGTTTGGATGAAAATGGCAAAAAGTTACAAACGTTGGGGGCAATTTGGTACAAAAGTGTCATTTTGGACGAAAATGACAAAAGTACCCAAACCCCAGGGACGATTTTGGCAATTAACTCTAAATAAGGACATCACACGTAAGATTATTAAATATCATGCAAACATATATAACGAGCACACCTCTTACCAAAGAACTTTTGACCTAGCGTTACAAAGTGTTGGATAAGTCTTTTTCTTTCTAAAGTGTAAGATTTTACGCTATGTGGTAGAATTAAATAGTGAGTGAGTTTTCGTTCTAAAAATAAAGTACTGAGTGAGTTTTCGTTCGACAATCCGTAGCTTTAGGAAGTAATTTTATATTTACTTTTTAGTAAATTTATAAATATTTACAAGAGTTTCAATTTAGATTTTACTTTAGTATTTCTAAAAACAAATTATTTGTTAATTACAAAAAAAGAATAAGAGTCCCCAAAAGAAATTTATGGTGGTAAATTTTGTATTACGACTTTAAAATACACAGGTCAAAAAATTGGATGGTGCAGCTCCTAGACTTGTAAATATTGTGAGCAACTTTTAGTTTTTCTATAATCAAATTGGAATTTACATTTAAGTTATGCAACTTCTATTTCCATTCAACGTTTCTCAAGTGCAAATATATGAGCAACAAAATTTGAATGACATAAATTGTCCACCCCTATTCTCATACCCGACAACCTAACTCGGTATATCGAAGAATAACTCATAGGCCCACAGGAGGATCTTAGTTGGGGCCCAAGGAGACCCCCAACCCCCTTGTTTGTTCGCTTCCAAATGTAAATTATACCGAAAATTTTGGAAATTTCTATATGTATTCAATCCGGTCACCCCTAGTTTTTTCTTTAACCCCTCACCCCCAACCCACCCATCCCCTCCCTCGCACGTTTAAAAGTTTAAGATCCGCCACCATTTAAAGCCCTGCACCTCTGGTGACTGAAATCCAACCAAACCGAATCCACAGCCCTGGGCTTATACAAAAATTATGTTTCTTTTATTTGTTGGCACACGGGGTATGCTTATGAGGTATAAATTTTTTGGCTAGAAACCAAACCCATACCCAATACCATTGGCTTTTTAAATAGGGAAAATGGATTTTATCACCCCAAACTAATCAAAATTGGCCGTTCGATCCACTCTCAACTTTTATTTTGGCTCCCACCACTCTCTACTTAACATTTAGGTTGCTGTGTCACCCCTTCATTAAATAATCACTAACTCAGTTGATTTTTTAGTCCTACGTGTCAAGGGAGTTGTGAGTAGGCCTCGTTACGTGGACTCACCCTTTACTCTCTACCGGACAAAACCTCTGGCGCCACATTCCGGTCATCGTTCCGGCATCACTGATAATGATGCTTTTTTATAAATTTATCATACGTTTTATTAGAACTTTTAATGAGGACAGGTAAATAAGCATGTATTTGCTACAGTACAAAATAATTGAGTATCATTATATCACTTATCAGTGATATGTTGGTAGCCAACCATCAGAAGCTGCCCACCACCACTCTTCCCCAACTTCGAAATCGCAAAAATCTCCTTCTCAAAAGCCACCGTATATTCAACGGAACCCCATCACCAACACCACCAAAATCCGTAATATTAAACGCCACCGGCCGGAACACCGGCACCACTCTTACGGCATGCGATGTGGAAAACTCTAAAGTGTTGCAGTTAGACTTGCGATGTTATACGAAACTGATTGTTAGGGCATCAAGAATACACAGGTGCATAACTTGGAGGTAACAAAGATGAGACCGCAAAGGTGGATATGTTGGCACACAATGTCGGGCTAGATAAGAATTCTTGTTTTTTGACAAAGGTAAAGGGTGGCTAGAATATTGGATAATATTAGGGAGGGAAATTGAGATGATTTGTAAATGTGAAGATGAAACATATCACAATAATGGTTAGATAAATGGAATCCAACAATGTAAGGGAGGGGGTTGAGGCACGCCTAATTTTAATTGGATTTGAGCAGATTAGGAAGAATTTGTTAGACTTGCACCTCTCTAAATACATTGTCAATGATAGAATTTCATAAAAGCGTTTGATCAATATTAGTATTTTTTAGGGGGTGGTAGGTAGTGTTTTTGTCTTGACTCCCTTTAAGAGCATTCACATCAATTCCATCAATTTTTCATTCTAAATTACATTAAAAACACTATATATTCTCTTACTTTTCAATTAAACAATATTTTTTTATACGTTTATCATTACGTTTTCTCTCTTCTCCACTCACAATCACTTTTAAAATATATTAAAAAATTATACGGGGTGAACGATGTCCCCTCAAATATACAGATGGACAGTAACATTTTCTCTCTCCTCCACTCACAACCACTTTTTATACTCTTTATATTATAAAAACTTCACTCACAAATTTTTATGGGTTGGATATGATTGCTCTACATGTACCTTCATCTTTTCTTTTTCATTTATTTTATTTTATTTTATTTTCTGTTATACTTATCACTTGCACATAGAGTTTTCAGAGCCGCCAGAGGTCTAACTAGAAAAAAATATTTCTATTGTTTGGGATAGAGGTATGGTTTCCCTACTTTTTACCCTCATAAACCTTACCAATAACTTGCTATTGATGGGATTTTTTTGTAGGTATGTTTGATCGGTTGAAATTTAGGCTATTTACCAAATATAAATTAGCAACATTTTGTTGCTTTACATTATTGTAACTTATGGATTGGGTGTTTTTCAAAAAAGTTTTAGTATTTTCCATTTTTAACCCAAAAGTCCTTATCTTTTGCATTTAAGCTCTTTAACTTTTTTATTTTTAACCCACATCTTTTCATCTTTTACAATTTACCCCTCATACTTTTTATTTTTAACTTTTGTCCCGTCATACTTTTCATGTTTTGCAAATTTTTCGTTTTACGTTTTGTTTTAAATTTTGCGAGTCAACACGCCTCAACGTGCGTGTGAGGTTCAATCGTTTTTCGTCTGCTTTTTCCTGTTTGACAGACCAGTCACAACGCGTCTATTTTTCTTCGTTTAACAAGTTCGTTGTAACATGCGGGTCCTAGATCGACTTAGTTATTATTTTCAACGTTTAACGTTTATGGTTTATTTTTTCACATTAACACGCCGCAACGGACGTGCGTGGCTGAACGATTTTACGTCTGTTTTTCGTTCGGTGTTATTTTTTTTTACTTTTTTTATTTTATTTTTACGTGCTCTTCTAACGTTGGTGGTCGTTGTCAGTGGTGTGACATTTTTTCTACTTGTCACGATTTTAAGAATGTATTTAACCTATTAAGTTATTACTAATAATTTGTTTTGAGTTTACCACCGTACCCCCTTTACATAAGAAAAAAACTAATTTTTTACGTGCATATTTTTTGTACTTGTCAGTATAAATTCGATTTGCTCTATATTTCGACGTAAAAGTTTTTGGAGAACGAGTCAGGTGAAATATAATATGTTTTGTTGATTATTTTATGAATGTTTTGTAAATTTTATTTCGATCGGAGTGGAGTCAAATTATAGTTTCTTTTTTTCCCTTTTTTAAACGCTCTAATTAATCTCTTTTGATTATACATGTCAACTTTTTTGTTATACCCATTACATTTTCTATGTATGTCTAAGGTCACATGTAATACGTTATGATTGTACGGTATAAATTTGATTTATTTTATGTTTCGATCCAATCACAGTGTTTATATAGGTTACATTGAGTTCAATCGATTACGTCGAAACGTGTGTTTTCATACGGTTAACGCAACACATAACTTTTGGACTCATCTATTTGATGTGTGCGATGTACCAGCGCCGCAACGCCCGCGGGTGTTAATGCTAGTTGCAATTTATTTTAAATATTTATCCAAAATAAAAGCCAATTTAAATTTAAAACAAATTTATTTTGGATAAATTGAAGATAGAAAAGTAAAAAAAAAAAGAAGTTCAAATGCCAGATTATAACTATAATTGATCCTAGTTTCATAACCTACCCTTCCTTACCCGGGTACATATGAGGGTTTTTACCTCGCTACGCGAACCCAGCCCGGTTTTCTTCCAAATGCCTTACCGCGTTGACCATACACCCTCCTGGTTCCATAGCCAGAACCGGGTGTTGAAAACAACTCTATATGTCCAACTCAACTCCTCTGTCTTGTAGCTTGTATATCCCCAATTAGCAGAACCTCTTATCTTCGTTATCTTAATCATTTACAACATAAACTATTTTTTGTTTCACATAAAACTTTGAAATGATTTAATATTACAAAAATTAAACACTGTTCATTTCAGATATATTTGGTAACTGATACATCAACTTATAAAACTCATCAACTAACACCAAAAACTTTCATTCATGACCAGGGAGCATTTCCACATTAAGGAAATTGAGAATTTTAAATCTTGGAGGCAACCGACTCAATGAAAGCATTGTAAAATCTCTTAGTGCTCTACCATCACTTAAAGCTCTAGATCTTGGAGGCAATTTGTTTTCTGGATCATTTCCATTAGAAGGTATGGGTTACAAATATGTATTTTTTTTTTTGAGTTAACTGCCATTTTCGTCCCTGTGGTTTGGTCACTTTGGCCATTTCAGTCCATTTTTAAAAAATGCGCCATTTTCCTCCCCGACGTTCTGGAAAGGTGCCATTTCAGTCCAAAAATCATAACCCAGTTAAGTCGGTTTGTAAATAAGGACTGATTGTGTAAATTTGTAACATAAAGGACCATTTAAGTAAAATGTATAAATATTTATACAATTATAAAATATATATATATATATATATATATATATATATATATATATATATATATATATATATATATATATAATGTATACACACAGACGAGAGAGGGAGAAAGTCGGAGAGAGAGAGAGACGTTTATGGTGGTGGTTCCGGCGGCGGCGGCGGTGGTTCTGGCGGCGGCGGTGGTGATGATGATAACAGATTATATATATATAATGTATACACACAGACGAGAGAGGGAGAAAGTCGGAGAGAGAGAGAGAGAGATAACGACGAGAGAGAGAGATAGAAGGAGGCGGGAGAGAGAACCGGCGACGGTGGGGGTGCCGTTTTTCCGGTGAGTTGCAGGCGGCGGCAGTGGTGATGAAGACCAAGATGATGTACTGTTCATCATCTTCCCCAAATGTTGGTCAACAGAAGTCAAACAGCCCGATTACCATATCTATACTGGATTATATTGCAATTAAGTTTACAGGAACATAGAATAGGCAAGAACATACCGAAATATCGAATAAAACGTGACTGGTATCAGTCGGAAGGGAGAAATCGGCTAAGTCCGGTGACGTTTTCCGGCGACTTCTTTGCAGACGTGAACAGGAGCGATTTCGGATGTATTTGTGAGTTTTGTATGGTGTGTGATGTTCGTGGGTGTACCAGGAGACTTATAACACAACTTAATTGGATCGAATCGACAATTATCAGTGGATAAACCACTTCTAAGTTTTATAAAATAAAAATCGAATGGATGGGTGTCAGGCACGGGTATCGGACAAATAAAACGCGTGGGGAACTTGGTTCAGTCGAGGAGAATAAGCATGCAAACATGGTTATCGCCGGAAAAAACGGCATCACCATCGCCGCCGCCGGAACCACCGCCGCCGCCGGAACCACCACCATCAACGTCTCTCTCTCTCTCTCCGACTTTCTCCCTCTCTCGTCTGTGTGTATACATTATATATATATATATATTATATATTTTCTATAATTATATTAATATTTATACATTTTACTTAAATGGTCCTTTATGTTACAAATTTACACAATCAGTCCTTATTTACAAACCGACTTAACTGGGTTATGATTTTTGGACTGAAATGGCACCTTTCCAGAACGTCGGGGAGGAAAATGGCGCATTTTTGAAAAATGGACGGAAATGGCCAAAGTGACCAAACCACAGGGACGAAAATGGCAGTTAACTCATTTTTTTTTAACATGATTTTTTACTATGATATATATTTGTAGATGTTATCATACACATAGTCTGTGTTAAGCTAATAAAAAACATATGAATTGTATGACGTTGAAGATATTAAATGTTTTGCGGCAAAAGATTTATAAGGGGGTTTTTCATGTTAGATTTATCTCAATAGTAGGTTAGTTCCCCGTGTGTTACACGGGTTGAACAATTTAAACTATATAAGATAGATATTTCCTGTAAATGCAAAACAAAGACATAGACATTTACATACCATACTGACATCAATGAGTTAATATAAATGTAATCCATCAACTCGTACATATTAATTAATGTCGTAGAGTTCGATAAGACGGCTCTAATGTCGGTTGAATGAGGCCAATCAGAGTTTATTTGATACCTTTTATACGACTTCTTATTTTTTGAATCTTTGTATTTGATTCTAAACCTATTACTAATATTATTGATAATAATTTTAGTTATATATATCAATAATATATTATATATATATATATATATATATCAATAATATATTTAGTCTAACATATTAATATTATTATGAATTTCAAAACTTATTTAGCTAGAATTAAAGATTCTATTGAAGTTTTAGTTTAACAATAGGTTATTGAATTAATAATAAGAAATTTGTATTAGATTAGATTAAATATAATTATTATTTGTATTAGATTAGATTAAATATTATTATTATTAGTATTAATTTTAATCAATTAAATAAGAGAATAACAAGTGTCACAAAACAGGTTTCTTTTATTATATAGTATAGATATTATATATTGTATTAAACATATTCATACATACATACATACATACATACATACATACATACATACATACATACATACATACATACATACATACATATATATATATATATAGAGAGAGAGAGAGAGAGGATCGCAAAAATGAAAACTACCTCCAATTGTAAGAACCAAGAGAACCACTTTCTAGCCATTAGATCTTCAAGATCAATGGATGATATTAAAAGTAACTAAAAATAATATTAAATGATTTTTGTCTTATTATGTCTTTAATATTATAATCCAAAAGGGTAATTTTGTAAAATGACTCTATTTTGTCTTTTTGTGTTTATTGTTTTTTATTAGTTTTTTGTATTATTATAATACTTTTTATTTTTTAAAACATAACTTTTTTATTAAAATCATTTTTAAATTCAGAATTTTTTAAAAGATTTTTTAAACTTTTTACCATTTAAGTTTTACGTTAAACTTTTTACGTTTTACGTTTTTTTTGACGCGCCGTTTTTACGCTGGGTTTTTTCAAGCATCGTTTTTTTAACACGCCGTTTTTTTAACGCGCTGTTTTTCACGTGCCGTTTTTTAACGCCGTTTTTTATGCGTCGCTTTTTTAACGCGCCGTTTTTTTAACGTCGTTTTTTACGCGCCGTTTTTTTAACGCCGTTTTTTACGCGCCCGTTTTTTTAACACCGTTTTTTTAACGCGGTTTTTTAAAGCCGTTTTTTACGTGTCGGTTTTTCACGTTAACGTTTTTTACGTTTTACGCGCCGGTTTTTTACGTTAACTTCTTTTTACGATTTACGTGCCGGTTTTTTACCTCAACATTTTTAACGTTTTTACGTTTTACGCGCCGGTTTTTTATGTTTTATGTTTTACGTTTTACGTAAACTTTTTACGTTTTATGTTTTACTTTTTACATTTTACGTTTTACGTAACACTTTTTACGTTTTTACGTTTTATGTAACACTTTTTACGTTTTACGTTTTACGATTTACGTAAAACTTTTTACGTTTTACGTTTTACGGCTAACGTAAAACTTTTTACTGTTGCGTAAACCTTTTAACGTTTTACGTAAAACTTTTTACATTTTACGTTTAACGTTTTTACGTTAAAAAGTTTACATTTTACGTTAAAAAGTTTACGGTTTAACTTTGTTTTTTAACAAAACATTTTTACGCAAAAAACGAATGCACCCATAAATCGCAAACTCTGGAGGTGTCTCAGATATATTGTTATCATCATCGACTAGAGGGGAGGGGAATAAAAAACCAACAACATCAAAACAAAGTGTATCTCGAAAAAAAACGGGGTTCGGCTCAGATTATCCGATAATCAAAAGGCTGCAAAAGTGGGGTTGCAGGTTCAAAAAACCTACCCTCCGCCGACCTTGCCGCGCCATCGTCGTCAAAGTCTACGATTTTTTTTTTGCATCATCATCGCCGCCCAACCAAAAACAGATCAAAACCCGGGAGAATCAAAGAATACAAATGCATCATTCAAAACAACCTGCATCATTCAACAAACATTCAAACCAAATGCAACTCAGTTTTCCCAGATCCAAAAACACATCCAAACATTCAAACAAATGCAACTCAGTTTTCCCAGATCCAAAAACACATTCAAACAACTTGCAAACAGCAAATATTTGGTCAAAAAAAGGGGACACAATATCAGAGATTGGGCAAAAACATCCAAAAAAAATATTCAAAACAGCCTGCAACATCAAAAGATCAGGACCACACATCCAAAAAAACATTCAAGAAACCATTCAAAACAACCTTCATCGGGCCACCCCTCCACCCCTGATTCACCGTCGCCGCCGCCTACGACCACCGCCCCCTAACCAACCGTCGCCGCCGCCTACGACCACCGCCCCCTAACCCACCACAACAACCCCTTTCACCCATCATTCACCGCCACAAACATCAAAAGACCGGGACAAGAAAGGAGACACAATATCACAACAAAAAAAGCATCAAGAAAAACGTTGCTACCTTTGTCGGCAACCCACCGGCCACCGCCGCCGTCCTCTTTCTCTTTCATCGGACTCTCTCTCTCTCTCTCTCTCTATAACGTTTCTTCTTCTTTCTCTGAAAATCCGACCGTATGTGCGTCGGAACCCCCAAAAACGTAGGGTTTTCATAGTGGTGAACGAGTGTGACAGTGAGAGAAACAAGGGTGTGAGAGAGAGAGAAACAGGGATGAACGAGTGTGGGAGAGAGAGAGAAACAGTTGTGGGCGGCGGTTTCATCATCACCGACGATCATCATCATCATCAGGGCTTTTCTTTTCATTACAGGGGGTGGTCGCCGGCAAGAAGAATCGGATGGTGGGGGTTGCTTTTGAATTTAGGTATGGTGTAAGAGGAGAGAGGAGATGAGGTTTTAAATAGGTGAAGAGATTTGGGGTTATATGACAGTTTTAAATAAGAGGAGAGAGGATAGACACTTCTGACAAATATTAAATGAGGAGAGAGGTAGATGAAATGACATTTGGTGTTAAATGACCAAAATAACCTTTTGAGTGGCAAAATCTGATTGGTTAAAAGTGGTTCTTACGGTTCTTACAACTGAAGGTGGTTTCTATTTTAGCGGCTCCCATATATATATATATATATATATATATATATATATATATATATATATATATATATATATATATATATATATATATATATATATATATATATATATATATATATTTCTCTTTCATCGGACTCTCTCTCTCTCTCTATAACGTTTCTTCTTCTTTCTCTGAAAATCCGACCGTATGTGCGTCGGAACCCCCAAAAACGTAGGGTTTTCATGGTGGTGAACGAGTGTGACAGTGAGAGAAACAAGGGTGTGAGAGAGAGAGAAACAGGGATGAACGAGTGTGGGAGAGAGAGAGAGAAACAGTTGTGGGCGGCGGTTTCATCATCACCGACGATCATCATCATCATCAGGGCTTTTCTTTTCATTACAGGGGGTGGTCGCCGGCAAGAAGAATCGGATGGTGGGGGTTGCTTTTGAATTTAGGTATGGTGTAAGAGGAGAGAGGGGATGGGGTTTTAAATAGGTGAAGAGATTTGGGGTTATATGACAGTTTTAAATAAGAGGAGAGAGGATAGACACTTCTGACAAATATTAAATGAGGAGAGAGGTAGATGAAATGACATTTGGTGTTAAATGACCAAAATAACCTTTTGAGTGGCAAAATCTGATTGGTTAAAAGTGGTTCTCACGGTTCTTACAACTGAAGGTGGTTTCTATTTTAGCGGCTCCCATATATATATATATATATATATATATATATATATATATATATATATATATATATAACATTCAAATGAATAGTGCTACAGTGTGCTAGGTGTGCTACAATATTTTTTTTTATCTTTTGACTTTCTTTTGTTTTTTTTTTTTTACTTTTAACCTTTAACTTTCAGTATTAACTCTTACTACCCCTTAACTTTCTAAATACTTTTTAACCGAGTTTTATGTCTTTATTTTTATTTACGTGTCGATATAAACTTAAGTTGATTTACGTTTCGACATAATTTTGTTTGTGTTTTCTCAACTTTTAGTATTTACACTGACAACCCTTTAACTTTCTAAATATTTTTTTAGTCGGTGATTTTTTTTCTTTTTTTTTTGTCTTTTTGCTTCTTTTCTTTTTTTACTTTACCCTTTAATTTTCAGCATTAACTCTTACAACCTCTTAACTTTTTAAATATTTTTTAATCGACCTTTACGTCTTTAAATTTACTTACGTGTCGATATAAACTTAAGTTGACTTATATTTCCACATATTTTTTTTTTGTATTTTCTCAACTTTTAGCATTGATAGTGACAACCCTTTAACTTTTTAAGTACTTTCGTAATCGAGTTTTCCGGTTGATGTAAAACACATATCGACGTACTTTTTTACTTACCACGACTTTATTTTGTAAGTTTTCTCTTTCGACTGCTATATCGGATCAAAAATCGGCTCGCCCCGCCGCAAAGCGCGACTGTTACCCACTAGTTTTATATATATTGTATTTAAACTGATGTAAGGAACAGGGATTATTTGGTTTCGTGGGTTTATCTTAAGACATTAAAAGTCAAAGGAAATTTGCTTTTCATATGATTTAGATTTTGAAGGAAGTTATTATTAATTATTAATATAACAATTCAGCGTGTTCGGAGGCTACATCACCCTTCCATTTTTTAATTTGCGCATCTCACCCTCAGTTCAATCCCCACACTAATTTCAAACTTTTGCCATCATCGAGGATGTCGGCCGGAGGGGGGCTATCATGGGGGATATATCAACAACAACAACTATGAAAGCGACAGCCGCAACAACAATAACCAAGGTCGTAGTCGTGGTGATAACCGCAATCAGTTCTCTTTTGCCTCTACATAAAATACGGTTTATGGTTTGTGCAACAGGCGTGAAATTGCGCATCTTCCTTTTGATTTCCCCAATCATAATCTTTCCACCATCCACAACCGTTCAAATTTCGACCATGCGGATTTTCAGCCTCACCACATTCACCAAGAGGCTGTTGGTTACAGGCCCCTGATTACACACTCTCACAACACACACAAACTCACGTATACGTATGTGAATGAGAGAAGGTTTCCAAGAGATGTTTCAAATGAAAAGAGGTTACTGTATTCAAGTGAAATGGGTACATAACAGAAAAACTAATACACCTATTTATAATAAAACAAAACTAATAAAAACACATGCCAAATTAAACCAAACAACCCACGTAAAGCTGCTTCTCCGATTTACTTGGTCAAACAATTTACCATATCAATAAACGTGCCTCCAAAATCACCAACATTTTCCCATGTACAAAACAGCCATAATTGACCATTTTACCCTTTGAACAGATCTACTCTTGACCCACAACCTGCTGCTCCGAATTGAACCTGCAACCAGTGTTGTAAAAATCGGAATTAATCGGCGCCTAGGCGCTTGTCGGGCGTTAACTGATTAATTTTGAGCTAGTCGGACCATTAGTCGGTAGTCGGTCCAAGTCCGTCCTGGTCGGTGCAAGGCGGCCCAAATCGGCCCAAGTCGGCCAAATCGTTTCTAGTCGGCCCACTCTTTTTTAGTTTAAATCTGGCCCAAACAAATGTTTTTAACCATTAAATGCATGGCCCAAGTTGTTTAGTTCCAACTTGGCCCAAAATAAACTTGCTTTAAGCCATTAAAACATATTCCATAATGCCTTGACTGATGTGTTAATGTTTGAATATTTAAATACTTAAATTGCAATGTTTTAAACTTCGTTGTTTAAATTTTGAACTACTTTTAAGTATTATATTGATATTAATGTGTGTATTGAATGTTTAAATACTTGATTTGTTATGTTTTAAACTTATAGTTGTTTGAATTTTGAACTATTTTTAAGTATTATATTGATATTAATGTATAGTTGTTTGAATTTTGAACAATCACCCCCTTAATCGGTGTTTGTTTACGCCTACCGCAGCACCGAATCACCTCGGTTTCGAACCACTATGACATCTAACGGACACTCGATCTTCACCTCGATCACGTCCAATGTCTCGGTTCAACCCGAATAAAAAAAACACCACGCTCGTAACATGTAACATGGCATAACGTTGGAACACCGTTCATTACCATCACGACTTATCACAGATCAACGAACTCTCCCCGATCACATCCAAAGCCACTCGATTGAACTCCAACGCTATAATGTCACCACTGTGTTCTTCATTTTCTTTCAACAACCTTTTTCCGATCACCCTTGTTCAAGAGGCCTCTCCACCGACCAAGAAAACAAAGCCACCCGCTTTTAACATTTTCTCACCTTGCCGAACGAAGCGAATCCAAAGCCCACATGCTTTGACGGATTTTTCTGCCCATTTTTCACGCACCTACGCCGGTCTCCTCTTATCACGAACCAAGTTAATCAAGGCACCATCATAACACTTCTGCTGTTGTTACTAGTTGTACACCCGCTGCACAAACCTGCAACCATAAACCAAAACAGCCCTGAATCGTCTTTCTTTGATGACCACTTACAGCCACGGAACACACCGGTGTTCACCCGTCACCCCATCGTCCAAACCGGAACTTCACCCACGACAACGACTGAAACGAACACCCTCCGCCTTCAGCTGTATAATAGTCCTGAAACAGCACCAAAAATTGATGTCGATCACCCGTTGTCTAAACCTGTACATCTACCACAACAACGGTTGACCCGAAACATCTTTCTGTTTCCGTCTAACACTGCAACCAGTCCCGAACATCCACCTGTTGTCCCGAACAACCCTTTTTCTTGTTGCGTTTGCCCCGCAGTGACGGGCTACACCCCTTTCTTGAAACCGACTCTCAAACCGCCCTTCTCCGTCTTCACGAGCCCTAGGCTCTGATACCAAATGTTGGTTACTGGCCCCTGATTACACACTCTCACAACACACACAACCTCACGTATACGTATGTGAATGACATAAGGTTTGCAAGAGATGTTTAAAATTAAAAGAGGTTACTGTATTCAAGTGAATTGGGTACATAACAGATAAACTAATACACCTTTTTATAATAAAACAAAACTAATAAAAACACATGCCAAATTAAACCAAACAACCCACATAAAGCTGCTTCTCCGATTTACTTGGTCAAACAATTTACCATATCAATAAACGTGCATCCAAAATCACCAACATTTTCCCATGTACAAAACAACCATAATTGATTTTACCCTTCGAAAAGATCTACTCTTGACCCGCAACCTGCTGCTCCAAATTGAACCTGCAACCCGTGAACCGTGTGACCCGTAAACAAACCCGAATAATCCAACAGAGGCTTTACCTAGCTTCTCGACATCGGGGCCAACAATCATGTAGCATCAGATTTGGTTAGTGTTGACAATTCAAAACATATCATGGTAATGACTTTCTTATGTTGGTAATGGTAAAGGTCTTCCTATTCTTCGTATTGGATCATCAAAAATTCCTTCTTCAAACAAATCATTTTACGTATCTGACATTCGCCATGTTCCTGAATTTAAAAAAGCAACTTTTGTTTGTTACAAAATTGTGTTTAGACGATATTTTTTCTTTGGATTTCACTCTTCATTTTTTGTTGTGAACACACTACCCTCCTCACGGGCCCATAGACAATGCGCTCTACACTCTTCGCCTTTTGCTTCTTCAATCTATTAATAAGCACACATTCTTTCCCTCACAAACATCTTCTGATGTCTGGGACCGAAGTCTTGGTCCACCACATGAGAGTTTTCAAATTTATGCTTTCCAATTGTTCTCTACATGTAACAAAACTTCTAGGCTTATTTCTTGTACTGCTTGTCCTTTAGGCAAATCCACAATGTTACATATACTTAATACCAATTTTCGTGGTACTCCTTATTTTGATATAGTATATTGTGATGTTTGGGCCCTTCTCTTGTTTGAACATCCGATGTCCATCATTAATTAATGTTGTGTGTTGATCATATTTTCTCGTTATATGCGGATTTTCTCTTCATCAACAAGCAGTGTTTATAAAACCTTAACAAACTTTGTTCAAATGGTTGAACAACAATTTAAAACAAAAATCAAACAACTTCTGACAAAATGGGGTGGTGAAATTAGACCTTTGTCAAACTTCTTTACTTCTCTTAGTATTCTTCATCATTTATCTTGTCAACATACAAGTGAACAAAATGACTTCGTCTAGCGTCATCATCGACATGTTGAAACTGTTGGTTCAGGCCCCTTGCAACACACACACACACTCAATACACAAACTCACGTATATGTTATGTATGTAATCTTGCAAATGGAGAAAATAGTAACAATGAAGGTGAAAGCTTTCTATAGAATGAAAATATGGGTGTTTTTATCTCAATAAACAAATGGCCTTTTTATAGCCTATAAGACACAAAATGTGCGAATATAAAAAAGAGTAAACTAATATTCTATCCTAAAAATCAGCACCTCTGACGACCCAATCTTCTACTCAAACAAAATGCAACATATACTTACTTGAGATTCGGTCAAACCTCATACTAATTCCTTACTAATTAAACTATTATATAAAATAGGAATAAAGACTTCATGAGCCATGCAATCAACGTGAATATGAAGATGCCTTTAAATCCACTTGACCAATTAACTAATTAAACCGTGACCTGATAACCTGCTAGCCGTGTGACCCGTGAACCGTAACTAACTGATTAATCCAACAATCACCCCTTAATCAGTTTGGTTACACCCGTCACTTACAGCACTGAACCACCATTTTTTTTCATCCTGAACCATCTCGACTTCTACCGGACACCTGACCTCAACCGCGGTAACGCCCAAAGCCTTCTCGGTTCAACCTGAATTACAAACCACCACACTTGTAACATCTCACATGGCATCACGCTCGAAACGTTCACTAATACCACAACTTTTTCAGGGATCGACGGCCTCACCCTGGTCAAATCCAAAGTCACCGATTTGAACTCCAACGCCATTATGTTTACAACCGTGTACTTCTCCAATATCTTCGTTTTTCTTGACAGCCCGTACCTTTTCCCGATCAAACCTATTCCAGGAGGCCTCTCCACTGACCAAGAAAACAAAGCCACCCGCTTATAACGTTTTCTTTCAACTGCTAAGCGAACCGAATCCAAAGCCACCTACTTTGACGGATCCCTTACGCCCATTTTTCACGCAACACGTCGGTCTCCTCTTATCACAAAACAACATGATTAAGGCACCTGCGAAACCTATTGTTGTCACCGGATATATACCAGTTGCTCAAACCCGCAACTAATAACCAAACAGCCCCGTTCTTCCTCCTTTCATCACCACTAACAGCCACGGAACACAAGTGTTTATCACCGGTCACCCCATCGTCTTAACCGGTACGTCTACCACAACAACGGCCTACTGAAACACCATAACGCCTCCGATTACGACTTCTAAACAGACCAGAAACAACACCCTGCTGTCCCGACCCTTCTTCACCTTCTGTTTGCAACTACGGACCTTCTTTCACGCTGCCCTCCACTGACTGACACACCCGGCGGCGGCGGAGGCTTCCCCGATACGAGCCCTAGGATCTGATACCAGATGTTGGTTCAGGCCCCTTGCAACACACACACTAAATACACAAACTCACGTATATGTTATGTATGTAATCTTGCAAAAGGAGAAAATAGTAACAATGAAGGTGAAAGCTTTATGTGGAATGAAAATATGGGTGTTTTTATCTCAATAAACAAATGGCCTTTTTTATAGCCTACAAGACACAAAACATGCGAAAATAAAAAAAGAATAAACTAATATTCTATCCTACAAATCAGTACCTCTGATGACCCAATCTTCTACTCAAACAAAATGCAACATATACTTGCTAGAGATTCAGTTAAACCTCATACTAATTCCTTACTAATTAAACTATTATATAAAATAGGAATAAAGACTTCATGAGCCATGCAATCAACGTGAACACTATGAAGATGCCTTAAACCCACTTAACTAATTAAACTGTGGCCCAATAACGTGCTAGCCGTGTGACACATGAACCGTAACTAACCGATTAATCCAACAGAAACCGCTCTCGCTCTTCCTTCTCGATTATATATTCCCAAATGTTTTTGGCAATTTGCTTTTGACACTATTGTCTATTTTATTAATTGCACGCCATCTCGATCTTCTTCCAACAAAACTTCACTCGGACACCTCTTGATCACTAATCGCATCTACATTACTGGACATGTTCGGTTCCTGGAACACAACTTTCCCTACGAAAATACATCTACCTCAACTCTTCCTTCACCTCTTGATTCCAATTCTTACACCTCTTTTTCTGACTTCACAATTCCCTTTAATTCCCTTTGACAATCATCAACCTCCACAATCTCCGCCTCCAACCGAACCTAACACTCCTCTAACATCACAAATTAGTCCCACATCCTCTCCTTCTTCATCCACCCCCCACACACATAATTCCTCTCCTACCACAACACCTCCTTCTCCTCATACTCGTCCTTATAATCTTTGTCAAAATCCAAAACCATGCATAGCATACATGAATTATGCAAATATTGCTTTTTCCAACCTACGTACAGTTGAACTATCTTCTTTTAACTTTGCTAACAAACATCTGGAGTGGTATCACGCCATTGCTGACTAATTTTTAGCTCTTGTAAAAAATGGGACATGGAATCTTGTCCCTATTGTCTTTAATCTAGCATTATTGACTAAAAGCAGGTCTACTAGATCCAGAAAATTCAACACGACGATGTTACATGCTATAAAGCTTGAGTTAGGGTTTGTTTCTCTCTCTAGAATACAGTCTTGCACGGGAATTTTTCTCAAAAAGCGTTTCTTATTACTCCAGATTGCATACATTCACTTAATTAGTATATATACAATCACAGGTACAGACACATGAGTCCTTACAAACAAACCCTAGTCCATATATATCACTAAATACGGACATACTAAACTAAATAACCTTGTCAGTACTTAACATATTAAGTACCGACAACACACAAACTACAAATTTGGACAATACAATAAGAACTAATAAGTACTAACAAGGTAATCTACAAATTCGTACACATATGAGCTTATAAGTTCTGACGAATTAAAAAACACAAATTCGGACAACCTAGGCATGAACTTATATGTTCTGACAAGTCCAATTCCACAAATTCGGACACCTTATTACACAAATAAGTCCAAATTTATTGGACTACCTTTCAACAAATTCCAAAACAAGTCCCTGAAGATTCATTCTTTGGTAGGATCCAACATTTATCAACCTTAGGTGCATTTATAGTCTCCCCTTGATATATGCGGGATCGACAAATCTTTATCAAATCTTCGACTAACAACATCGAGCATTTATCATCCTGAGGTGCATTTACAGACTCCCCCTTGATGCATGCGGGGTCTGGGATCTGCAAATCTTCTTCAAATCTTTGAGAAGCCGCTTCCCGCTCCAGCCTTGTTCTTCATGTAGCATCGGACAACTCGAGAACACCGAAAAGCGAGCTTCCTGTCTTCTTTCAATTAATCTAAAATAGCTTGTCAAACCTAAAACTTCATTTGAACATATTAGAATGCTCAGACCTAAACCAATAAAAGTCTAGAAACTTTCTAAGTAACTCATACATAGAAAGATATCAAACAACTTGGAACAAACAGTTTCCCACACAGACAACATACTTAGGCCAACTTAGCAAGATTGATTGTTTTTATTAAAAGACTTTTTTTAAATTACCTCATCGGATTGTTTTTAACCCGTTTTCAAAACAGTAAAAACCTTTTTGAGTATCATTAAAAATACAAAGCCCACACATGGAAACGAGAAATAATTTTTTTTTTGTATTTTTCAAACTTTATATTAAAACACACCGAAAATCTTTTTGTAATTTTCCATATTTGAAACGGAAATGAAAGGAAGATATTTACAAGCAACATCTTTTTGTTAAAACACGGGCAAGAAGATCATAGTGGCTAATCTGTCAAAATCTATCACAGTTAGTACCCATTTAACCAATATAAGCATAAAGAATGATAAGGACAATTCAAGATGTTTAACGATATATTTGTCCACTTAAGCTTTAGCACGTGTTCGAACACAGTTTTTGAGATATGCAATTAAGTGTCTTCTTAGCTGATATAACTGTGTTCCCCACCTCAGAATATACTCCCATATCAAGACTACCAAAAATTACATCTTACAGGTGAGTATATCCAACTATTATCTGTATCTGACTAAAATTGCGAAAACTTGAGAGCTCAGGTTAGTGCCACCGCACCGACAGAGAGATGAAGGCTCGACTTTAGGTGGTGTACCAACGGTTTGGTAACTTTTGCTGCACTTTGGCATTTTTTAGTTTTATGTACCCGGTGGTAACATATATTTTCAGTTGTTCACCCGGTGGTGACAAGCTTTGCACAGATCATTCGGTGATGGCTATTAGGAAGAAAGAAAATCCAACTGGAGGGTTTGCTCACAAACAAAGTGCTTAGCAAAGTATTATATGAGGTCTAGGCCTATACGGACGCAAAATCAGAACACCAAGTATAATCCCCTAGATAATAATCAGATATAAAGACCTAGTATCTCAGAGTTTTGGTAATCTCTCAAATGAAATTACGGTACCAAGACCATATATCCAAGAGTTCATACACAAAAGTTACGCAGTTCGTTATCTTTATACACCAAAAACAGGTTCTTATTAACGCGTAAAACCTATCCTTACAACATATAATGAAGCTGTCAACAGTTTAGGTTTTAATTTTATAAGATACCCTGTAAAAGATATGACTACCGATGTACTATCATTTCTTCTCACAATCAACGCGACCTCAATTTTTCATGTTCTAATGTTTTTGGATTTTTATAAAATTATCCTCCAAGTAAGTAAAATCTTTTTGGATTTTTGTGGTTAACGAAAAGCAGTAAACTGTACAAAGAAACGGAAAATAAAGTTTCCATGAGGGCTTATGCAACCATCCTACTCAGGGTTTATTATCCCGATCATTCAGACTAAGTTCTCAAACCTCGTCTGATCGAATGTCTTTGTACACAGGTCTGCATAGTTGTCTAAGGTGTCAAGTCTAACTACATCAATTAAAATGATGCCTAACATCTATATGTTTAGTGAGTGAATGGTGTACTGGGTTATTTGTTATCGAAATAGCTGAGTCATTATCTACCATGTTGGGAATTTGTCTATAATCTAAACCGTAATCTCGCAATTGCTGTTGAATCCACAAGACTTGAGCACATCAGCTCGAAGCAGATATGTATTCTGCTTCACATGTGGACAGCGACACTGAAAGTTGCTTTTTGCATTGCCAGGATATCAAACGGCTTCCAAGCAGTTGAGCACCACCAGAGGTTGGTTTCCTGTTGATCGGGTACCCGTTAAAATCCGCATCCGTATATGCTATCAGATCTAAGCCTCCCTCGACTGTATACCACAATCCAAGTCTTGGTTTCCCTTTAAGATAACGTAAAATCCGTTTGACGACTTTCGAATGCGATTCTCTCAGAGTGGCTTGGTACCTAGCACATAAATATACGAAAAACATTGTGTCTGGTCGAGATGCAGTAAGATACATTAATGAACCAATCATTGCACAATAAACTGAAGGATCCACTTCAGGATCTTTTTCCTTTTCATCTGGCAACTTATGATTAGTAGGCAATGGAGTTTCGTAGGCAGACTGTCTTCCATGTTGAATCGCTTGAAGATCTTGTGGACGTACTTCGTCTGATGAATATACGTGCCATTTCCTTCTTGATCTACCTGCAACCCGAGGAAAAACCTCAGCTCACCCATTGCACTCATCTTAAATTTCAATTTCATTACTTGTTCGAATTCCCAAAAAAGCTCTTCATTTGAAGAACCAAAAATAATGTCATCGACATATATTTGTACAATCTGGAAATCTCCCCAATTCTTTAAGATGAAGAGAGTGGAATCTATTGCACCACAAGTGAATCCATTTGCCAACAAATGCTTTGACAGCGTCTCGTGCCAAGAACGAGGCGCCTGATGAAGACCGTATAAAGTTTTGTCCAGCAAGTAAACTTTGTTCGACGAATCTAGAGCTTCAAAACCCAGCGGCTGGGATACATACACCGTTTCTTGCAACTGCCCATAAAGGAATGCACTTTTTATGTCTAACTGATAGACTTTAATACACATGCGAGCAGAAAAGGCTAAGAACAAATGAATTGCTTCAAGTCATATTACTGACGCATAAACTTCTGTGTAGTCGATCCCTTTTTCCTGATTGAACCCTTGCACCACCAAATGAGCTTTACTCCTGACGACTACGCCTTTATCGTCCTTTTTACATTTAAAAACCCATTTCGTGTTGATCGTGTGCTGGCCCTTAAGAAGATCTACCAAGTTCCAAACCTTCAGCTTGTCAAACTGAGCCAACTCCACCTGCATCGCCTCACACCACGAGCTGTCTTTTAGTGCCATGTGCTAGTTTTTGGCTCTATTTGTGAAATAAAGCACTCACGCAGGCTTAAGTTGTATATCACTTTCTCTTTGATTTCTGTGAACAAACATTGCATATCATTAAGACTTCTGCTTCGAGTTATTATTCCTCCATGCAGATCTCCGATAACATTATCAATAGCATGATTCCTATTTGTCCAAGTGATAGGAACAACTGGAACTTGCAGATTTGTACCCAAGCTGATGCATAAACTTCTGTGTAGTCGATCCCTTTTTCCTGATTGAACCCTTGCACCACCAAATGAGCTATACTCCTGACGACTATGCCATTATCGTCCTTTTTACATTTAAAAACCTATTTCGTGTTGATCGCGTGCTGGCCCATAGGAAGATCTACCAAGTTCCAAACCTTCAGCTTGTCACACTGAGCCAACTCCTCCTGCATCGCCTCACACCACGAGCTGTCATTTAGCTCCATGTGGTTGTTTTTCGGCTCTATTTGTGAAATAAAGCACTCACGCAGGCTTAAGCTGTAGATTACTTTCTCTTTGATTTCTATGAACAAACATTGCATATCATTAAGACTTCTGCTTCGAGTTATTATTCCTCCACACAGATCTTCGATAACATTATCAATAGGATGATTCCTATTTGTCCAAATGATAGGAACAGCTGGAACTTGCAGATTTGTACCCAAGTAAGGCTGGATCTCCCCCTCTCAGATGCGTTACCGGGTGATTGAACATTTCCAGAAGGCATATTAATATATGGATATGTTGAAAAATCAACATAAAGATCACCATTTGTAGTTTGAGCAACTTCGATGTCTTCGTCGGAATCACTTGAATCTGCATCATTAGAGGTTTGAGTAGCACCGGCATCATTTACATTTGACGTGCTGGAAACGTTTACTCCTGAATCACCATTTGAAGAGACATTTATTGGAATGCTGGTACGCCAACCTGCATCCACTTCATCTTTGTCGATCAAGTTTGAGTACACTAGTTCAGTCTTATCATCTGTTAGATCAGGTCAAGCAAAAGAATCAAACAATTTGTCATATTGGAACTAGTTTTGGGTCCGAACTCAGATGGTGGAGGATCGTAACTCAAAGGAGTTATATTAAAGACTACTTCCACCATCCATTTCCTGACATTGTACACTCGTTTGTTCGGAGAGCCTAGATCGTAACCTAGGAAGAAACCAATTTCTCCGATCTCCCAAAACTTTATAATATCCGATGTCCGTCGGATCATACACTTAACCCCAAAAGGCAAGAAACCATTCAAATTTGGTTTCTTTTTCTCAAGAAGTTCATAACAAGTTTTATCTTCCCGTTTCACTTCACTGTAAGCACATGATTTAGCACACAACATGCGGTGTTTACAGCTTCGACCCAAAAGAACACAGACAATTTGGATTCTATGAGAAGGGTTCTTGCAGCCTCGATAAGGGTCCTTTCAGCAACTCCGTTCGGTTGAGGAACATAAGGAGCGCTAAACTGATGAACAATACCCATATCACGACATAATTCATCCATATTTTGAATTTTAAATTCAGTTCCGTTATCACTTCTGATTCTTTTGATAGGTAATGAGTTATTTTTCTCTAATTGCTTAAATATATCTTTCAAAGTCCCGAAAGTTTGATCTTTCGATTTTAAGAAAAATACCCACAAATATCTTGAAAAATCACCTGTGACAACCAAACAGTAAGATATACCACCAATGCTAGTTACATGGATCGACCAAATAAATCCATGTGAAGCAGCTCTAGTGGTTGTTGGATAGAGTTTATGTGTTTAGGCTTATGAGACTTACGTTTGATTTTCCCTTTTCTCACATAATTCACATTTTTGTGTATATTGAAACTACATAAAGGAACACCCAAGTTGTTCTTTATCAAGTTATTCATTTTGCATAGATGCACATGGCCCATCCTTCGATGCCATAGAAAATATTGATCTTCCGTTCCCTTTGAAAGCAAACACGTCACCGGACCAGAGGAGTTCATAACCGGATGCATGTCCATCACATAGGTGTTGTTCACTCTTGGAGCTCTCATCACGATCCAATAGTTCATAACCGGATGCAAGCTTTATCCGTGAAATGCATTGTATACTTGTTATCACAGATCTGAGATATTGATAGGAAGTTGTGCGTCAGTTCTTCAACATAGTTCACCTTCTACAAGGTGATCTTGCCGTTTGAAACATAACCTTCACCCGTGATGTATCCACCCTTTTCACCTGCAAAGCTAACATAACCACCTCGAATAGATTTTATATTTGACAACAATTCTTTGTTTCCCGTCATATGCTTAGAACAACCACTATCAATATACCAAATATAGATAGCCCGCTTCAGCTGTTACTGCATTCTCAAACAAGAAATCAGTTAGAGTGGGGGACCCAAGCCGTAACGGTCTTGGGTCGTCCAAATTCATCAACAAACGAATATTCATTGAAAAAACCATCTTCATTGTTGTTTCTAACATTTCCACCTCGGTAAGTGTTAGGATGTCCACCCGTAAATCAAGGATTGTGCGGAGTTTGAGACAGTTATTATACCCAGAATTTCCACCAAAATGATTACCCAAGTTTTGATATCCGAATTTTTGACAGTGCTGATGTCTAAAACTTGTATCAAATCTTGGTTGTTCATTATCATGAAAATCATGTCGTTATTGGTATCCTGAATGTTGTCTTTGACCATGAAATCTGGCTGGTGAAACATTTTGGTTATCAACGTAATGATTTTGAGCATGAGGTCTAACATAGTAGTTGTAAGAACCTCCAGATTGTTGATCTTGTTCTTGTGGTCGGAAAGTTACATGAGTTAGTCATCGAGCAGGGATTTTCTGATGACTCACCTTTTGCTGAAGAACTTTCCGATCCATGATCGCTACCATCATCTGAAAAGTCGCCTTCCTGATCTTTTTATCTTTGATTTTTAACCTTTGGTTTAAAAACTGGTTTGCTTTCTTGATTTACAACTTTAGGTTTATCTGCCTTTTGAGTTTTACCACTTTTCATTTCATTCCTTTTAGGTTCATTTTGTGGTTTGGTGACAAAAGGTTTATCAAAATCAGGATCAACACGACTCTTTCCTTTGTCGTTTGGACAATTTGCAGCAAAATGTCCTTTCAAACAACATTTGTAGCATCGTCTTTTATCAATCTTTTCATTCTTTTCTTGTGAACCATCCTCACATTGACTGTTCGAGGATGAGGATGCTTCATTTGAGCCTTTTGCGCTTTGCTTCACAAAGTCAGAGTTTGAACATTTTCAATCTTTTCACCTTCTTTGTTAAAGCTTTCGCCTTTCACAAAGTTGGTTTTTGAAATGTTTTTAACATTCTTTTTAAGTTTGCTATTAGGCTTTGACTTTTGAACATTCTGAACTTGATTTAAGGCTTCCAAAATGTTTGAGTTAATCAAAGTTTCAATTTTTGATCAAATCTATTTCGTTTGTTTTAGCATCACTCAAACTCTTTTGTTTTGATTTCGATTCAGATTCAGATTCGAATTTAGACTCTTCCTCACTTAAAGGATCAACAGTCAATGGAGCAGCCGGAATGAAATTTGCAATTTCAGGATCAATCGAGGATGACGATTTATAGTTATGATTTACAGGTGGTGGAACCTTCTTGTAACCAACACCTAACATCTCATCTTCTGAGTCTTTGAGACGAAGATTGCTTATGCAAAAATTCATCACATATGACGAATTTTTGAATTTCTCAAGTTTTCGCTGCAGATTAATAATCAAGTTATCTTTGTCTAAAATTATTTTGTTCTTTGCTAAAACTGTGTTTGGACAAGTTTCAAGTTCAGCTTTTAAATCTTGATTCTTAACTGTCGCTTGAGCAAGTCGTCTCTCAAACTGAGAGATGTCCTTTTTCAACGCAATCACCTGATTTCTATGTTCTTTGTCGGCACTCGAAAGCGCGATAATCAACTCTATAGATTTCTCCAGATCAGTAATCAAATTACTGTTATGGAGTTCATATCTGTCACAATTAGCAACAAAATCTACGCATCTAGCACATCTATTATCAGCAGGTTTGGATTGTACCTCGATATTAGCCATGAAATCTTAATCCGAGCTTTCTACTTTTCCTGTTTTCATCTTTGCCATTTCTTCATCGGCAAAGCATTGCATTTCTTTAGTTGCGATCTTGAACTCAAATCCATCACTTTCATCTTTCTTTTCGTCTTTCTTTTTGCTTTCTTCTTCTTCATTCTCTCTTCTCTTGTTTTCCTCAGCTTCAGTAATTCTATCCATTTCCAGATTTTCACTTAAAACTTTTGCCACTACAGTCAAATCTTTCACATTTGCCTCTTCAAACAAAACTCTAAACCCCTCTTCAATGATCTCCACAATAAAAGTTTGTGAAACAATAGAAGTAGCTGGTTCTTCCATTACAATCCCCTAGTCATGTGGCATACTAATAGCTTGAAGGGGTTGAACAATCATAGTGTTATTAGAACTAGGAGTAAGGTTATTAGATGAGGCTGTTGTTGAAGTGGTAGAAGTTGTATTGGATGGGGCTAGACTATTGTTGTTGGATCTTGTTGAGCTTCCTTGACCATTGTTGCCTTCTCTTTTCTTTGGTTTTTGACATTCTCTTGTATAATGACCATAGATGCAACAATTGTAGCATTTAACTTTGGTCATGTAAATCCTCATTCGTGTCTTTGTGTTACCGGCAATGAAACACTTTCTCGTTCGCTGAGAAATTTCTTCACTCTACTTACCATTAACGCCATACTTAATTGCAAATCGAGCTCTTTCCAATTCATCTTGATCAATTTGATCAAGATCTTCATCAAGAGTCGATGGTTCAACTAATTTTCTAAGTTCAAAATTCTCAAATGCTGTCATGAACGATGCAAGAAGTGCCATGTTTTCTTGTATGAGCTTTAGACAATGCGAGTCGATTTTAGCAACATTCAAGCTTGGTTCACTTGGTCTAGCATTTGACGATGACGTTCCATGGGGTATATGAGTTCCACCAACGGTACTTCCAATATTGCTATCAACAACAAAGGCACTTTGGTTTGCAGGATCTCCTTGAGTAGCTTCTTCTGAAATAAAAGCAACACCTGAATTGCTTCCCTTTTCAATTAGCTTTGCACGGTACAAAGTCGTATCTTGAAGCTTCTCGAAATCAGAGTCTTGATCTTCTAAGGTCCATGCGTAACCTTTCATATTCTGGATTGCTTGATCAAGAGTCAGTTCTTCATATTGAGCAGTCTCTTTGATTAAGGCAGAAAACATATTCAACTGTTTCGGTAAACAGTTTAGAAATTTTTCTTTTCAAATTTGGTATACAATCCTGGTTGGCTTCGATCTAACTCACTCAACAAATGGTAGAATCTGTTTACCAATTCATCTAACGACTCACCTTACATAGCTTTAAACATTATGAATTGAGTCTTTAGTCGATCGAGTCTCCTTTTCTTGAATAGCTCATTTCCTTCGTACCCGGCGCTCAAACTGTCCCACAATTCCTTTGATGATTTTTGTTACCGAAAGTGTGTAGGATAGATTGTGGTAACGGAATTGTAATCAAGGACATTTCCTTGTCTTCGCATTCGTAATACTTTCTTTGATCATCAGTTAAAGTGAGATAACCAGTAACTGTTAAGCGCGACCAGGTTCTCCGCCAAGACCTGGCGTCATACATAACCACATTCTTACATCTTTCGCTTTGATGTACCTTTCAAAACCTATCTTCCATTCAGGATAATCTAACTTATTCAACAACACGGGAGGTTTCTCACTGCTTCCGACTTCGTTGTTGTGTCATTGTTGTGTCTGATACTTTGAACAACGGTGTTCAAATTGTTTGCCATCTTCACTAGGTCTTGGTAGACACTTCACACAAACACTCACAACTAAAACCTGATCACCGTCCACCATGAAAAATAATGAAACGAGTAAAGAATCCATTAAAAAACATGAGAAAAGTATGAGAAAACCCTAGAAAATCGAAAACACTCTAGAATGAACAAAACCGATCAAAATCTAACCTCTAACATGAAGTCTACGACGGTAAGAGCACTCTCTATACATAGTCTAATTTGATACCACTTGTAAGGCCGTCTTCCACTACGAGAAGCACCTCAAACACACGAACGCGGACCGCTCGACACACACGCGATGTGCGGAAACCACTGCGTGACTCGTACCGTTCCGTAGATCTCGTACATAAGGTGTAGAAGATGAGATAACCGATCAATTGTATTCACAGATGAACACTCATACACAGTGAAGAACACACACAAAGTTACGGTTTGTTTCTCTCTCTAGAATACAGTCTTGCACTTAACATATAAGTACTATACTTAACATATAGGTACTGACAACACACAAACTACTTTGGAAAATACAATAAGAACTAATAAGTACTAACAAGCTAATCTACAAATTCTGACACCCCTCTATGAACTTATAGGTTCTGACAAATTAAAAAACACAAATTCTGACAACCTAGGCATGAACTTATAAGTTCTGATAAGTCCAATTCCACAAATTCGGACACCTTATTACACAAATAAGTCCGCATTTGTTGGGCTATCTTTCAACATATTGTAGAACAAGTCCATGAAGATTCATTCTTTGGCAGCATCCAGCATTTATCAACCTGAGGTGTATTTACACACACACACACTCTCTCTCTCTATAACAATGTTATGGCCACTTCGTCAACTTGATGTTCCAAATGCCTTTCTACATAGCAACCTTACAGAAAAAGTTCACCTAAAACAGCCGCAAGGTTTTGTCGATCCTAAACAACAGGATCATGTATGTGTGCTACACAAGCCCCAAGGGTTTGGTTTCTCTGTCTTTCGCAGGCACACCAAAACCTGGGTTTTCAAGGTTCAAAGAGGGATCCTTCTCTATTTACTTTCAAACAAGAATAAACTTTTCTCCATATCTTAGTCTATATTGACGATATCATAGTAATTTGTAATGACATGTCGCGTCCTCCGACCCACCCTGGACGGAGTCGGGGTCCGCGAGCAGATTTCAGTGTGGTACCCGTGGTATCTAATGGCAGTGGAAGTCTTTTATTACAGGATCTTTTAACCGTAAAAATATGCTCGTTTTAATATATTACACAAAGTTTTTTTAGGGATAAAATCCCATCATTTACAATCAGTTGATTTCACACAGAAATCATTATTTTCCAAAACATGTTTTATTTATTTATTCACAATGAGCCACTTCTCTGAGCTTGTAGTGCTTTACTGCACTTTTCCTGGATCACACAGATCACCTGAAACATGTTTGAAAAAGGTTTTGTCAGCGGGGAAATACTGAGTGAATCATTCTGTTTTCTAAAACGACCCGTTAGTTATAAATCACAGTATTAAGAGCGATTACAATGTTTCTATCAACCAATTATCAAGAATGGGTATTTGTTACTCGACCGGATCTGTGACTGTGGTCATACCACTATTGGGTCCCGTCGCCCCAATAATGACGGTTTACTCACACAGAGTAATAATCACTCACATAGAGTAATACTCACTCACATAGAGTGATAAAAATAGTAATGTGCACAATACCCCACATACCAGCTGTAATTTGGTGATTACAAAGACTTAATCCCTGTAATTATAACCTTGAAAATAATTTGAGGTATTGTAATACTTACTCACAAACTGTGAGAAAACAATTTAAAAAGGAGAATGACTCACATTGCAGATTAACGAGCAAATAGATAATGCCTACTGATTAGCCTTGATTAAACCTAATTTAACATAATGCACACACACAGGTTAGTAACTAATACAGCAATTACGTCAATTCACGAGATTAAACCTTCACAACGATTAATTAGTGCAATACTCGATAATTCAATCGGATTCACAACGAATAACAGAGCATAGTCCGAATTCGAACAGCACTCTAATATTCAAGTCGAAATCACGACGAATAATCAAAGTACAAGCTCAATTGAGCAGCACCTGGACTATCGTTGGATAGTTATAATCGATCGGATGTTGAATCGTAATAGCGATCGAGTTATTACCCTGATTGCGGCAGCGATTCGAGATCTGTGTGTGTTTGTGTAGTATATAGCTGATAACTCAGCGTGTATTTTGACGTTTTACGTCGTTTCAACTCTCAAATTCAAGTCCCAGACACCTCTATTTATATACGAAATTTGACCCCCGTCGCGTAGCGCGAGGGGTACCCCCCATGGGCGTCGCGCTACGCGAGGGGTCACCCTATTTCATAGGGTAGCCCTTCGTGCATGTAGGCTGGATGAGTCGACAGTTTCTTAAAATTCGATTTTGACAGATAGTTATTAAGATAATCGTTGGCTAGGGTTTATCCCCCCCTGAGTTTTAGGGGCCCTGATCCTGATTCTGATTGTTCTGGAAATTTTAGGGTTAGTGCAGAATTTCTTGGGTTTCTTAATTAGGGTTTCCTTAATAGCTAATTACCATCCTAATTATGGATTTTAGTGACAGTTGTTACATCCTCCCCACCTTAAGAAAAATCTCGTCCTCGAGATTTATTGGAATAAATGAGGATATTTGCGCTTCATTTCTGATTCCAGCTCCCAAGTGTATTCTGGTCCTCTTCTTGAATTCCATTTGACTTTGACCAACACCAGTCGTTTGTGTTTGAGAAACTTGACTTTTCTATCTTCGATCTGTAGTGGTTTCTCTATAAACTTTAATTTTTCGTTCACCTCTACATCTTGAAGAGGTACTACCAGGGATTCGTCTGATAGACATTTCTTGAGATTGGATACATGAAATACATCATGTACTCCAGCTAGTTCTTCTGGTAGTAGTAAGCGGTAGCAACAGGTCCTATTCGTTGGCTTATTGGAAATGGTCCTACGTATCTGGGACTCAACTTTCCTTTCTTACCGAATCGTACTACTCCTTTCCAAGGAGAAACTTTTAAAAGTACCTTTTCTGATGATCTCGAGCTGTTATCAGTCTTTCCTTGATCTGAGTTATCTTGCCAGTAGTTTCTTGTACGATCTCAGGACCTGATAATTGACTTTCTCCGATTTCTGCCCAACATACTGGAGTTCTGCACTTACGTCCGTACAGTGCTTTGAATGGTGCAGCTTCGATACTTGAATGATAACTATTGTTATAGGAGAATTCAATTAATGGCAAATGGCTATCCCAATTACCACCAAAGTCAATTACACATGCTCGGAGCATGTCTTCTAGCGTTTGTATTGTCCTTTCACTCTGTCCGTCTGTTTGTGGATGATAAGCAGTACTTAGATTTAGTCGAGTTCCCATTGCTTTCTGAAAACTTGTCCAGAAATGAGATGTAAAACGACTATCTCTATCCGATACAATGGAGAGCGGGACTCCATGTAGGGATACTACCTCGTCCACGTAGAGTTGTGCTAACCTTTCCATGCTAAAGGTTTCTTTCATTGGTAGGAAATGAGCTGACTTGGTTAATCGGTCTACGATTACCCAAATCGCATCATTACCTCTTTTGGTTTTGGGTAACTTTGTAACAAAGTCCATTGTTATGAGTTCCCATTTCCATACAGGCATTTCTAACTGTTGTAGTAGTCCTGAAGGTTTCTGGTGTTCAGCTTTAACTTGTGAACAAGTTAAGCACTTGGATACGTATTTGGCTATATCCTTTTTCATTCCTATCCATCAGAAATTATTCCTTAAATCTTGGTACATCTTATTGTTTCCTGGATGCATAGTATACCTAGATTTATGAGCTTCTTCTAAAATCTTATTTCTTAACTCTCCTTGCTTAGGTACCCAAATTCGTTTCTTATGGAATTTTCAAATTCCATCATTTCCTTGTTCTAATTCTTTTAGGTAACCTTTCATTCCTTCAGCATCGTCTTGGATTGCTGTTTTCTGAACTTCTTTAATTTGTGCCATTAAATCTACTTGTAGATTTAACCTCAGAGCACGGACTTGTTTCTGTTTCTCATGGTACTTACGACTTAAGGCATCTGCAACTACATTTGCCTTTCCTTCGTGATATTGGATATCACAGTCGTAATCACTTAGCATCTCCATCCACCTTCTTTGCCTCATGTTTAATTCTTTTTGCCCAAATATATATCTTAAACTTTTATGATCTGTATAAACAGTAAACTTATTTCCATACAGATAATGTCTCCATATCTTAAGGGCAAAAATTATGGCTCCTAATTCTAGATCATGAGTCGTATAATTTTCTTCGTGCTTTTTCAATTGTCTAGAAGCATACGCAATTACCTTCTTGCGTTGCATTAACACACATCCATAGCCTAATTTTGAAGCATCACAATATACTTCAAAATCTTCTGTTCCTTCGGGTAAAGCTAAGATTGGTGCATTCGTCAACCTATGCTTTAAAATCTTAAAGGCTTCTTCTTGTCTAGGTCCCCATTCAAACTTAGCAGCTTTACAGGTTAACTTAGTTAATGGTACGGCTATCTTAGAAAAATCGTTGATAAATCGTCTATAGTATCCAGCTAAGCCTAGAAAACTTCTTATCTCCATTGCTGTTTGTGGGACTTTCCATTTTGTAATTGCTTCTATCTTAGCAGGATCTACATGGACACCTTTGTGATTTACCACATGACCTAAGAATTGTACTTCTTGTAGCCAAAATTCACATTTTGAGAATTTGGCATAAGCCTTTCTTTTCATAACAAAGTTAAGAGTGCATGTAAGTGTTCACAATGTTCTTTTTGGCTTTTGGAATAAATAAGTATATCGTCGATGAAAACGATCACAAATTTATCCAAGTATGGTTTACAGATTCGATTCATCATGTCCATGAATGCTGCTGGGGCATTTGTTAATCCAAAGGGCGTGACTGTAAACTCATAATGACCATATCTAGTTCTGAAGGCAGTTTTAGGTATGTCTTCTTCTTGTACCTTCAACTGGTGATATCCAGATCTTAAATCTATCTTAGAGAAATACTTAGCTCCTTGCAATTGATCAAAAAGATCATCAATCCTAGGTAGTGGGTATCGATTCTTAATTGTAACCTTATTCAATTCTCTATAATCGATACACATTCTCATCGATCCATCTTTCTTCTTCACAAACAGTACCGGTGCACCCCAAGGGGATGAACTCGGTTGTATGAATCCTTTGCTTAATAATTCATCTAATTGCTTTTTCAATTCTAGCATTTCGGTAGGTGCTAATCTATATGGTGCTTTGGCTATTGGTGCAGTACCTGGAATTAAATGAATTCTAAATTCTACTTCTCTATCAGGTGGTAATCCAGGTAATTCTTCTGGAAAAACGTCTGGGTATTCTGAGACTACGGGAATGTCCTGGAGTTTCTTATCTTTAGTGTTAATGATTGCGGAAATCATATACACCATTTCCTGTTTTCTCGAATAACTAGCCAATTTCATTATTGATATGAATTTCAATGGCTTTCGAGGTTTATTTCCAGTAATTAAAATTACTTCTCCTGTAGGGGTTTGAATTTCTACTGCATTTTTATCACATAGGATTCGTGCATGGTTGGCTACTAACCAATCTATTCCTAATACTACATCGAATCCGGCTAAATTCATTGGTAACAGATTTGCAGAAAACTTATGGCCTAATAGTTCTACTTTTCCTCCTTGCCAGATTTTATCTATGTTCACAGAATTTCCTTCTGCGGTTTCAACTGTGAAAATTTGCTTAAGAGAGGTTAAAGGTAACTTAAGATCTTGACAAAATGAAGTATTAATAAAACTTTGGTTCGCACCAGAGTCAAATAATACTTTTGCAAATACGTCATGTACTAGGAACGTACCAGCTATCACATCTGGAATGAGTTCGGCCTCTTGAGTGGTTAGCTGGAATGCACGCGCATTTCTCTTGGTTGCTCCTTCAGCTGGTTTGGTTTGGTTGGCTATAGGTTTAGCTAACTTATAACAAACTCTTGTTTTCTTTCTACAGTCTTCTTCCCGATGTCCTTTCATTTTGCAAAAATTGCAAACCATGTTGCATTGTCCATAATGCTTCTTTTTGCAATTTCTGCAGAAAGGAGGTGATGAGAATTGCCCTGTTCCTCTTTTCTTGGTATTACCCGCACGAAACCCCTGGGTAATCTTCTGAGCTATTTCCTTCTTACGATCTTCCTCTCTTGTGCGTACCAACTCATCCGTCAGGGTATTAGCTAATTCTACCGCATCGTCAATGGTACGAGGTCTCGCAGCTTTAACGATGTTTCGGATTTCACTAATTAACCCCCAGATGTAACGAGAAATAAGTACCGGTTCTGGCGAAGCCAGTGATGGCACTACCCTTGCGTATTCAAAGAATGTCGAAGTATAGCCCCGACAATCTACTCCTGTCATACGGTGACTAAGGAATTTGTTTGCCATCTGTTCCTTCTCGTATTCGGGACAAAATTTTCTTTCTACCAAACTCTTAAATTCTTCCCAACCTATGGCGTAGGCTATCCTTCTTCCTTTTGCCTGGAGGACCGTGTTCCACCATTCGAGTGCCCCTTCTTTGAACAGGTTTGATGCATACATCACCTGGTCTCCTTCGGCACATTTGCTTATTGCAATTACTGCTTCGGTTTTCTCTAACCAACGCAGTGTTGCAGTTGCCCCTTCGTTACCTGCAAATTCAGCGGGTTTGCAAGCAAGAAATTCTTTGTAAGTGCAACCTGGCGTTGCAGCTTTCATTCTTTTAGGGAGTGGGGCCTGCTGCGGATCATGATCGTCATGATTGCCGCCTCCATTTATGCTATTACTGCCGTTATCGTCTGAAATAAGTTTACTAGGAATTAATTGTGGTTCGGCAGGTTTTTGAACAGCAGCTACAATTTCTGGAATAGCATGAGCTATCCCTTGGGCGATAAAGTGCTCGATATCTTGTCGAGTTATATACTGATCTTCTTGTTCTTGCTCAGATTGATTTATTTCATTAATTGGTTCATTGTTAGCGTTTTCCATCTGCTAATTTAGTAGGAATTTATTAATGTCTAGCTTATCAATAAAAATTTCACATAGATAAACACATAGATTATCACAATATACAAGTATAACCAAAATTGTCGATTTTCTCGACTTTTACTTTGTTGGTATATGCATCCATACACACTGTATTTTACAGAGTTTTATTGCCCATTTTACAGAATTTTAAGTTACAATCATACAATACGGCTTTCTGTGGTTTAACTGACGGTTCTAGTAACGATGCTCCCTCTCATCGTACTTCCAAGTTAGATGCTCTCCCATTTCCCTGATCCTATTACCTGTACTTATCAGTTCTTCACCGAACTGACGGAGTTCAGCTAGGTTTTCATTACTCATGGGAGGATTTGGGAGTGGTTCTGGGTCAAATTGTGGAAGAAAACTATAAGGACTATTGACTATGTTTTGGAATTGCCAGTCGTTTGTCCACCATTCTTCCAGTTCTCCTAGTGGTTGGGTATGGATTAAAGGTTCGGGAATAGCCGGTGTTATGTTTAAAGGAAATTGGACTGTAGCCGGGTAAGGATATAAATTAGTGCGGATTGGGCTTATGACCTCACAATTTCCTAATAGACGGTCTATTTCGTCTTGAAACGTAAGTTCTTCTGGCTGTTTAGAACTTTCGCCAACCTCTATTCCCTTTTGTTTCAGATCTATTCCTATTTCCTTTTCGGGTGGTTTCGAACTTTCTCCAGTTTCTATTTCCTTTCCCTTGATCATACTCACAGGATTTTCTATTTTAGGGAGTCTCCTAGTGGCAGGTTTCCTACGGCGTACTTTCCTCCACCCTACGTATCTTCTCTTCTTTTTCGGTTTAGCTTTTTCCAACGGTGGAGTTTGGAATTCCACAGGTTCTTCTATGTCAGCAATGTAACCAGTAAAGTCGTGAGAGACTTCAATAGGCACTGGATATAAGTTGAGATTTTGGAATGCTTCCGACATCTCATTCATGCTGCATAGCATATATGCAAAATGCAATGTTAAAACTTTGGAACAAAGTTTAACAAATAAACACTGAAGTTTTATTGCATACCAATTTATACAAAGGATAACAGAAATAAATACACTAGGACTTTATTTATTTACTGGATTGTGATTTCTCTTACTAGGCCCAACTTATCAGATATTTAGAGATTTGTGTTTTCTGCTATAGTAGCTAGCATATAGAGATTTGCCCATTTCTTGTCTATTTTATCTTCCCAAGGTGCACTATTACCCAATTCTTGAACTTCTGGGTTAAACCTAACTCTCTTGGTTCGGGGTTTCTTTTTCTCCTGACTCTTTTTAAGTATCGAATCCCTTTTCTCTGGGGAAAGAGGATTTTCATAATTTGCCTTGCGGACAAAGATTCCTTCTTCTAAATTTACTGGGTTTTTAGAAGAAGATGCAACATCTAGTTTGTGGTAGATGGCAGACAACTTTTGTTTACCCATACTGTAACTATCAAATAATCAGTTAATAAAACAAATAATCACAGAATGATAACTAGTAGAATTAAGTATTTTGTCCAATACTTAATTCCGTAATAGGCTTAAATTAGTGGCTCGATCATTGGCTCAATTTAATTATTAGCTCTGATACCACCTTCTGTCGCGTCCTCCGACCCACCCTGGACGGAGTCGGGGTCCGCGAGCAGATTTCAGTGTGGTACCCGTGGTATCTAATGGCAGCGGAAGTCTTTTATTACAGGATCTTTTAACCGTAAAAATATGCTCGTTTTAATATATTACACAAAGTTTTTTTAGGGATAAAATCCCATCATTTACAATCAGTTGATTTCACACAGAAATCATTATTTTCCAAAACATGTTTTATTTATTTATTCACAATGAGCCACTTCTCTGAGCTTGTAGTGCTTTACTGCACTTTTCCTGGATCACACAGATCACCTGAAACATGTTTGAAAAAGGTTTTGTCAGCGGGGAAATACTGAGTGAATCATTCTGTTTTCTAAAACGACCCGTTAGTTATAAATCACAGTATTAAGAGCGATTACAATGTTTCTATCAACCAATTATCAAGAATGGGTATTTGTCACTCGACCGGATCTGTGACTGTGGTCATACCACTATTGGGTCCCGTCGCCCCAATAATGACGGTTTACTCACACAGAGTAATAATCACTCACATACATAGAGTGATAAAAATAGTAATGTGCACAATACCCCACATACCAGCTGTAATTTGGTGATTACAAAGACTTAATCCCTGTAATTATAACCTTGAAAATAATTTGAGGTATTGTAATACTTACTCACAAACTGTGAGAAAACAATTTAAAAAGGAGAATGACTCACATTGCAGATTAACGAGCAATAGATAATGCCTACTGATTAGCCTTGATTAAACCTAATTTAACATAATGCACACACACAGGTTAGTAATTAATACAACAATTACGTCAATTCACGAGATTAAACCTTCACAACGATTAATCAGTGCAATACTCGATAATTCAATCGGATTCACAACGAATAACAGAGCATAGTCCGAATTCGAACAGCACTCTAATATTCAAGTCGAAATCACGACGAATAATCAAAGTACAAGCTCAATTGAGCAGCACCTGGACTATCGTTGGATAGTTATAATCGATCGGATGTTGAATCGTAATAGCGATCGAGTTATTACCCTGATTGCGGCAGCGATTCGAGATCTGTGTGTGTTTGTGTAGTATATAGCTGATAACTCAGCGTGTATTTTGACGTTTTACGTCGTTTCAACTCTCAAATTCAAGTCCCAGACACCCCTATTTATATACGAAATTTGACCCCCGTCGCGTAGCGCGAGGGGTACCCCCCCCATGGGCGTCGCGCTACGCGAGGGGTCACCCTATTTCATAGGGTAGCCCTTCGTGCATGTAGGCTGGATGAGTCGACAGTTTCTTAAAATTCGATTTTGACAGATAGTTATTAAGATAATCGTTGGCTAGGGTTTATCCCCCCCTGAGTTTTAGGGGCCCTGATCCTGATTCTGATTGTTCTGGAAATTTTAGGGTTAGTGCAGAATTTCTTGGGTTTCTTAATTAGGGTTTCCTTAATAGCTAATTACCATCCTAATTATGGATTTTAGTGACAGTTGTTACATGACACCATTGCGAAAAATCAAGTTATTCAATTACTCAGCAAAACATTTATTGTCACAACCCCCGTCCCTCTATACAAAGACAGGAAGGGCGGCTACGGCCAGTTTCGGTGGTATCTTGTTATTGTCTAATTTGGTAGCGGAATTTTCATCAGGACCGTACTTAGGAAATATTTGATCAGAGTAAAATACCACATTTCCATAATATTTAATACATGGGCTAAACCCAAGTTTGCATTGCACACATTTTCATAGGAATAAATCCTATTTTATTTTAATAAAAACATCTGTTTTATTTTAGGTAACTTTATTGCCACTTTTCCAAGCCTTCAGTGCTGCCCAGCTGGCTTTTATTTGGCTTTCACATATTGTTACCTGAAACGCGTATAAAAACATTTTGTCAGTGGGAAATACTGGTGAGTGAATCCCAGTTAAATCAAGTTTTACTAAAAACCATTATACAGTATTGAGGGATATCTCGCAATTACATTTGTTTCCAAGTTATACCAATTACCACCCACGGTACTGTCGAACCCGACTTGTGGAATGTTACCCCTCCAGTAACAAATTTTGTATACAAAACCCCAACATACCGACGATAATTGTATCCTTAAAACTACTCAATATCTGTCTAATGTATAATTAACTAAGTGAGGTTTTGTAAAAACAATTTGCAAAAAGGAGATTTGGGATATTTTTAATGTAATATATTTTGGGCTTGGTTTTCACATACGGGGTGTATTTAAAGACATATTGGGATATTTTAAAATATATTAGGGTGTCGGAATATATTACGAGGGTGTCGGTTTAGGGTTGTTATATTTATTGTCAAGGATCTTGGTGCTTTTGACTATTTTCTAGAGATTGAACTAGTCCCTTAAGGCAAGAATTTTATTCTTTCGCAAAGAAACACATCTCTGACCTCGTGCAACACACTAGCTTACCTGATTGCAAACCTGTTTCATCTCCCATGAGCACCAGCCAACAATTAACTCTTGGTGGTAGTACTTTGTTTCTAGATCAAGTAAAATATCGTCAGTTAGTCGCGTACTTCAATATGTCACCTTGTCCACACTAGACATCACATTTGTGGTTAACAAGGTGTGCCAATATATGGACACCCCTACAAAATACCACTGGTCTACTGCAAAACACATTCATTGATATCTGATAGGAACAACTGATTATTGATTGCTAATTCATCATACCTCCAGCTCTCATCTACAAACTTTTACAAACGCCCATTGGCAGTGTTCCTTCACCTTGGGTGCTTTCTCAGATATCAATTGTGCTGATTTCCCAAATGACCATCGATCCACGGATGATTTTCCATATACATGGGCTCTAACCTCGACTGTTAGATTAATCTTGACGGGTCAAGTTGGGTCGGTAGCAGTATGTTTTTAATGGGTCAAGTATTTTTAATTAGTCATGTGTTTTTAATATTGAAGTGTTAAGCAAGATTAAGTTAGTGGGTTAATGGGTTAGTGGCCCTAATTATTAGTTAGGGGCTGTTTGTTAGCCTCTTAATGACCATTCAGATGTTACCTCTTAATGGTTTAAAACCTCTGAATGAATAAGAGGTAACCTCAAGTCTGAATGGTTAAGAGGTAACCTCTGAATGGTAAATCATCACATGTCACATACTTCTACCTTCTCATTGGTAAAATTCTTAATGGTTCCATTAAGATGTAGCCTCTTAATGATCATTTAGAGGCTACCAAACAGCCCCTTAGCGGGTTAGTGGGTCATTGTTTGTTCCTATATATTGTACGTTTTCTTTAGAATGAGATGTAGGGTTTTTTTTAGCAGCAAACACATTCTCTGTACGTGAGTTTTCTTTGTGTGATTAAAGCCTTCAAAACCAACAATTGGTATCAGAGCCCTAGGCTCATACCTGGTTCGTAGTACGAGAGAGAGGGCCGTTTTGAGAGTCGTTTTGGAGTAAGAGAGCAGCCCTTGGCTGCAGGGCAGAAGAAAACACATAAGAGGAGAGCAACCGTTTTTTTTTGGGAGGTAAAAATCGACAGGATGAAGTATAGAAGCAGCAGTTCACGAAGGTAAGAGTTTAAAATAAGGGGAAGTCAACAAGATGAGACGGCAGTACGGTTATGACCGCAATTGATGTGCGGCACTAGTGGAATGAATTTGAAAAGAAGCAGGATGTAGAAGTTCAACGCAGGATGTAGCGATTAAACTAAAAAACCAAGCACGTCAAGAAATGGAAACTTACGGCTAGATTTGGTTGAAGGATTTTATATTTCAAGCAAGCAGGTGCCAAAATAATAAAATCAAAGTAAAGGCAAGAAAGGGGTAACGTGTCTTTGTTGATAATAATTGCACGCAAGTAGGCAAGTGAAAGAAGTAAGCAAAGCAGCCACACATCTCTTGACCTTCAGCCTTGAATACCAGAGGAATAACAACAAACCAGCAAGAAATTGGGAAAATCAAGAAGACAACAATCAAAGAAGGTATCGATTTTTTAGATGGTGATCGATAAACGTCATACCGGTGGGATTGGACAATTGAATGGCGGGTTGTTTCGGGGCTGAATCGGTAACGAAAGAGTATCAAGTGGCATTGGTATAGGGTTGCCAAATCTGGTCATAGCAAGAAAATGCAAGAATAAGGCAAACAAGCTAGCAAGAAAGTAGAACGGTTTGGAACGAGCAGCAAGGTTATTTTTGGCGATGGATAGCAACCAAGAAGCATGTTTAAAGTAAGTTAACTAGCAAGATCAGTAAGAAAGAAAGTCGGGTTCAAATAATTGAATCCTTAAGAAAGAAAGAAAGAAAGAAAGAAAGAAAGAAAGAGGTGGCGCCACAAGAAAGAAGAAAGAAGGAAAGAGGCCGGGGTCGCTTAGCAAGAAAGAAAGAAAGAAAGAAGGCCTCGCAAGAAAAAGAGAAAAAAAGAGACCGGTGTCACAGGAAAGAAAGAGCAAGCACCAGTCAGAATGAAGAAAGAAAGAAAAGGCGTCGATTATAAAGAAAGAAGAATATCGATAGCCAAAAGAAAGAAAGAATCGAACCTTAACGGTTCGTATGGCAAGAGCAAGACCAGAACCTATGTGGTTCAATCAACGAGCAAGAAAGAAACGGGTCAAAATGTCAATATTAAGGGGGTGAATGTTAGATTAATCTTGACGGGTCAAGTCGGGTCGGTAGCAGTATGTTTTTAATGGTCAAGTATTTTTAATTAGTCATGTGTTTTTAATGTTGAAGTGTTAAGCAAGATTAAGTTAGTGGGTTAATGGGTTAGTGGCCCTAATTATTAGTTAGTGGGTTAGTGGGTCATTGTTTGTTCCTATATATTGTACGTTTTCTTTAGAATGAGATGAGGGTTTTTTTTAGCAGCAAACACATTCTCTGTACGTGAGTTTTCTTTGTGTGATTAAAGCCTTCAAAACCCAACATCGACTTCTGGATCACACAAAAACAGAAAACAACCTCTCGGTCTTCAACATAATTTGGTCACAAAGCTTTGGTAGACATAGTGGCCGAACTGAGATGGTTAGAAGTTTAACAAAAAGAACTTGTACTGTTGGTACCAACAACATCAGATCACAAAGCTTTGGCAGGCACAATAGTCTTCCTGCCAATACGCTTAACACGTTAGCACAAATTCCTCTCGTGAATCATATGGTTAATACTCTTGGTCATCACATTGCTGAGGTTATTTGAAGAGAAAGTGCACATGGTTGGGATAAAATTACACCGACTGAGGCAAAGGTTGTTAAGGAGAGGTAGAGAAAACATCATGTTACAAATAAGCTGTGGGTTTCATATGTTTATCCACTAGTTATGGTTAAGGAAAGGGCGTCTTTCAACAAGATCAAGCAAAACTTCCTCGTCAAAGATTTCAAATGGTGGTGGTATGATGGGTTAACTACAGAAGCAGTTTTTGAGACCAACACAAAGGTATAGGTTCTTAGTATATTTGATTAACTCAATTTAATAAATTTCTCAAAGAATGATTTGTAGATTCTGAAGGACAACAAGATCTTGTTCGACAAAAAGTACGAAGATGAAGCAATGAACTTTCAGAAGCTTGTCAGGTTTTGCATCAGAAAAGAGGTTCATGCTGGGAGCAATGCATCTGGCTTGAACAGAGTTTAAAGACATATCGAGCTAATGCCAAGGGACAGTTTGTTGATGCTTATTTTGACAGTTAGCTCGATTAATCATTTTGGTTTAGATGTAATTACTTGTATTTATGGTCGCCCAGCTTGAACATGTAATTAGGGCCCTAATGGTGATTTAAGCCCAGTTAAGAGCCTAAGACCTCATAGCCCATAGCTATAAATAGTGCAAGAAAAAGGATTTTTGTGGTTAATGGTTTTCTAAAGGTTTTAGAGAGCTTGAATCCTTTGCTTAGAATACCATCCAGATTATTGTAGTGTTGTGTGGGTTTATTATTGAATAATAAATCCAGTTAAGATTTTTGAAGATCTGACAGTGTGAAGAATGAACCATCACCAGCAACATTCAAGTGGGAGTTTGTTGATGCATTTTTGTGGTTGTGGCTAGTGACGGTTTGGTTTTCGACCGACGTCGACGACGTTCTTCTGTCGTGTGACTCAGAGAACAGAGATTCAAGTGACTTTAAAGACTACATGGGCCAACGATTGATATATTATAAAGACAAACATGGACATTTGATGAAGAAAGACTTGGGCCATTGTCAATAACAAGGCCCAATCTATACAAACATGGTCCTGTGCATAAGTGACTGTCGCTTTGGATCCAATAGAAGAATACAAGGACTGTCGTTTAGGACTCCATGCTTATTAACCTTCGTTTGGATCCACAATGGACTGTCATTTGAGGACAAGTCCAAACGACTGTGAGACTGTCGTTTAGCATGTCTCTGTCGTTTGGGTCTTCACTTGTGTTACTATAAATAGCTGTTCTTTGTCACTTGTAAGGTGAGCTTGAATGAGCTAGAGAAAGAGTGTAGAGAGAGAGAGAGAGAGTTTTGGAGAGCTCATATTTGTTAAACGTTGAAGCCTTGTTTATTGATTACGTAGCGTCGCTCAGTTCATGGTGTAACTTGGATCATGATCATGCATGTGAAAGATAAATAGTTTGAATAGAATAAAAATTGATAACGTAATTATGAATGTATGAATAATTGTTTTATTTTGTATTACAGGATTATGCCATTTGACTTCCCTGGAGAAGTTGGATTTAGGTGGTGGAAACTATTCCGAAACACCAAGTATCCAAGGTAAAAGGAGAATGAAAGCCTCATTCCTCAATTCATCTGGTACTACAAACATATAAGACAATACTTTTTCTAATCAATTTTACAGCTTGTAAGTGCCTAATGAGATTGGAAAGACTAGAGAGTGTATCTCTTAGAGGTAACTATTTCAACAAGAGTATTATATCATGCATAAGTTTCCTCCCATCCCTCAATATTCTTGATCTTAGCGGTTCATTTAGACACGGAAGTTCTTTTCCAATGCAAGGTATGTAGATATCTTGTGAAATCCTCATCATAAAGAATGCAATTAAAATGTTATATCTCATTTTTACTGCTATTTATTAACTTATATAATTTTTTTGCAGAGTTATCTTCCTTGAAAGAGTTAACAACACTTGACTTGAGAGGGTCCGGTCTTAAGTCACTCACATTAAATGGTTAAGTTGTTAAAGTGCGATTTTAAATGCTAATACGTTTACAAGAAGAAACAATTTTAACAAGAAAAAAAAACATAAAATGATGATTATTTATGTAATCGAGATCACATCTAAAAAGACTTTAACAAGAAGAAAAAGCCAAGATAATCATTCGTGTATCCATCCTCAAATTCAGGTTCCATGAGCAACCTGCTGCACTTGAATCTTGAGGGCAATGAGTTCAGTGATGACATCATGAGGTCCATGGCTGCTTTTCCATCTCTAATATATCTTTCTTTAGACTATTGTTCATTGGGAGGAAGACTTTTCGGTAATGGTATGTTTGTGTCACATGCTTGCCTTCTTTTGTGTTGATCTTTCACATGTCTAGCTAATCATTGTCTTAATTGGACATTTAGGTACCAAATTGAGCAACCTAGTGCACTTGAGTCTTGTCGAAATCGAGTTCAATGGTGACTTCATGAGATCTATGGTTGCTTTTCCATCCCTAAGATTTCTTGATTTGGGCTATGCTGGCATAACAGGAAGACTTTTTGGTAATGGTATGTTTATGTCGTTTTTTATTAGCTTTTAATTGAATTGCATTTATCTACCTTTCTCTCTCTCTCTCTCTTTTCTTTTCTTTTATATTTTCTTTTATTTATTTATTTTTTTTGTTTTGCAGTAGTTCCCAGTATACCTAACTTGCAAGTCCTCATCTTGAACGAAAATCATTTTAGTGGACCTATACCGATTGAAGGTAGGCACTTCTTTGTTTTCCAACTTTGCTGTCACAATGTTGTGATCATGACCACCCTATAAAATGTGGTCATGACCCAAACCATGTCATTCAACACTCAAATCAACCACCCTATATATGTGGTCATGATCCAAAACACAATCCAAGTTTTATTTTAAATTTATTTTATGTAAACTATATTTAATTAATTAAGGAAAGGGGAGCATGGTTGTCATGGTTTAAATGATAAATAATATCCAAATATATGGTCTCCTAGTTATCCTAATAAATGTAAGAAATTCCATACTAACCATGGTGATTCCCTAATGAGGGTGGTGTAGCAAATCATCCACCATCCTAGGTGACAATACATGACGCATCTCATACCCCCATACCCCTTAGCTAGTAGCCTAATAGCATCCGCAATGAATTTATTTTTCAGAAATCACAACCACCCTACCATATCTCCCCTTATTACTCCACATCAGAATCACCAAATCTACACCATACTTTTATAATTTGAAAAATTGCTACAATAGTTTTTTACATATAAAAACTACTATTCATCTTCCATCAAATTGTTGTGAGTTTATGAAAACCAATAAACTAAATACTTGTAAGTAAGATAAATATAAAAGGGTGTACCTATTGGCACACTCAAATGCCTATATGCACACCAAAAAGGGCTTTTTTGTCTTATATGGACACCCTACAGTGTTGAGCTGTGTTCAAAGCGCGACGTTTTGCTCCGGTCAACCAGACAAAAGATTGACGGGTGTCTGACGGGTCTGTTGACCGGATCAAAACGCCGAGCTTTGGCCGCGTTTTGGTCCTGTCAACCAGACAAAAGACTAACCGGGTTTCTGGTTGACAGGATCAAAACGCGGCCAAAGCTCGGCGTTTTGGTCCGGTCAACAGACCCGTCAGACACCCATCAGTTTTTGTCTGGTTGACCGGACCAAAACGCCACTCTTTGACCACAGCTCGACACTGTAGGGTGTGCAAATAGGACAAAAAAACTTTTTTGGGCTGACTATCTCACACCAACTGTGCAAATGGTCTCCCCCATATAAAAATGGTGGAGGAGATATGAAAGGTTTTTAAAATGATAGATAAATTTTGAAAAGTGTGCTTTTTAGTTAAACTATAGGTAGAATATGATCGGTTGAGTTATAGTACAAATAGGTTAAAAAATAAGAAGGGTAAGAAATCATAGAGTGACAAGTGTGCAAGAAGGAATCAAGTGAGAAATGTAATTTTGTCAAAGAGAAAAAAATAATATACACATGCAATTCATATGTTAATTTACTATTTTTTAACCGTCGGTAACTTTTTATATGTCATTTGTTTAAAAAAGAAAATTATATCATAAAATCGAGTGTCTTATGATCTTTAACACGAGTACCCTATTGATAAACTTTTAACAAAATCCAAATACCCAGTTGCGTATTACAAAATGGACATTACGTAAAACACAATTAGTATCAAACTAAAAACACAATGGAAATTAGACTAAAAACACAATCGATGACAACAGATAAAAGACACAATAGACAAGATACTAAAACACAATGGACGTAACATAAAACGCAATGAGTATAAAACTAAAAACTCAATACAAAGTAGACTAAAAACACAACTGATAACAGCACATATAGGACACATTGGACAACAGAGTGTAATACAATGGACAATAGAGTAAAAACACAATGAATAGCAGACATACTAAAAACATAATGAATAATAGACTAAAATACAATGAACAAAAAAGTTAAAACACAGTTGACAACAAAACAAAAATACAATGGATAATAGATTATAACACAATGGATAGTAGACTAAACACAAAGACGATAATCTATAACACAATGCATAAAAAACTCACCTAGCTGTAGAACACAATAATCATAACCTATAACAAATATATAACTCAAAGATAACCCTGTCTTCATTCTGTCATACATTGTGTTATACATTTTCATAAAAGTGCAATAGACATAACTCAAATTAATATTTTGTTATAAATTTTAATAGTAACACAATGCGTAGAAACCCTAATAAAAATGTAATGACTAAAACCTAGTTGAAAGACACAATAACTAGAATCTTTACCCAATGCAATGAAAACTTAGTAAAAATGATTTTATTTTTATTTTTATATATAATAATATTTCACTCATATTAAATACAAAAAACCTTCGTTGTTATCATGGTGACTTTTTTTAAATGTTGTATGAAAAAGTTATAGACATTTTAAATTGATTGGGGGATTTGACGTATGGCCTGTTGGGCAGGAAGGTGGCATGGAGCTTTCCACCACGCCGTCACACCACCCAGTGCCATGGCTTGGAGGGGAGGGCATGAAGAATCCACCGGCATGAAAGGGAGGGAGGTGTGGCGTGACGGCTCTAGGTTGGTTGTTGAATAAGTTTGTTTAATTGGTTGTTGAATTTTAATTGTTTTTTTATTTTTATTTTTTAAAACGTCACGTGACCCTTTATGCTCCCACTGACCGGTCTGAACCTTAAATAAGGAAGAACAAAAATATTCCAACTTACTTTATCAATAAAAATAATTTATCCTAACCGGCTCCAATGATTACCGTCCACACTCTTATCCCTCATATTATGTCGGTAACTCTTAATACTAGTTCATCTTCATAGGTATTTTTTTTCTAATTTAGATGTTTTACTTATATTTGTTAAAGGAGTTGTTAAAAGTGGTCTATAAATTTTTTGCTATGCTATTCAATAATAATATTTAATAAACTTCAACTTATATTTGTTAAAGGAGTTGTTAAAACTTAAAAGTGATATAAATCTTATGTTATAATCTTCATTAATAATAGTTAAGTTTTATCCTCTATCTTTATACCACTTTTCAGTCGGTTTCCATTTTAACGAATCTTGACAGGCGGTGTCCTTTACTAGGTATTTTGTTGCAAGTTTAGTCATTTACACCCAACACAGTTAAAAAACCCTGTTAATTGTTGACAGGTGGTGTCCTTTACTAGGTATTTTGTTGCAAGTTTAGTCCTTTACACCCAACAACTAACAGGGTTTTTTTTAACTGCGTTGGGTGTAAAGGACTAAACTTGCAACAAAATACCTAGTAAAGGACATCCTCTATCAACATTCGTTAAAAATGACACCGCCTGAAAAGTGGTATAAAGATGAAGGATAAAACTTGTAATTTTTCCTTAATAATATTCAATGAACTGATCCATAATACCGAGCTTAAATTATCTTGACTCGTTATAATATTTTAGTCTTTTTTTAGTAATCCGTCTATCTAATTATCTCCTCTTGTGTATTTCATGTAGCTTTAGTGTCCTTCCACCGTCTTGAGATCTTAGATTTGAGTGGAAACAATTTTGTTGGAAGCATCCCGTCAACAATAAAGTTCTTATCTTCTCTTAAAGCTCTCTCATTTTCTTTCAATAGTCTCAATGGGTCATTAACTAATGGTAAGTTATGTAGAACAAAATTGTTTCAATTTTCTTTTTACATTACTTTTGCCCACTAGTTGTTAATATCCGTGCAAGTGCAAGCCATTTTTTGTCTTGAATGGTGAAACACATTTCTCTCTGTTTTGATAGGGTTGTGTGAGTTAAAGAACCTCAAGCAAATGGATTTTAGTGCCAACATGTTTGATGGAAACCTACCAGAATGTTTCAACAGGCTATCATCACTTAAGTTCCTTGACATCTCTAGAAATCAATTTACCGGAAAAATTCCGCCATCTCTCATAGCTAATCTCACATCGCTTGAATACGTTGATTTTAGTCATAACAAATTTGAGGGTTTGTTTTCGTTTAGCATGTTCTCCAATCACAGAAAGCTTGAGTTTGTTTCATTCAAAAATGATAATGACAAGTTTGAGGTAGAAACAGAAGAGCCTATAGGTTGGATTCCTATGTTCCAGTTGAAAGTTCTTGTGCTTTCAAATTGCAATATAAAAATGCCTAAAAGAAGCAGTGTTCCTTGCTTTCTACTTCACCAGCGCAAGTTAAAGAAGCTAGATTTGTCACACAACTCCTTGGAGGGGATGTTTCCAAATTGGTTGATCGACAATAACAGAATGTTGGAAGTTTTTAATCTAAGGGACAACTCATTTGGCAATATCTTTTATATGCCGTTATATAGAAATCCTAATACAATGTGGGTGGATATGTCTGGAAATCGCATGGTAGGTTCAATCCCGAGATATATGCCAAAGTTTTTTCCCCATATAACTTACTTAAACTTGTCCATAAATTCGTTAGACGGTGTTATCCCTTCTTCAATCGGTGATTTAGTTGAACTATACGAATTGGATTTGTCTCATAATAAGTTGTCTGGAGAAGTACCAACTGGGTTGTTGACCAACCTCTCTCAGCTATTTGTATTAAACCTTTCAAATAATAGTTTGCATGGCGAGGTAATTTCCACAAACTTAAACTTGGGAGACAAAGGAAGGCTTTGCTTAGATAACAATTATTTCACTGGTAAAATTCTACACACCTGGTCTATGTTAGAACTTGTTGATATTAGCAACAACTTTTTTACAGGTTTCAACCCTTGTTGGATAAGCAACATCACTACCTCATTTGAACCTGAAGGTTCATTGTTGTTTCTTGATATCTCACAAAATAGTTTTTCAGGGCCCATCCCATCCTGCCTAATTTCTCAAAGTTTAGAGCATCTCCATTTGGGTTCCAACAAATTTACTGGATCAATACCAAATTCCTTTGGTACTTTGAAAAATGTTTTGACTTTAGACATAGGCAACAACTACTTGTCACACATGATTCCTAAATTTCTTGGTGAATTGTCTAGTCTAAGGATTCTTCTTTTGGGAAAAAACAACTTTAGTGGTTCCATTCCAAAACAACTATGTCGATTAACTAATGCGAGTCTGATTGATCTATCCAATAACTTTCTTTCTGGCTCAATACCAAGTTGTCTACAAAATATTAGGGGCCCAAGTTACCAAGCTTTCATGCACACCAGGTATCTAGATGGTTATGATACTGATGGTCGATGGCGTAATTCACCAAATTTCTATTATCAGAGTATCATAACGAACAGAGTTACATTTCGAGAAGATCTGTTTAAAATAAAAGACGAAGTTTTGTTCACAACAAAAGCTCTCTCCCTTACCTACAAGGGTGACGCTCTTGATAGCATGTCAGGATTGGATCTCTCCTCTAACAAACTCACAGGTTATATTCCAGAAGAACTAGGGTTGTTGACCCATATTCATGTTTTAAACCTGTCTCACAATAAGTTGACTGGACCCATTCCAACTAAATTCTCTAATCTTGCTAGTATTGAGAGCTTGGACCTTTCTTTTAATAATTTGTCTGGCAAAGTTCCATCCGAACTGATTAAGCTGAACTCATTAGAGGTTTTCAATGTCTCGTTCAACAACCTATCAGGCACACTCCCAATGAAAGCACAATTTGGTACATTTTCCAAGGAGAGTTATGAAGGAAATCCACTTCTTTGTGGGCCACCATTGGAAAACAAATGCACAATGGAAACAAAGGAAACTCACCCATCAATTGAAGAAGGAGATGATGTGAAATGGTATGATATGGATATGACATCATTCTATGGAAGTTTTGGTTCCACATGGTTTGTGTCTATGTGTGGATTTGCAACACTTCTTTGGGTCAATCCTTACTGGCGTAGAAGATGGTTGGAATTGGTTGAAGAATGTATGTATACATGTTATTACTTCCTTTATGATTCAGTAAGGAAAGTCTCTATGTACTTATTTAAGTAAGGACTATCTAATTAACAGTGTGTATTAGAATAAAGACAATACTTGCATTCATATGTTTTTATACTTGAGACTCCTTTGTTTTATTTATGCAAAGAAGCGCATTGTTATCAATAAAATAAGCAATGGATACTTTTATCTTATTAACGTTTCGATATTAACCTTTAGAAACTAACTTAGACCTTTCTTGATTCCTAATATCTGATTGAATCTGGAAGTTCTTTTTATCAGTGTTTGAATGTCAAAGTTTTTAGTTATGAAGTGTATATGTATATTTTTATGTTAGTAGTTCAATTACTTGGTACTTCGTAATTCTGAGTGTAGTAGCAGTAGCAGTAGCAGTAGCAGTAGCACTAGCAGTAGCAGTAGTAGTAAAACGTATTCCAAAGATTTTGAATCATGTTGCAGTTCTTGACAAACATCAAAAATGCATTTCAACAGTTTTTAAAATTACTTCTGTTGCTTGCCCAGACCCGCCTACACCAGCATTGCATTGTTGATTTCCTACGACATAGAAAATCACTTCCAGAATATCTGGTAACCATCAGTTTAAGTTTAATGAATATTTAAATATGACGCTTTCTCATTTGTAATAACAGAATCATCTTGGCTTCATCTGCAGTTAGAACAAATGCTCTAGCATTTTTAGTGTTCTTGTTGTTCGCTGGTGGAGCTAATTTCGAACTATTTGGATTGATATAGCCTTTTTCTCCACAGTTGAAGCATAATCCATTACTAGATTTTCTCCTGCAATCTTCTTCCTTGTGTCCTGGTGCCTTACAGAAATTACAGTGAGTGGAGCATTTTCCCGAATGCTTCTTCTTGCAGATCCTGCAGTAGGGTGTAGAGGTAGAACCTATATTCCAACCACGGTTGGAATTACCATAGTGAAATTCCTGAGTGAGTCTTTGGGCTAGATTCCTCCTCTGGTCTTCTTCTCTAGTACGCACTAACTCATCTATCAAGGTGTTTGCTAGTTCTACCGCTTCTTCTATTGTTTGAGGTCTAGCTGCCTTGACTACATGCCTAATCTCCCCGATCAGTCCCCAGATGTAACGGGAGATTAATACTGGCTCAGGTGATGCAAGAGTTTGTACTATTCTAGCATATTCAAAGAATGTGGTAGTATAACCCTTACTATCTACCCCGGTCATCCTAAGGTTCAGAAACTTATTCGCTATCTGTTCCTTTTCATTAGGAGGGCAGAATTTCCTTTCTACCATATTTTTAAATTCCTCATATTCCATGCTATATACTCTGTCACTTCCCCTTGAATGGAGGATAGTGTTCCGCCATTCTAAGGCTGAGTTCTTAAACAAATTAGAAGCAAATATTAGTTTGTCTTCTTCAGCACACTTGCTTATTTTTAAAACAGCCTGAGTCTTTTCTATCCAACGTAGAGCTGCAATGGGTCCTTCATTGCCCGAGAATTCTATTGGTTTGCAAGACCAGAATTCTTTGTAATAACAACCATGAGAGATGGTTCTTCTTCTTTTGGGAATGGGCGCTTGAAGCATGGGTCCATTGTTCATGCTGTGTTCGGGTTCAGTTGGTCGCTTACTGCTATGCTTACTTTTATTATCAGCTTCCTTAATGGCTTGAATAATAAACAGCATTGCATCTATGATTCCTTGTGCCACTATGTGTTGGATAGCACTATTATCCACTTGGTTTCCATTGTTATTGTTGTTCGGATTCTCATTAATTGGGTTATTGTCATGCTGAATATTATCATTCTGGTTTTCCTGGTTCACTTCGTTGTCCATCTGAATTTTAAACATTTACCACATATTAATATTACAGAATAATATTTAATACAACCAATCACACAACAACACAGGTTGATCAAAAACGTCGAGCATTGCGACTTTTACTCTTTCTTATAGTGTGCATCTATTACAATACCGACTGAAATTTAAAATTACACTACTAGTAGTAGGCATCCGTAGTTTTTGTTTTCTAACACACATATTATATATTATTATATTGTATTATATTACTATTATTATAAACTTCTTCACCAACACCTCTACGAATATGGATTCATCCAGAAATCCATATTGCGCTCGTCGTACTTCCAGACGAGTCGCTCTCCCACCTGCCTCATCCTTTCACTATTCTCTAAGATTTCCTCACCAAATGTCCTATCTCCATAGGTTGGTTAGGGAACAGTGGTAGGGGTTGAGGTGCTAATATTTGCTCCAAGTTAGGGTCAGCTGCAGTGGTTGCTAAGATATGGAAGTTGGCTAGGATTCGATTAAGCAAATCTTGGGTATGAGCATCGGTTTCTCTTTTAGCTGCTGCTAACACTCTCTGTTCTTGTAACCTTTTCATAGATTTTCTACGCTCGTGTGCTCCTCTACTGAACCATCCCCTCTTTTTCTGAGGAAATGGCTCTTCAGATTGAGCCTTAAATACGAATATTCCTTCTTTCGTATCAGCAGAGTACCCCGAGAGGGCAGGCTGAGAAGAGGCACCTTCGCTTCTAGGCGAACCAGATAATTGACGGTACGCGTCAGATGGTCCTTGGTCGCTCATACTGTAAACTAACAAATAGTCAAATAACACATAACAATAATATGCACGTATTTCCGTAATTTATTTCCTAACAAATTGAATATTGGTGTCAGCAAAACACTTCAGTGGCTGAATCAGTGGCTTAGCTCTGATACCGTCTTCTATCTCAACCCCCGTCCCTCTATACAAAGACAGGAACGGGCGGCCGCAGCCAGTTTCGGTGGTATCTTGTTATTATCTAATTTGGCAGCGGAATTTTCATCAGGACCGTAATTAGGAAATATTTGATCAGAGTAAAATATCACATTTCCATTATATTAAATACATGGGATAAACCCAAGTTTGCATTGCACACATTTTCATAGGATTAAATCCTACTTTATTTAATAAAAAAATCTGTTTTATTTCAGGTAACTTTATTGCCACTTTTCCAAGCCTTCAGTGCTGTCCAACTGGCTTTTATTTGGCTTTCACATATTGTTACCTGAAACGCTTTTAAAAACATTTTGTCAGTGGGAAATACTGGTATGTGAATCCCAGTTAAATCAAGTTTTACTAAAAACCATTGTACAGTATTGAGGGCGATCTTGCAATTACATTTGTTTCCATGTTATACCAATTATCACCCACGGTACTGTTGAACCCGACTTGTGGAATGTTACCCCTCCAGTAACAAATTTTGTACACAAAACCCCAACATACCGACAATAATTGTATCCTTACAAATACTCAATAACTGTTTAATGTATAATTAATTAAGTGAGGTTTTGTAAAAGCAATTTGCAAAAACGAGATTACTCACATTGCTGTCTTAGGTTTCTTGTAAGGGTTTCCTAAGGATTATCTATAATTTACACAAATGCACACGTGTTAGTATAATAACCCATTTTAACATTAGTAATACCCTCCCCGAGACGGCATTCCAACGACTGCGTCGGACAGAACCACGACAGCCGTTACGGAACCCTAGATCAATCGGGCAGCGTAACTAATACGTATCCAGGGGTTATGATACTTACAACGGAGCAGAACTTCGTTATTTAGGGGGGGTATTATGCCCGAGATTATGCCTATTCTTTAAGAAATTCGAGCGAGAAAGTATTCGTGAACGATTTCTGACCGAAGGCCAATGCATGCTACTTATAGGGCTTCAATTCGGGTTCTACGCGGCCCGCGTAAGGGAAGACAAGGGGCTACGCGGCCCGTGTCAAAGGAGGTCAACGGCATAGCTAATCCAGGTCAGCATATAGGGTTGCCGGGTGTTGGGCCACGTGGCGGCCCAGGGTTTTGCCATCTTTCACCTTGTCGCGACCCGCGTAAGGGTTCAACAAGGGTTACGCGGCCCGCCTGAAATACGATTTCTTTGTTTTTATTTTATTTTTAATGTTAAATTATATTTTGGGCTTGGTTTTCACATACGGGGTGTATTTAAAGACATATTGGGATATTTTAAAATATATTAGGGTGTCAGAATATATTACGGGGGTGTCGGTTTTGGGTTGTTATATTTATTGTCAAGGATCTTGGTGCTTTTGACTATTTTCTAGAGATTGAACTAGTCCCTTAAGGCAAGAATTTTCTTCTTTTGCAAAGAAACACATCTCTGACCTCGTGCAACACACTAGCTTACCTGATTGCAAACCTGTTTCATCTCCCATGAGCACCAACCAACAATTAACTCTTGGTGGTAGTACTTTGTTTCTAGATCAAGTAAAATATCGTCAGTTAGTCGGGTACTTCAATATGTCACCTTGTCCACACTAGACATCACATTTGTGGTTAACAAGGTGTGCCAATATATGGACACCCCTACAAAATACCACCGGTCTACTGCAAAACACATTCATTGATATCTGAAAGGAACAACTGATTATTGATTGCTAATTCATCATACCTCCGGTCATCTACAAACTTTTACAAACGCCCATTGGCAGGGTTCCTTCACCTTGGGTGCTTTCTCAGATATCAATTGTGCTGATTTCCCGAATGACCATCGATCCACGGATGATTTTCCATATACATGGGCTCTAACCTCGACTTCTGGATCACACAAAAACAGAAAACAACCTCTCGGTCTTCAACATAATTTGATCACAAAGCTTTGGTAGACATAGTGGCCGAACTGAGATGGTTAGAAGTTTAACAAAAAGAACTTGTACTGTTGGTGCCAACAACATCAGATCACAAAGCTTTGGCAGGCACAATAGTCTTCCTGCCAATACGCTTAACACGTTAGCACAAATTCCTCTCGTGAATCATATAGTTAATACTCTTGGTCATCACATTGCTGAGGTTATTCGAAGAGAAAGTGCACATGGTTGGGATAAAATTACACTGACTGAGGCAAAGGTTGTTAAGGAGAGGTAGAGAAAACATCATGTTACAAATAAGCTGTGGGTTTCATATGTTTATCCACTAGTTATGGTTAAGGAAACGGCGCCTTTCAACAAGATCAAGCAACACTTCCTCGTCAAAGATTTCAAATGGTGGTGGTATGATGGGTTAACTACACAAGCAGTTTTTGAGACCAACACAAAGGTATAGGTTCTTAGTATATTTGATTAACTCAATTTAATAAATTTCTCAAAGAATGATTTGTAGATTCTGAGGACAACAAAATCTTGTTCGACAAGAAGTACGAAGATGAAGCAATGAACTTTCAGAAGCTTGTCGCTAGAAAAGAGTTTAAAGACATATCGAGCTAATGCCAAGGGACAGTTTGTTGATGCGTATTTTCACAGTTAGCTCAATTAATCATTTTGGTTTAGATGTAATTACTTGTATTTATGGTCGCCCAGCTTGAACATGTAATTAGGGCCCTAATGGTGATTTAAGCCCAGTTAAGAGCCTAAGGCCTCATAGCCCATAGCTATAAATAGTGCAAGAAAAAGGATTTTTGTGGTTAATGGTTTTCTTAAGGTTTTAGAGAGCTTGAATCCTTTGCTTAGAATACCATCCAGATTATTGTAGTGTTGTGTGGGTTTATTATTGATTAATAAATCCAGTTAAGATTTTTGAAGATCTGATAGTGTGAAGAATGAACCATCACCAGCAACATTCAAGTGGGAGTTTGTTGATGCATTTTTGTGGATGTGGCTAGTGACGGTTTGGTTTTCGACCGACGTCGACGACGTTCTTCTGTCGTGTGACTCAGAGAACAGAGATTCAAGTGACTTTAAAGAGTACATGGGCTAACGATTGATATATTATAAAGACAAACATGGACATTTGATGAAGAAAGACTTGGGCCATTGTCAATAACAAGGCCCAATCTATACAAACATGGTCCTGTGCATAAGTGACTGTCGCTTTGGATCCAATAGAAGAATACAAGGACTGTCGTTTAGGACTCCATGCTTATTAACCTTCGTTTGGATCCACAATGGACTGTCATTTGAGGACAAGTCCAAACGACTGTGAGACTGTCGTTTAGCATGTCTCTATCGTTTGGGTCTTCACTTGTGTTACTATAAACAACTGTTCTTTGTCACTTGTAAGGTGAGCTTGAATGAGCTAGAGAAAGAGTGTAGAGAGAGGGAGAGTTTTGGAGAGCTCATATTTGTTAAACGTTGAAACCTTGTTTATTGATTACATAGTGTCGCTCATTTCATGGTGTAACTTGGATCATGATCATGCCTGTGAAAGAAAAATAGTTTGAATAGTATAAAAATTGATAACCTAATTATGAAAGTATGAATAATTGTTTTATTTTGTATTACAGAATTATGTCATTTGACTTACCTGGAGAAGTTGGATTTAGGTGGAAACTATTCCGAAACACCAAGTATCCAAGGTAAAAGGAGAATGAAAGCCTCATTCCTCAATTCATCTGGTACTACAAACATATAAGACGATACTTTTTCTAATCAATTTTACAGCTTGTAAGTGCCTAATGAGATTGGAAAGACTAGAGAGTGTATCTCTTAGAGGTAACTATTTCAACAAGAGTATTATATCATGCCTAAGTTTCCTCCCATCCCTCAATATTCTTGATCTTAGCGCTTAATTTAGACTCGGAAGTTCTTTTCCAATGCAAGGTATGTAGATATCTTGTGAAATTCTCATCATAAAGAATACAATTAAAATGTTATATCTCATTTTTACTGCTATTTATTAACTTATATAATTTTTTTGCAGAGTTATCTTCCTTGAAAGAGTTAACAACACTTGACTTGAGAGGGTCCGGTCTTAAGTCACTCACATTAAATGGTTAAGTTGTTAAAGTGCGATTTTAAATGCTAATACGTTTACAAGAAGAAACAATTTTAACAAGAAAAAAAACATAAAATGATGATTATTTATGTAATTGAGATCACATCTAAAAAGACTTTAACAAGAAGAAAAAGCCAAGATAATCATTCGTGTATTCATCCTCAAATTCAGGTTCCATGAGCAACCTGCTGCACTTGAATCTTGAGGGCAATGAGTTTAGTGATGACATCATGAGGTCCATGGCTGCTTTTCCATCTCTAAGATATCTTTCTTTAGACTATTGTTCATTGGGAGGAAGACTTTTCGGTAATGGTATGTTTGGAGTTTTTTTCTAAAAGGGTGTTGGTGAAAAACTTATTTACCAAAATAGGTGATTTGAAAAATAATTACCAAAATGGAGTTTTTTCTATATTTCTTTATTTTTTAACTAATCTGTTATAATTCTTCTATTTTTATTTAATCAGCCTATCACATTATATTCTTTTCTTCCATCTAACTCATTATATAGATTTTTTTAACTAACTTATTAATTATTATATATATATTTTTTCTTTTTTTTATAATGAAACCCATGTTAAAACAAACTGAGTGCTAATACCTCTCATTTACTGTTTTAATTTAATTTTTTTAAGATTAATTTTTCATTTACTATTGTTTGTGTAGTTGATTACCAATTCAAATGAAAACCCCTAATATAGTATTTCCTAAAGTCACATAAATTTTGTTAACAATGGGTTGATGTAAACATGAACACATGCCTCGTTTACAAAAAAAGAAAACCATGTTTGTGTTTGATTGTTTGTTCGATTAACGTTAAATAAATGAACATGAACTTGCTACTTTAGTGATTGTTTACATCTCTAAAATTAGAATGATTTAGCTCACATAAATGTAAAAGGAAATAAAAGGAAAAAATGTTATGAAAAAAGAATTATATTTTGGTTGGTTAAAAAGTAAATACAATATAAAGAGTAATTGTTTGGAGAAAATAGATTAAAAACGTATTAGGTTAATTGGAAAAAAAAAGAAAAAAATATAATAGATTAGTTAATAATAAAGAAATAAGAAATAACACTCATTTTAATAATTTGTTTTTAAAAATCACCCATTTTGGTAAATATTTTTTCCACCCTCACCAATTTGAGAAAAAAGTCATTGCAAAACATCTATTTTGGTAATTATTTTTCATATCACCCATTTTGGTAAATATTTTTCCACCTACACTCTTTTGAGAAAAAACTCGGTATGTTTGTGTCACATGCTTGCCTTCTTTTGTGTTGATCTTTCACATGTCTAGCTAATCATTGTCTTAATTGGACATTTAGGTACCAAATTGAGCAACCTAGTGCACTTGAGTCTTGTCGAAATCGAGTTCAATGGTGACTTCATGAGATCTATGGTTGCTTTTCCATCCCTAAGATTTCTTGATTTGGGCTATGCTGGCATAACAGGAAGACTTTTTGGTAATGGTATGTTTATGTCGTTTTTTTTATTAGCTTTTAATTGAATTGCATTTATCTACCTTTCTCTCTCTCTCTCTCTTTTCTTTTCTTTTATATTTTCTTTTATTTTTTTTTGTTTTGCAGTAGTTCCCAGTATACCTAACTTGCAAGTCCTCATCTTGAACGAAAATCATTTTAGTGGACCTATACCGATTGAAGGTAGGCACTTCTTTGCTTTCCAACTTTGCTGTCACAATGTTGTGATCATGACCACCCTATAAAATGTGGTCATGACCCAAACCATGTCACTCTACACTCAAATCAACCACCCTATAAAATGTAGTCATGATCCAAAACACAATCCAAGTTTTATTTTAAATTTAGAGTAAATTACGTTTTTGGCCCCTGTGTTATATCACTTTTACTATATTGGCCCAAAATAAGATTTTTTAACAGATTTGCCCTTGTGGTCCCTATATCTAACTATTTTGACCCCTGAGGCTAAATCCATCCCAAACCCTAGTTAATTATTAGACACATGACATGCACATGATGGGTAAATTGGTAATTTTCCCTCCCATCATCATCTAACCCGGATTTTTCAAGAACATCATCATCTTCAGCCAAGATTTTTCAAGAACATCATCATCTTCAACCATCATCATCCCCAGATCTTATTTAAATCTAACCCAGATCTCATCATCTTCAACCATCATCATCATCCCCATATCTTCAATTAAATCTAACCCAGATCTTTAAAGAACATCATCATCTTCAACCATCATCATCATCCCCACATAAACTTCAAACACAGATCAAAAGCCATCATAAAATTCAAAAGATAAACAGAAGAAACAGAGCACTACAGTCAACAAGCACGAGCATCAGAAGCAGTACAGTCAACAAGCACAAGCAATCGGAGCATATTAGGCAACTAAACCAAATCATAGATGACTGACTTGTGATTTCTAATCGAGCATATTAGGCAACTAAACCAAATCAGTCGATTCACTCATATAACAGAAGAAACAGAGCAGTACAGTCATGGGCTGCTGATGAGGTTGCGGATGTAAGGGGATGATGATGATGATGGTTCTTCATCTGGATTTGCGAAGATCATTGGGGGAAATCGAAGATCATGGGCTGCGGATATTGGGGGAAATCGAAGATTAGAGCAGTTCAATCCCAGATGTAAGGGCAATTGAATATTGGGGGAAATCGAAGATCAGAGCAGTTCAATGCCAGATGTAAGGGCTATTGCATATTGCGGGAAATCGAAGATCATGGGCTGCGGATGAGGTGGGCTGCGGATGAGGGGATGATGATGATGGTTCTTCATCTGGATTTGCAGTGCAAAAAGTGGAGGATGAGGGGATGATGATGATGGTTGAAGATGATGAGATCTGGGTAAGAAGTGGAGAAGGTTGATGGGAATTTAGGGCTTTTGTATATATATATATATATATATACATATATATATATATATATACATATATATATATATATATATATACATATATATATATATATGGGGGGAGTTTGACCCACAGTCATCACCAATGTTGCTAGTAAATTAAATAATGCCTAAGCAAAAGATAAACACAGATCTTCATTTAATATGTTTTTAATATGTGGGAGAGAGGAAATTACCATATTACCCATCATGTGCCCATCATGTGCCTAATAATTAACCAGAGTTTGGGTTTGGTAAGATTTAGGGGCCAAAACGGTTAGTTATAGGGACCACAGGGGCAAATCTGTTAAAAATCCTTATTTTGGGCCAATATAGTAAAAGTGATATAACCACAGGGGCTAAAAACGTAACTTACTCTTGAATTTATTTTATGTAAACTATATTTAATTAATTAAGGAAAGGGGAGCATGGTTGTCATGGTTTAAATGATAAATAATATCCAAATATATGGTCTCCTCGTTATCCTCATAAATGTAAGAAATTCCATACTAACCATGGTGATTCCCTAAGACCATGTGTAGTGGTGAACAAAAATAATGCCCCCACCATGGGGCATTATCCGACACGTGGCATTCTAGTCAACATGGGGCATTATTACAAAAGTGGTGTAGTGGGAATAATGCCTAATAATGCCCCTTCCAATTATTAAAAAAAAGGAAACTAATGTTGATTGCCTAGTCAAACACATGTCACATGCAAAGGTGGGGTTTTCAGACCATTGATTGGTCACATGCAAAGCTATTAGGCGTTGTTATTAAAACGCCGAAATCAAAGTTTTGAATTTTTTTTTAAAATAACGCCGGGCGTAATGGGTATATGGGCGTTTCCGGGCGTTTTTTTTTTCAATTTAAAAAAAACGCCCAACTACGGGTTGTCTAATGAGGGTGGTGTAGCAAATCATCCACCATCCTAGGTGACAATACATGACGCATCTCATACCCCCATACCCCTTAGCTAATAGCCTAATAGCATCCGCAATGAATAGCATTTATTTTTCAGAAATTACAACCACCCTACCATATCTCACCTTATTACTCCACATCAGAATCACCAAATCTACACGATATTTTTATAATTTGACAAATTGCTACAATAGTTTTTTACAAATAAAAAATACTATTCATCTTCCATCAAATTGTTGTGAGTTTATGAAAACCAGGAATATAATAAACTAAATACTTGTGAGAAAGATAAATATAAAAGGGTGTACCTATTGGCACACCCAAATGCCTATATGCACATCAGAAAGGGCTTTTTTGTCCTATATGCACACCCTACAGTGTTGAGCTGTGGCCAAAGCGCGGCGTTTTGCTCCGGTCAACCAGACAAAATACTGACGGGTGTCTGACGGGTCTGTTGACCGGATCAAAACCCTGAGCTTTTGCCGCGTTTTGGTCCTGTCAACCAGACAAAAGACTAACCAGGTGTCTGGTTGACAGGATCAAAACACGGGCAAAGATCGGCGTTTTGTTCTGGTCAACAGACCCGTCAAACACCCGTCAGTTTTTGTCTGGTTGACCGGACCAAAACGTCACTCTTTGACCACAGCTTGACACTGTAGGGTGTGCAAATAGGAAAAAAAACCTTTTTGGGCTGACTATCTACACACCAAGTGTGCAAATGGTCTCCCCCATATAAAAATGGTGGATGAGATCTGAAAGGTTTTTAAAATGATAGATAAATTTTGAAAAGTGTGCTTTTTAGTTAAACTATAGGTAGAATATGATCGGTTGAGTTATAATACAAATAGGTTAAAAAATAAGAAGGGTAAGAAACCATAGAGTGACAAGTGGGCAAGAAGGAATCAAGTGAGAAATGTAATTTTGTCCACGAGAAAAAAATAATATACACATGCAATTCATATGTTAATTTACTATTTTTTAACCGTCGGTAACTTTTTTATATGTCATTTGTTTAAAAAAGAAAATTATATCATAAAATCGAGTGTTTTATGATCTTTAACACGAGTACCCTATTGATATACTTTTAACAAAATCCAAATACCCAGTTGCGTATTACAAAATGGACATTACGTAAAACACAATTAGTATCAAACAAAAAACACAATGGAAATTAGACTAAAAACACAATCGATGACAACAGATAAAAGACACAATATACAAGATACTAAAACACAATGGACGTAACATAAAACACAATGATTATAAAACTAAAAACTCAATACAAAGTAGACTAAAAACACAACTGATAACAGCAGATATAGGACACATTTAACATCAGAGTGTAATACAATGGACAATAGAGTAAAAACACAATGAATAGCAGACATACTAAAAACATAATGAATAATAGGCTAAAATACAATGAACAAAATAGTTAAAACACAGTTGACAACAAAACAAAAATACAATGGATAATATATTATAACACAATGGATAGCAGACTAAACACAAAGACGATAACCTATAACACAATGCATAAAAAAACTCACCTAGATGTAGAACACAATAATCATAACCTATAACAAATATATATATATAACTCAAAGATAACCCTATCATCATTCTGTCATACATTGTGTTATACATTCTCATAAAAGCGCAATAGACATAACTCAAATTAACATTTGGTTGTAAATTTTAATAGTAACACAATGTGTAGAAACCCTAATAAAAATGTAATGACCAAAACCTAGTTGAAAGACACAATAACTAAAATATTTACCCAATGCAATGAAAACTTAGTAAAAATGATTTTTTTTATTTTTATATATAATAATATTTCACTCATATTAAATACAAAAAACCTTCGTTATCATAGTGACTTTTTTTAAATGTTGTATGAAAAAGTTATAGACATTTAAAATTGATTGGGGGATTTGACGTATGGCCTGTTGGGCAGGAAGGTGGCATGGAGCCTTCCACCACGCCGTCACACCACCCCGTGCCATGGCTTGGAGGGGAATGCATGAAGAATCCACCGGCATGAAGGGGAGGGAGGTGTGGCGTGACGGCTCTTGGTTGGTTGTTGTTGAATGAGTTTGTTTAATCGGTTGTTGAATTTTAATTGTTTTTTATTTATTTTTTTAAAACGTCACGTGACCCTAGCTTTATGCTCCCACTGACCGGTCTGAACCTTAAATAAGGAAGAACAAAAATATTCCAACTTAATTTATCAATAAAAATAATTTATCCTAACCGGCTTCAATGATTACCGTCCACACTCTTATCCCTCATATTATGTCGGTAACTCTTAAAACTAGTTCATCTTTTCATAGGTATTTTTTTTTCTAATTTAGATGTTTTACTTATATTTGTTAAAGGAGTTGTTAAAAGTGGTCTATAATTTTTTGCTATACTATTCAATAATAATATTTAATAAACACAACTTATATTTGTTAAAGGAGTTGTTAAAACTTAAAAGTGATATAAATCTTTATAATCTTCATTAATAATAGTAAAAATTAGAAGTTTTATCCTTTATCTTTATACTACTTTTCAGGCGGTTTCCTTTTTAACGAATGTTGACAGCCGGTGTCCTTTACTAGGTATATTGTTCCAAGTTTAGTCATTTACACCCAACACAGTTAAAAAACCCTGTTAATTGTTGACAGGTGCTATCCGTTACTAAGTATTTGTTGCAAGTTTAGTCCTTTACACCCAACAATTAACAAGGTTTTTTTAACTACGTTGGGTGTAAAAGACTAAACTTGCAACAAAATACCTAGTAAAGTAAATCGTCTATCAACATTCGTTAAAAATGACACCGCCTGAAATATGATATAAAGATAAAGGTTAAAACTTGTAATTTTTCCTTAATAATATTCAATGAACTGATCCATAATACCGAGCTTGAATTATCTTGACTCGTTATAATATTTTAGTCTTTTTTTAGTAATCCGTCTATCTAATTATATCCTCTTGTGTATTTCATGTAGCTTTAGCGTCTTTCCACCGTCTTGAGATCTTAGATTTGAGTGGAAACAATTTTGTTGGAAGCATCCCGTCAACAATAAAGCTCTTATCTTCTTTTAAAGCTCTCTCATTTTCTTTCAATAGTCTCAATGGGTCATTAACTAATGGTAAGTTATGATAGGGTTGTGTGAGTTAAAATTTTCTTTCAATAGTCTCAATGGGTCATTCTCTTTCAATAGTCTCTCATTGTTACAATTTTCTTTTTACATTACTTTTGCCCACTAGTTGTTAATATCCGTGCAAGTGCAAGCCATTTTTTGTCTTGAATGGTGAAACATATTTCTCTCTGTTTTGATAGGGCAAGCAAATGGATTTTAGTGCCAACATGTTTGATGGAAACCTACCAGAATGTTTCAACAGGCTATCATCACTTAAGTTCCTTGACATCTCTAAAAATCAATTCACCGGAAAAATTCCACCATCTCTCATAGCTAATCTCACATCGCTTGAATACGTTGATTGAGTTAAAGAACCTCAAGCAAATGGATTTTAGTGCCAACATGTTTGATGGAAACCTACCAGAATGTTTCTGTAGGTCCCTTTTCGCGGAGGAGTACGAACCTAAACCTTGTTATACAAACCTACTAGCAAGTGCGGAATCCAAGCTAGCAAGCAAACCGAGTTAGTAGCAAGTAGAGAAACAAACACACAAGTTCACCGATTAACACAACTTGTATTAATGCAATGAGGGTTCGGTTACAAGCTCAATGTTTACAGAAGTGTTCTATAAACTCTCTAAGATGTGTGTGTGAGTTTGGACAGAATGCTCTCAAAGAATACTCTCTCTTTCTGTCTGTGTGTCTGTCTGCCGAAACTCAACACATGCATGGGTATATATACCCAGCTCAGCAGGTCTGGTCGAAGGATCCGAAAGATGGGCCGAAGGATCATCTTTCGGATACAATGCTTTCGAAGGATAAGCAGGGACCTCGAAGGATAGTCTTTCGAGGTCTATCGTTCGAAGCATATCTTTCGATGAGATCGAAGGATCCAAATTATCCTTCGATCTCTACATCATCCTTCGATCAGAACATCTCTCAACATACAATCTGTTGTCCAAGTCAAACCGGAGGATGGTTGACTTGGTCAACTTACAACACAAATCAGGACATCGTTACATAAGACCGAATACAGACAAAGTACAGACACAAGTGCACCAACAAACTCCCCCTTGGCTGTAGCTTTGTCTTTGATCTCTAAGCTTTGTCTTGTTCTTCTAAAAGTGTAGACTCGTCTTGAACTTCGACGGTCTTTGGTCTTCAGGTTTTCAAAACTCTGATGTCCTATCATGTCTTCAATGTCGGAGGATCTTCAAAGTCTTCACGTCTTGAAAGTAGAAAGTGTATCAACAAACTACCCGTATCATGTAGGAAGTGTGTTGACAAACTCCCCCTTAACATAAGCTCCCCCTTGAGTTATGCTCGTGAAAAGACTTTATCTTTATGAAGTGAGATCCTTGTGGTGTTGATGATGGCCAGCGGCAACTCGATCATCTTCATCTTTTGAGCGCCTTCTCGTCGTGTCTTCATTCCAAGGCTTGTCATCGACCATGTTCTCCTAGCCTTTAGAATCTGCACATGCAAGAAATCTAAACGCGTAATGAGAACAACTGCTTGGAATAGTATAAACAAATGACACACGAGTGACCATGTCAAAATCAAACACCGTCCGACAGTTTGAAAGTTTAATAAAATTTGTCAATTTTAGTTTTTAACTTTCAAAACATGCAAATTTCGACCGTTTATGAAGATTTAGTCAGTTTGGTTTTCAGTCAGGTTTCAGGTAACGAAGACTTGAGCTCCAACATCGTACGATCGAAAATAAAGCAGAAATAAAATCTTTTTGGCTTTTATAAAGTTTATATTAAAACAAGCCTAAAATCTTTTTGGTATTTTTGAAATTAAAAGACAACAATTTAAAATCCTTTGAGTGTTATCAAACGACATCACCGCTAATGTCGTGCTGATATGCACCAAACGACGAAACTGTTTAAAAGAAATAATAAAAGTTAAGCAGTAAATAAATATATACAAACATTCTTTTTGCGAGTTTCGAGGGTAAGAGAATCATATCAGTGTACGGTCATGCCAAAACACTCTTGTTGTTTAGTTAGTTAACATTAAGATAAGCATCCTATAACAATTATCGGTATTGTTGTCCACTTAAGCTCAACTTATCAGATGTAATCATGTTTAGAGGATACGTTAAGGTATGATTTATACTTACCGACCGGTGTTCATCCACATCACGACACATTCCCGTATCAAGGTATGCACGAGTGTTCATCTTACCGGTGAGTATACCGATTATCATCTGTTTGACCGTATAAAATTGTGAGATACTCACTTATTTTGTTTTGAAAACAAGTCCTATGTGATATAATCACTTATTGATGAGGAACTTGATTTTCGTATGCATGAGGGCACAGGTGCAAGTCCGTGAACAGGTCAGTACTTCCGTACAGCAGAGAGACGAACTTGACACCCGGATAAATGTGATATTTTATCACTTATTTGATATGGACATGTGATTGTTTATCACTTATTGAGGTCGAATGCAGTATGCAATATGTACACGTATGTATAGTATCATGGAAGATCTAGACTTGCGTCCCCGTTATTTTTCGGTAAAAGATACAACCATGATACCCAGATGATAAGCAGCATAAAGACCGAATATCTCAGAACCTCGGCAATCTATCAAACGAAATTTCGGTACTAAGACCATATGCCAATGAATGGTTCCCACCTGATCTTCAGTCGATTAAGATTTATATCACCCTGCACACTTTAAAATGATTGTGAGCCTACCGATACATCTTATATAGAGCTGCTTATCGTTTTGCATTTAAGGTTTAAAGAGGTTAGGATAGACCACTGATGTACTATCATTTTCTCTTTTGCTCGCCAGGAAACTCATTTTTGATTTTCTATTGTTTTTGTGTTTTTGAAATTTTTCGATGTTTTTGGATTTTCTGATTTTTGGATTTACTCCCCCTAAAATCAATAAACTAAGACAAATTTAAAACACAAAGTTATTTACAAAAATGATTTTCCGATGCTGGTTTTACTCTTGCTTGACCTTAATGCCGTTTACCAAAATTAAGTTTTATCAGAAAAGATTTAACAAATTTTGGAAAAATGAGTTGGCATGTCGGTAAGCGGTGCGAACCATGACAACATTGATGAGTTTCACATTGAAACAATCACGTGTGAGGTGATATCCGAGATCAACGTGTCAGGTCAAAGAGTGCTGTACGAGATAATAACAATTCACAAAGCAGCTAAAATATCGACAAGTATAGGAGAGATTAAGGATTTAAAGGCGTATCCTGCAACTGTTCCGTGCATTGCAAGGAATCTAAGCACTCCCCCAACTTAATATTCACCCGGTGTGAACTTCAAGGTCGAATGTGCAGCTACTGAGAAATCTCTTGACAGCAACAAGCTCATAAACCTCCGGGTCCGGCTGGTCTTCCACATTGTACCAGCGAAGGTCTTGACTTTCTCTTTCAGAAATGGTGTGCGGATGTTCAATCCACGCCAAGGCATCGACACACATTTCACTTCATTCGTTCCTGTGGACCCGATCAAAAACCATAATGACCAAATTTTTGGCACGTTCTTCATTTGGTCAAATTTTGCAACTTCATTCAGCCACATTCTCTTTTTCTTTTCTCTCTCTCCATCAAAGGCAACAATTTCTTCTGTCGCCTATCTTGTGCAAGGACATTCCACTATCAACAATCCTAAGACTATTAATAGTTCCTCCTGGAATTTCCTGCACACTCACTCAGAGATTAGTTGGAGAGTGGGACCCAAGCCTTCACAGACTTGGGTCGTCCGTCATCATCGAGAATTGTAACATCCATTTCCCGATGATTCGGAATTGATGTAGCTCCCCCTGAAACAGTTACCGGTTTTGGTATCCAAATCTCTTTCTGTTTTTCATGTTTAACATCTGATTTAACAGATTTTGTTTGGATAATCTCCGGTTTTAAAAACTTTTCAACTTCTTTTCTTTGTTTCTTTTTCTGTTTCTTTGCTCGTTGTTTAACAAGACGAGGGTCCTGTTTTGGTGAAACAGATCTTTTATGGTAATTGTTACCATGGGGGGCATCAATTTTTGTCTTTCTTTTGGTGAGATATGGACAATTCTTAATGATGTGCCCATACTCACAGCATTCAAAGCATGATCTCCGCTCAACAAACCTCGGAGTATCATAACTGCAATAGCCGGATGATGAACTTCGTGATCTTGAGGTACTTGGTCCTACATCACAACCGTTTGTGTGTTGTGTATAGTTGTTTTGACTGTTTCTTTTCAAAATTTTACTTTGTTTAACAAAATCCTTGTTGGATTTGTTTTTGGAAGTATCAATTTTATCAGTCCCTCTTGATTTCACGAGGTTTATCTTCCGAACCTTTTTCTTGTTTTCGCCCTGTTTGCCTTTACTATTCTCTTGGGCGGCACGATTTTGTTCACGGGGATCATCAACCTTTGCTTTCAGCTTATGAAGATATGGACAATTTCGAATGATATGTCCAATTGTTCCACACTCAAAACAATATCTTCGTTCAACAATCCCCGAAGCATCATGTGTTCTCTTAGCCGATGATGTTGAACTTTGTGAACCCGAGGTACTAGGCTGTGAACTGTTTTGTTCATTTCTTTTCAAAACAGTAGCTTTCTTGACAAAATCTAAGTTAGATTTATTTTCAAACGTTTCAATTTTGTCTGTTCCCGTCGATTTCACAAAGTTAACATTTTTCTTCTTCTTTTGATTCGGCTTCTTCTGGACTTGAGCCGGTGCCTTTCCTTTGGGCTTGGTGTGATTTTGCTGTTTTGGCATTGCTGGTAATTTCTTGTTGCCAAATTGTTTTCGAACTTCAGCCCTTGGGATTGGAGGACACTGTGTAACTGTAACACGTGGTCCTGTCTTTCCCAAAAACTTACTTGTCGAATCTTCAAAGACTTTACTTATTAAAGATTGATTAACATTTTTAATAGGAAAATCTTTGTCAGAGTAGATTTTATCATTACCAACGAGAGTGTACAGCAAGTTCACACCCTCCGACTCTTTTTCAGACGAGGACTCGATTGCAACAGTCTTAGCGGGTTTTGCAGGGGGATCACATAGAATGTGATTCTCAAGAGGTATGTCCTCATTTTTGACTACCGCATCAGACTTTGCTGGGACAGCATTATCAGATTCATCATCAGACGAATCAGCATCCTCAATCACAACTGGAGGATCCTGTTTCTGTTCAGCAGTTACAGATGTATCTGCTGACACATTTGAATCTGAGGATACTTCTTTCTGGTATCCGAGTCCTGCTGCAAACTCCTTCACATCAAGAGGAACAGATTGTTCGAAGAACACTCTATCCTCCTCGTCAGGCATCGCATCATAATTGTGTCTCACAGGTGGTGGACATTTCTTATATCCTATGCATGTGACATCCCGTTTTTCTTTCTGAACGTCAATGATGTGATCCAACACATAGCTAGAGCTCAAATAACTATCTAGCTTAAGTTGGATCGCATCACTTTCGGTTTTCACACAAGCCATTTCTTTTTGCATTGTCTCAAGACGTGAGATATACAAATTAATTTCCGTTTGTTTTCTGGAAACCATTTTAGTCAATTCAGTTTTATCTTTCTTTAACGTCTCAATCATTGACTTAAATTCTTTTTCATGGTTTTCATAAAACATATTGGCTTCTGTGCATTTTGAAAGATCCACGGTCAACTTCTGGTTGTGGATAAATGTCACATCATATTTCTCTTGCAAAGCTTCGTGTTTGCTTTGCAATTCACACCACTTGGCATTCAATGAAACATGTTTGTCTTGCAAGTCAAACAAACTAGCTTGTAAAGCATCATGTTTGCCTTGCAACTCAGACATGTTTGCCTTTAATCTAGCACAATTATCACAATCTACAGCAGTTGGTTCATCAACACATACCTGACTGGAATTACTCTCAGGTGTTGGCCTTTCTGCATCAGAATCAACAATCTCTCTTGATGATTCACATTCAGATCCATCCTCACTTGAACTTGAAGTTGTATCACCTTCCACTGAAGTTGAAACATCTTCACCTGAACTTCTAACATGTTCAGAACTGTCATCATTCCCCGAGGATCCACCATTGCTGACATCTTTGACAATTTCAGCGTACAACGCCGTTTTTGTCTGACTACTGTTCTTGGGATTAAGAAATGACGATTCTACAGTAGAATAATGGTGTTGCACGGCAACTGGGGGTAATGGATTTCCATACATGTCTGTGGTGGGAGCTGGCTTTACAGGAACTAGTTTTGGATTGCCAAAACAATCTGTGATTGTGACGTACTCCGTTTTTAATGGAGCATGTGAAACGGGTCTTGCAAACGAAGTACTGGAAGTTCCAAAATACATATCAGAATTGCATGGCACACTGGATCTTGCAGAAAACGTACTGCTCTCTGCAGTTGACGGATTACCCCATGCTGGATTCATTTTTGATCAGAAAAATGAAAACTATATCAATGTCTCAAAGGATAATAGCCACCCGAAAGATCACACAGCCGAAGGATCCTGGTTGCAAGATCTGAGATCACAGAAACTTGTTAACAATAAACTGACCACAATCGAAAGATCAACTATTGTTCGAAGGATCAACAGTACTCGAAAGATTACTGTTGAGTCTTGAACAATAATATCGAAAGATTCAAGAACTCGAAGGATTCCCTTTTGAAAGATCCTTATCTTTCGAGTCAAATCCCTATCTTTCGGACACTTATCTTTCGAATAGCTAACTTCCGAAGGATCACACTTGTTCGAATGATCAACAGTGTTCGAAGGATCACTGTTGACTTTCGAGCACTGGCTTCGAAAGACTCAAAATCTCGAAAGATTCACACTTGAAAGATCCTTATCTTTCGAGATAAAACAACTATCTTTCAAAAAGATTCCCTGATCGAAAGATGTGTTTCGAACTTCGAAGGACTACTCGAAAGATGTTTATCTATCGAGCTGTCACTGATCGAAGGATGGTCTTTCGATGTCGAAGGATATCTTTCGATGTCGAAGGATATCTTTCGAATGTGCACTGACACACTGACACAGATGTGACGGGTTGGTGAAAAGGTGATGGGTAGGTAAGTCAACTTTCGGCAGAAAGGATGTGCAGGCTGTCCTTTCACCACCAACTTTGAAAGTTTGCCAAAAATGACAACAACACCAGTCACCGGAATTTTGAACCGGAATATAGCCGGAAAATTCAAAATCACTTAAAACAATTTTTCAAGTTACCCAACCCCACTTTAAACACTCCCGGTTAGTTTAGACACGTTTTTACTCAAAGAAAAAACAAGAAAACAAGTAAAAACAGGTGCAAAACCAAGTGTTTCAACACACCACAACTTGTAAAAACCCGGTTTTAAACAAGGTAAAGAGCCAAGCTCTGATACCACTTGTAGGTCCCTGTTTCGCGGAGGAGTACGAACCTAAACCTTGTTATACAAACCTACTAGCAAGTGCGGAATCCAAGCTAGCAAGCAAACCGAGTTAGTAGCAAGTAGAGAAACAAACACACAAGTTCACCGATTAACACAACTTGTATTAATGCAATGAGGGTTCGGTTACAAGCTCAATGTTTACAGAAGTGTTCTATAAACTCTCTAAGATGTGTGTGTGAGTTTGGACAGAATGCTCTCAAAGAATACTCTCTCTTTCTGTCTGTGTGTCTGTCTGCCGAAACTCAACACATGCATGGGTATATATACCCAGCTCAGCAGGTCTGGTCGAAGGATCCGAAAGATGGGCCGAAGGATCATCTTTCGGATACAATGCTTTCGAAGGATAAGCAGGGACCTCGAAGGATAGTCTTTCGAGGTCTATCGTTCGAAGCATATCTTTCGATGAGATCGAAGGATCCAAATTATCCTTCGATCTCTACATCATCCTTCGATCAGAACATCTCTCAACATACAATCTGTTGTCCAAGTCAAACCGGAGGATGGTTGACTTGGTCAACTTACAACACAAATCAGGACATCGTTACATAAGACCGAATACAGACAAAGTACAGACACAAGTGCACCAACAGTTTCAACAGGCTATCATCACTTAAGTTCCTTGACATCTCTAAAAATCAATTCACTGGAAAAATTCCACCATCTCTCATAGCTAATCTCACATCGCTTGAATACGTTGATTTTAGTCGTAACAAATTTACAAATTTGAGGGTTTGTTTTCGTTTAGCATGTTCTCCAATCACAGAAAGCTTGAGTTTGTTTCATTTAAAAATGATAATGACAAGTTTGAGGTAGAAACAGAAGAGCCTATAGGTTGGACTCCTATGTTCCAGTTGAAAGTTCTTGTGCTTTAAAATTGCAATATAAAAATGCCTAAAAGAAGCTGTGTTCCTTGCTTTCTACTTCACCAGCGCAAGTTAAAGAAGCTAGATTTGTCACACAACTCCTTGGAGGGGATGTTTCCAAATTGGTTGATAGACAATAACAGAATGCTGGAAGTTTTTAATCTAAGGGACAACTCATTTGGCAATATCTTTTATATGCCGTTAAATAGAAATCCTAATACAATGTGGGTGGATATGTCTGGAAATCGCATGATAGGTTCAATCCCGAGATATACGCCAAAGTTTTTTCCCCATATAACTTACTTAAACTTGTCCATAAATTCGTTAGACGGTGTTATCCCTTCTTCAATCGGTGATTTAGTTGAACTATACGAATTGGATTTATCTCATAATAAGTTGTCTGGAGAAGTACCAACTGGGTTGTTGACCAACCTCTCTCAGCTATTCGTATTAAACCTTACAAATAATAGTTTGCATGGCGAGGTACTTTCCACAAACTTAAACTTGGGAGACAAAGGAAGGCTTTGCTTAGATAACAATTATTTCACTGGTAAAATTCGACACAGTGATCTCTGGTCTATGCTACAACTTGTTGATATTAGCAACAACTTTTTTACAGGTTTGAACCCTTGTTGGATAAGCAACATCACTACCTCATTTGAACCTGTAGGTTCATTGTTGTTTCTTGATATCTCACAAAATAGTTTTTCAGGGCCCATCCCATCCTGCCTAATTTCTCAAAGTTTAGAGCATCTCCATTTGGGTTCCAACAAATTTACTGGATCAATACCAAATTCCTTTGGTACCTTGAAAAATGTTTTGACTTTAGACATAGGCAACAACTACTTGTCACACATGATTCCTAAATTTCTTGGTGAACTGTCCAGTTTAAGGATTCTTCTTTTGGGAAAAAACAACTTTAGTGGTTCTATTCCAAAACAACTATGTCGATTAACTAATGAGAGTCTGATTGATCTATCCAATAAATTTCTTTCTGGCTCAATACCAAGTTGTCTACAAAATATTAGGGGCCCAAGTTACCAAGCTTTCATGCACACCAGGTATCTAGATGGTTATGATACTGATGGTCGAAGTCGTAATTCACCAAATTTCTATTATCAGAGTATTATAACGAACAGAGTTACATTTCCAGAAGATCTGTTTAAAATAAAAGACGAAGTTTTGTTCACAACAAAAGCTATCTCCCTTACCTACAAGGGTGACGCTCTTGATAGCATGTCAGGATTGGATCTCTCCTCTAACAAACTCACAGGTTATATTCCAGAAGAACTAGGGTTGTTGACCCATATTCATGTTTTAAACCTGTCTCACAATAAGTTGACTGGACCCATTCCAACTAAATTCTCTAATCTTGCTAGTATTGAGAGCTTGGACCTTTCTTTTAATAATTTGTCTGGCAAAGTTCCATCCGAACTGATTAAGCTGAACTCATTAGAGGTTTTCAATGTCTCGTTCAACAACCTATCAGGCACACTCCCAATGAAAGCACAATTTGGTACATTTTCCAAGGAGAGTTATGAAGGAAATCCACTTCTTTGTGGGCCACCATTGGAAAACAAATGCACAATGGAAACACAGGAAACTCACCCATCAATTGAAGAAGGAGATGACGTGAAATGGTATGATATGGATATGACATCATTCTATGGAAGTTTTGGTTCCACATGGTTTGTGTCAATGTGTGGATTTGCAACACTTCTTTGGGTCAATCCTTACTGGCGTAGAAGGTGGTTGGAATTGGTTGAAGAATGTATGTATACATGTTATTACTTCCTTTATGATTCAGTAAGGAAAGTCTCTATGTACTTATTTAAGTAAGGACTATCTAATTAACAGTGTGTATTAGAATAAAGACAATACTTGCATTCATATGTTTTTGTACTTGAGACTCCTTTGTTTTGTTTATGCAAAGAAGCACATTGTTATCAATAAAATAAGCAATGGATACTTTTATCTTATTAACGTTTGAGCATCCGAACTTCGATATTAACCTTTAGAAACTAACTTAGATCTTTCATGATCACCACAAGAAAGGGACACCTTTAGCGGCGACAGGTGTCGCCGGTATTGGTCGGATTTGTCGCCGCTATTGACCTTTACCGGCGACATGTCGCCGGTAAAGGGTCGCCGGTATTGATAGGCCGCTATTGACTATGCAAGCAGTGTAAGTGTAAGCAGTCATTTTCGCACAAATTGAAAGAGCATACAACTCCGGGTGGAATTTTGGAGAATTTTGTGTTTTCATCGAATGGACCTAACAAATATAGAGTATAATGTTTATTATATGTGTATTACCTAGCAAGTGTAGAGTAATGTGTGTTATATATGTATTATACCTTATGGAGAAACCATCCCGGAAATTTGGTTTTATGATCATCTTGGGGATGTGTATGTTTGAATTCACTACATTCATGACAAATATAAGAAAGGAATGAAAAATACCAATTAATAGATTATGAAAAGTTAAAGATAGAAGCACTCACTTCATGTACTCCCTAACTTCTGCGCAGTTTTCAAGGACAAACCATTCCATCTTGCTTTTTTCGATGAATGATAGATATTTGTCCTTTGTTGCGCCAACAGGACGACATTTGGACTCAAACACCCATAACTTTCTTTTTTCAACAACATCATCGTTTCTATCTGGGTGATTGAACTTAGTCTGAACATCTTTAAGGTACATTGAACAAAATGTTAGAGCTTCTTCAAACACATAACCTTCAGCTATACAACCTTCAGGCCTTGCCGGGTTTTTAACATAGTTCTTTAGTTTTTTCATGTAGCTTTCAAATGGATACATCCATCTAAAAGCTGCTGGATCTCCCGCAATCGCTGGATCAGGGAAATGCACAAGTAAATTAACCATAATGTCAAAAAACGCAGGTGGATAGATCATCTCTAACTTGCATAAGATGGTAACAATGTCATCCTTTGCTTTCTTCATATCATCCACCGATAGTGTTCTAGAGTAAAGTTGCTTAAAGAACATACAAAGGTCTACTACTGGTGTAGATGTATCTTTAGTCAAAAGCCCTCTAACCCCAATCGGTATCAAACGTTGCATGAGGATATGACAGTCATGAGATTTCAACGCGGTAATGTTAGCATCGTTATCTGTCACCCTCTTACTGATATTAGATCCAAACCCATCTGGTAATTTAACATTTTTTATAAACTGACAAAAAAGTTTTCGATCATCGGACTTGAATGAGTACTTTGGGTAGGGACTTAAGAACTTGCCACCCGATTGTTTCAGCCATTGTGTCGGCCGAATGTTTAGTTTTTCCATGTCGGACCGCGCATTTGGCGTGTCTTTGCTCTTATCGTTCATTAGAAGAGTACCGAGCAAGCTGTCGCACACATTTTTCTCTATATGCATTACATCTAAGTTATGTTTCAGCTGCAGAGAAGACCAATACTCAAGGTCAAAAAATATGCTTCTTTTGGACCAGTTCAACTCGAAAGCTGATCGGGTTATCCTCCCACCTCCAAAATCTGGATGCTTGCCTGGTAGACGATTAATTAAACGACCGAGTTGAGCTTCTATGTCAGCTAGGCTAAACTGTCTCGGAGGGTCTCGTGTCTCGGGTCTCCCGTTAAAGTCGAGACTTGTTCTCCAACGATGGTTGGCATCTAAGAACCGGCGATGACCAACATAAGCACATTTACCAGTTACACGTATTGAAGGAGTGTCTTGGTTACAAGTTGGGCATGCCATGTAGCCTTGTCCGCTCCAACCTGATAGACTACTATGGGCTGGAAAGTCATTTATGGTCCATAACAACGCCGCCTTCATTGTGAAGTATGTGTTTGTTGCTGCGTCTTTAGTACGTACACCTATCTGCCACAATTGCTTAAGCTCATCCACTAACGGTCTAAGGAAAACATCCATGTCTTTCCATGGTGATTTAGGGCCAGGAATCAACAAGGTCAACATGAATATGGACTCTCGCATGCATAGCCGGGGAGGCAGATTATATGTCGTGAGTATAACCGGCCACGTGCTATGAGTCGAGGATCCACTACCGTTGTTAAAGGGATTAAAACTGTCAGCTGCAAGCCCTAAGCGAACATTTCGTTTCTCCATCGCGAAGTTTGGGTACTTTTTATCAAAGTCTTGCCATGCAGATCCATCAACTTGATGACACATAGTCCCATCTTCCGATCGTTCGGTACTATGCCATATCATATCTTTCGCTTTGTGCCTTGAACAATACAAACGTCGTAGTCTAGGCGTCAAAGGAAAGTATCGTAACACCTTACGAGCCACCTTCGTGCCTTTTGTGTCTTTATCGACCCATCGACTCTCATTACAAACGGGACAATTTTGCAAGGACTCGTTTTCTTTCCAAAAGAGAGCACAATCATTTGTGCACACATCTATCATCTCATATGCCAAACCAATCTTCTTAAATGTCTTCTTAGCTACATAATACGTAGGGGGAATCTTGTTGCCTTCTGGCATTAACTCTCGCAACAACGAGAGGAGTCGATCTACTGCTTCATTTTGCAAATGGTACGTATCCTTTATATTCAAAAGCTTTGCTAAAAATTCGATAGAAGAAAACTTGGTACAACCAGGATATAATTATGTTTCAACTTCCTTTACCAGGTCTTCAAAATCATCAACAACACCGCTACTATCTCCATCCGAGTTCTCTTGGTTAAGGTATGTATCTTCTTCCATACGCTCCCCCCTAATGTCTTCAATAACGTTTACCATACCGTCTTGTGGCGCAACATCTTTTACTTCTGCAATTGGATTTGTGTCCCCGTGACAGGTCTACTTCGTGTATTCCTTTCAAAAACTGTTAATACGCAAATGGTATTTCATTTCTGCCATAGTTTTTAAGCCGGAATTTTTACATTTGGTACACGGACATCTAACTTCATCGTGGTTTTTTATCACTCTTTCACACATCTCGATAAATGACTTGAGTCCTCGCTTGTAGTGAGGTGAATAACGTGGGGAATCAGTCCAACTTTTATCGATAGGCATTATGCAACTGAAAGAAAATCTAATTTAGGATTAACAAGACAAGGGTAGGCTGCTAAACCCACTTTTTGAACACTTTATCTCATACGTGAATGAGTATTACATGATTGTTTCTTTAAGAAAAATTCGGCAGCATTTCCTCTTAGCTCCCAAGTATATATGTAATGATATATATACCCGAGGAGCAAAGAGAAAATGATATCCGAATCCTTCTTAAACAAACAATTATGTAATACACATTCACATCCTAAATGAGATAAAGTATTCAAAAAGCAGTCCCAAGATAAACGGGGACAACCCGAAATTAATTTCTAAATCAATTACGGACGGGTATTTCTAAGCTCGTTATGTTTAAAATGATTAATTCAAACACGGGCACAGTTTTTTAAGCTTGTTATGTTCTTAATGATTGTTTTAAATTTTGGGCCGAACGTTATGTTTTAGATCATGATTTCAATTTCGATTGGGTGTTTTCTTAGCTCGTTATGTTTGACATGATGAATTCAATATCAGGCACAATTTTTTAAATATGTAATGCTCTTCATTTTGTTAGCTCCTTTTGTTTTAAATGGTGATTTCAATTTTGGCGGGTATTTTCTATGTTTGTTATGTTTTAAATCAGAATTTAAATTCAAGGAGGGTATTTCCTAACTAATATACACCTACATTATACATTTGACATACTAACATACACCAACATACATACATTCATAGACTTACATACACTTGGCCTGTCGCCGCTAATGGTGTCGCCGCTAATGGTGTATAATTCTTGTAGTGATTTTAATAATTTGTAAAGGGTGAACTTTTTTACAATACACTTTGTGAAATTCTTAAAAAAATAGCTTGTAACCCATTTGAACAGCATGTTAATTTAAAAAATGATAAAGTGAAAAGTTTCTACTGGTTATGTAAGATGATATCTATTTGTATGTAAAGCTAGAAAAATTGATAAAATAGTATTCATTAATCATTATCACTAAAAAAATGTTTACATTGATAATCTCACTACATAGCATGCATTCACTATTGTGCTACTAAGCGAAGTCAGCCAAAAAAAAAAAGAACAAAAAAATCGTATTTAACCCATTTTTGACACAAAAACACATTATATATCAAACAAATGTGCAGAAATACAGTCCCAAAAAATCGTATTTAACCCATTCTTCACTGTGGTTACTGAGATAAAACTAATGAACATTTTAACATCTATTTTTGGACTAAAAAATAGGTGGGTATGTAAAGTAAAATGACTGGGTGAAGTTCTTAAGGGATGATGACTGGGCTGACCAACATATTTAGCCAATTTGTGAAGAAATGTTCAAGCTAACATTCATCCTAACATACGTTCATCCTAACATATATTTACTTCTAAACATTTTCACCAAGCTAACATTCATCCTAACATATATTTACCAACATTTACATCTTGGAACAAAAATAAACATACACTAACCTTTTTTGAAGGAGGAGAAGAGGTGGTGCCGGTGGAGATGAGGTGGCGGCCGTGGAGATGAGGTGGTGCCGGTGGAGAAATTCTCTAGCATACACCCGAACATACACCAAGAATCAAGAAATTAACAACATATATAACAAAATAAACAAGAAATTCAACATATTACTAACCGATTTGAAAAGATAATGCCGAATAGTGGAAGAACCGGAGAAGTGATGGTGATGATCCAATTTCACTACCATAAACACAAAAACACACAAAAATATACAAAAATTAAATTCTATAACATGTATATAACAAAATAAAGAACAAATGTAACAAAAACAAAGGTTCACTTACCGATTTGGGTGAAAATCGCGTGTTTCCGGCGGTAGAGGGAAGGTTTTGGGGGAAAAAGTGAAGATAGAGGGAAAAAAAGGAGCTGATATGGGTCTGATATCGTAACACCATTAGCGGCGACGTGCTGTCGCCGGTATTGACCCTTGTCGCCGGTAAAGCTTTGACCACAGATAAGGTTTGTGTGGCTAGGGTTTAAAGTTCTGACACCTACTTTTAGCGGAGACACATGTCGCCACTATTGACCCTAGTCCTGTCGCCGCTAATACCTTTTAAATCCCCAACCGTTAGATCAGGATTTTGATCAACGGCTGGGGTTTGGTCTCAGGCTCCATGACACGGATCGACCAATAGCGGCGACACTTGGCCTGTCGCCGCTAATGGTGTCGATGCTAATGGTGTGTAATTCTTGTAGTGGATTCCTAATATCTGATTGAATCTGGAAGTTCTTTTTATCAGTGTTTTTGAATGTCAAATTTTTTAATTATGAAGTGTATATGTATATTTTTATGTTAGTAGTTCAATTACTTGGTACTTCGTAATTCAGAGTGTGAAATTTTCTTTATGAGACGTTAAACTATAATATTAACGAAAAATAAAAGTAATAATAAATAAGGAATAATCAATACTAATCTTATTTTGTAAATTAAAGAAGTGGGTGACTTGGATCTGCTCCTATGAATGACAGCAAAAAAGTGATTAAGAATCTTCCTAATATAATAAAACAAAGGTCTTTAAGCTTACTTGTCAATACCACAAGAAACCCTCATAATCTCTTTCCTACTTGGCAATTTCTGCCTTCTTTTTAAGTTTAATGTTGATGTGGAATATTTGACGTGGAAATTAATCAGTTTATGTAGACCAAGTATTCAGCAAGTTTAGCGCATGATCTGTTGATGGTGAATTGCTATGAGAACGTGTGTGTGCATGACCACGTAATGGAGTAGAAGTTACTTTTATTAGTTTATTGTTATTTTCATTCTAAGTCGCACAAGTTGTTTTTGTCAGTTTTCTATTTTTCTATTCCATGTAATTCGTACTTCATTTTTTTGAATCAATCAAAGAACCCAGAAAATTCTCCAAACTCTCGTCCATCTTCACAATCGATTCTATTGATTTGAATATCTGATTACCAACATTTGGTAATCAGAGCTTGCAAGATCCATACCCTTTTGATGCCCAAGATCATTATTTACGAACCCATGTCTTCATCTTCAGCCCTTACCAATCCCTCCAAGGAAGGAGGTTTGATGTCTTTGCAATGTCCCGTTTTGACGCCTCAAAACTACACTACATGGTCCATCAAGATGGAAGTGATTCTGGACGCACAGGGCCTGTGGGAGGCCGTTGAACCAGCCGAAAGAGAGGCTGCGGATGAAAAGAAATCGAAGCTAGCATGCGTGTTTCTGTTTCAAGCGATTCCAGAGGATGTGTTGTTACAGGTGGCGAAGAAACGAACAGCAAAGGAGGTTTGGGAGTGTCTAAAGATGAGGTTTCTCGGTGCTGAGCGGGTTCAGAAAGCACGGGTTCATACGCTTCAAAGTGAGTTTGACGGGATGCGTATGAAAGACGGAGAAAGTATTGATGAATATGTTGGTAAGTTGTCTGGTATGATCTCCAAATTCTGTAGTCTTGGGGTCACTTTGGAGGATAACAAAGTGGTTAGAAAATTGCTTGATACGGTTCCAGAAAAGTTTTTTGCAACTAGTGGCTTCTATTTAGCAATATGCGGATCCTGATACGATGCCGTTTGAAGAGGCAATCGGTCGTCTAAAGGCCTATGAAGACCGGCTGAAGGTGAGACAAAACAATTCAGTCGGTGAGGACGTGGTGGTCATTGGAATAATGGTCAATCTCAGAATGATTCGGGTAACAACAGTAAACCGAGAGATAAGAAGGATGTCAAGTGCTATAAGTGTGAGACTTTTGGTCATTATGCTTCGGAGTGTGATAAGGGCAAGTGATGTGTGTAAAATGCAACATATAAATTTACACCAAATGAGGCATAAAACTAACCCTTTTTAAGTACTAATGTTGGAAAAAGTGTGTTTTTGTCTTCCTTTTGTATTTTCAGGGTTAAAAGAGCTTAAATGAACAAAAGAAGCAAAAATGCAGCCAAATCCAACATAAATACAAAGAAAAGGAAGAAACGTGGCATGCCCGACTCCTCGACATCATCTCCCAAAGCAAAAACAAGAAGAAAGCTGAGCATGGGGCTGTGCCCAATTGAGCACGGGGCGTGTCCAGCTCAACACGGGGCATGTCAAGCTCAACACGGGGCCGTGTCCAGGATGGTCAGCCCTGGCACTAAAGACAAAGTGGTAGAATCTTCTATTGCCCACCACGGGGCCGTGCCTAGCGGGCACGGGGCCGTGGTCAGCTTCCTGCAGGCGCATTTATTGTAATTGCGAATTACAATTAATGAAGAGAGAGAGTATCAGATGGACACGGGGCCGTGCCCAGCGGGCATAGGGACGTGCCCAGGCTTCTGTTCAGCCTATAAATAGGAGTGCTTGGAGCCATTTCCACTCATCCCTTGGCACACCACCTCTCTCACACTTCATCCACCACCCACCACCATCACAACACCATCATCCACCACCATCATCCATTATCCATCATAGAGTGTGTGAGTCATCTCGGGATCCAAGATTGATCTTAAGAGTTCTTGACAATCAAGGCCATGTTTGCCTAAGTCTCTTACATCACTTGGTAAAGACAAGTGTTTAGTATAATACTTTTTATTTTTAAACTTTTGCACTTTTTATTTGGTTTTGTATTAATGACTTTAATAACTAGTTGCTTATGTTGAAGGTGACTTTTGCTTATCGTTTGTCCGTGGTTTCTTGGCATTATTTTACTGTCTATATAAATTAAAAGATTTTCACCATTCATATCTCCACGGTCTATATGGAGGTATGTTGGCTACCTGGTCGGGGGTTAAGGGAACGGTTTGGTAAGGGTCTTGCCCTTGTTCAACGTTTAGAGGTCCTGCAAGGGACCTGGGTCAAATTTAGTAGGATCTCCTTCAACACCCAAAGGTATTGGATGGCGGGGATCCAAACTCTTTGACCTCCTCATAAGTTAACTACTATTAATACTATAACCCGACTATTTAGGATTGTATCCCTGCTGACTCAGACTACTTAGTCGAGGGTAACGTCACCTCCAAAAGAGGGGCCTACCATAATTTGCATTAATAACTTAATTCATTATCTTTCAATAATCTGACCCTTTAGGATTGTATCCTTGCTGACTCAAACTACTGGGTTGAGGGTAACGTCGCCTTCAAAAGAGGGGCCTACTACAATAACTAAGATAATCTATTAAACAAGTGCAAAAGTGCGAAAATAATCAAAGGTTATACTAATACACGAGTCGGATCCAAGTGATTCATCTTGTCTATCTTTTTTTTTTTTTTTTTTTCAGCATTTAGTTAGTTTTATTTTCTTAGTTTAAAAATCTTTTTTCTAACATTTTGATTTGATTAGACGTTGAGGATAAACCGGTACTAAAAGCTCTTGTGTCCTTGGACGATCTCGGTATCTTACCAACACTATACTACGTCCATGATGAGTGCACTTGCCCATATGTGTGTTTAGTGTTAGTAAATATCGTGTTTTATAAATTTAAAACTTGGCTAAAAGTGTAAAAAGGGCTTAAAATATACATCTAAAAAATATAATACACTTCACGCACATCAAGTTTTTGGCGCCATTGTCGGGGACACAAGGATTTTAAGAAAGCTTAAAATCAACGGCCTAATCAGTTTTTCAAAACCTTTTTAAAACACGCGCTCATTTTTCTGCATTTTAGTTTAGTTTGCATTTACAGTAGCCTGAACACGGGGCCGTGCTCACTGAACACGCCCCCGTGCTGCATATTTTTAGTTAGATACCCAGATACAGAGTCTGAACACGGGGCCATGCTCACTGAACACGCCCCCGTGTCCAACGAGACCAGTAACTTTAATTAAAAACGCCCAGATACAGATCCCGAACACGGGGTCGTGTCCAGCCTCTGTTTCCGTCTTTATTTTTGTTTTCTGGTCCCGAGACTCAGTTGTGGTCTGTTGAGTGATTCTTATGGATCAATACTCACTAGGCTACAACTACATCCTATGAGGATGATGATTATATGAGAGACTAATGCACTAATTGTGGAAACCGGCACTCGGTACAATATTGTAACTTATTTCAATCATCCGCTTCATACAACCATTATGAGGAACCCAGGTACGAGCCATCGACTTCATACACATCCTATGAAGACCCAAGGTATGAACCTCCTCCCTCATACTCATATTTAGATGAACCAAGGTATGAGCCTTCATATTGAAGAGTCAAGATATGAGCCACCACCTTCATACACTTATTATGAGGAATCATGGCATGAACAACCCGCCTCATATGAGTACTATGAAGAACAAAATTACGACCCTTATCCATCATATGCTTACAATGAAGAACAATGGTATGAACCATCTACTTCATATGAGTACTATGAGGAACCAAGGATCGAACAACCAGATTCAAGCCATGAGGATCCCGATCCTTACTCTATCACCGACATAGCCGATAGGATAATAGAAAAACTCAAATTTATCGAAAGATGCATAAAAGAATCTCGCGCAAGGGAAGAGGAGTCCCGCACAAGGGAAGAGGAGTCCCGCGCAAGAGAAGAATTAAAAAAAGGAAGAAACGATAATTGAGGAATTAAAAATGGAAGAACAAATAAGTGAAAAACCGACACATGAGCTAAACAACGAGAAAGGTGAGGCCGATAACGTTAAATTTCAAGAAGAATCTAATTTTGAAGAAATTAATCTCTTGTCACCTTCTTTTGAAAATCATTGTTTAGTAACCACTCAAGCTAAGTTTTTAAAAGAGTTAAACACTAACACTAAAATTGAAGAAATGTTAAGTGTTAAGTTAACTAATGATCAAACTTCACTAGTAAAAGAAGATCCTTTTGAAATTAACATTACACCGGTTCCATGTTTCTTTCAAAATTCCTTTATTAGTAATATCACCATTGATAAAGATCTTTGTGTTAACATAATGCCTAACTACATTTTCGAAAAATTAAGCATTAGTGATTTTTCTCCACTTCAAATACCCATTTTTCTATCCGATCGGAAAGTAATAAAATCAATCGGTGTAGTGGAGGATGTCATGGTTCAACCAAATCAAATGGTAATCCCAACCGACGTTGTCATCCTCGATGACGCTCCTCTAGTGTTGGGACGACCTTTTGTAAAAACTCATGAAGCTTTGAAAAACCGGAAGTTCAACAATCTACCTCTTCAATTAGGGGCATTCAAAAGGAGTATAGATCTTGAGCGCTCAATGAAATATCCTTTTGGCAGTAATGACCCCCTAATTGAAGATGAGCCAGAACCACCTGATAAGGAGGGTTTAGCCAAGGACCCTTATAAACGTGGCGCACCACAGAGGCATTCTGCGGAACTATCCTTAGTTTTAGATTAGTTTAACTTTCATGCTTTCTAGTTTAGTTTTAATTTGCAGTAATAAAACACACTCGGGATTGTGAAGGATACTAAGGGAAGCTTGAACCAACACCCTATGCACAAAAACAGAGCCTCTCGACAATTTTTCTTCATTACAGCAAGTTCAGCACGGGGTCGTGCTCAACCCAACACGCCCCCGTGCCCAAAAATCTGCAGAAATGCCCAGTTCAGGTACATGGACACGGGGCCGTGCTCATTGAACACGCCCCCGTGCCCAGCCTTATGTTTACTTTTGGTACTGGAAGTCTGGACACAGGGTCGTGCTCAGCCAACATCACCCCGTGTTCAGCTACCCAGTAACATAAAATCTTGTTTTTAACCCACTTTTACACATTTTAATCAACCAAAAAAACTTATTTTTGGGACACATTGAGGACAATGTGTAATTTAAGTGTGCGGGGATGCTAAAACCTTGAATTTTGCAAGTCCTAATTACAAGCCTTACAGAAAACTCTAATGGAACCGCTAAACACCCCAAAATTTTTCAAAAACTTTTATTTGTTTTACTTGTCTTAGTTTAATTTGGGAATAACAAGTTCTAAAAAGGTTATATTTTTACAAATTTACAACCGATAGCGTCGTGATAAAAAGAACCAACATAAGAAAATTATGAAACGACATGACAAATCTAGTTAAAATTTTATTATATATACTTGATCACATAAAAACCCATTCCCACAAAAAGTGAGTTTTGAGCCTTTATAGAGCATACAAATACATATCTTTAAACTAAATGCTCATTTTTCATTTATTGTGTGAATAGCCGCTTGGTTTCTTACGACTCTAAAACTTGCCATGACGATACATTCCCAGTCCTTACCAACTTAAACCCGAGTAAGTAAATGATGGAGGCATTAGGACTAACCCCTTTTTATTTCTACACCATTATTTTTCTTTTCTTTTATCACCTACCCAAAATCCCCCTAGTTAACCCCTTTGAGCCTAAACCTTTTCATTTCTTAACCCAAAACAAACACCCTTTTTCCCACCAAAACCCCCTTTTCATTTTAAACTCTTTATTTTAGTAACAAAGCGCGGTTTTTCTTATGACTTCCTTATGGAAAAAAAAAAGAAAAAAAAACAAAAAAAAGAAAAATGATGATAATAATGAAGCCAAATGAAATAAACAAACAAGGTTATCAAAAAGAACTTTTTTTTGAAAAATTGCTTCATTCAAATAAAAAGTCAAAAAAAAAATCTTACGAAAACCGATGCTTTTTACGCTTTTCGCCCTTTTACTAACCACTAACCCAACCACCCACCTTTAGCCCAAGCCTAACCCTTCACCCAAAAAGTCTTCTTGATATTTACAAAGGTATAAAGTTAAAAAGGAGGAGGATTGATTGCTTGGCAAGCTTATGGTAGGAATAAGTTCCATGCCGCTCTCGAGTAATTCACTAAAAATACACCTTCGACCGAGTGTTGAGTGATCCCCCGTGAGGTATGTGAACTTGTATATAAATGGAATTTTAAAAAGGCATGTTATGCCCTAATACGTAATTTATCCTATGAAACATTCTAAATAAATCATAACGAATAGGATTGTAAATAGTATAAAAATAAAACCCAATAAAGATCTTGGATTCCCGACACTCAAGACAAGCCCAAAACCTTCTCTTCTACCCATTCCATTTGGGAGTGTAAGCCACATATTAAAGAGTTTTGCTTGAGGACAAACAAAGATTCAAGTGTGGGGGTATTTGATGTGTGTAAAAATGCAACATATAAATTACATCTAATGTTGGAAAAAGTGTGCTTTTGTCTTCCTTTTGTATTTTCAGGGTTAAAAGAGCTTAAATGAACAAAAGAAGCAAAAATGCAGCCAAATCCAACATAAATACAAAGAAAAGGAAGAAACGTGGCATGCCCGATGATCGATGTCGTTTGGTCGGTCAAAAAAAATTTATAAAAAGTTCCTAAATACCTTAACTAGTTAGGGTAAGTAGGGTGTCGGTCCACGAGGAGTATGTGGTCAGAATTGGTTTTCTATCTAAATTAACTAAATAAAATAAATAATTGATTGGTTTGGTTGTTTTGTTTTTTTTTTAGAAAATAAAATCTAAACTAATGTGATTTAGAAAACAATAGTGGTAAAGGTAACCTCCTCCAAACTTCAGGTTCTAGGTTTACAAAATCTCAGTTTAATTCAATAATTGACACCACATAGACATGGTGTGGAAAAGTTGATTAGTTTGATTGGTTACTGAAAACGGGTCTTTGTCATCAGATCTCTTATAAGTCAATTAACCCTATTCACTAGCGTGAATCAACCTACTCTATGTCACCCAATCCGCTACAAGGTTTTGTCAATCCAAAAGTAATTCCAAACATGAATAAAACTGGAAAGAAATAAAACCTAACTGAACCATCTGTCTGGAGGAGGCCACGTATGATTTAGCCGCTCATGGCTTGAACAAACCTCATCATAAGAGTATTATTGTTCATCCAAATCAAAGCAACAAAAACTAGATGAAAAGATAATGTTTTTCTTCCCAAAAAGTCTCCAAACTTGCTGTTCACCCCCGTGCCAAAGTCGTTCACCGGTGAGGTTCCTAAGTGATGTGTTAAGCCAGTAATGTGTAACCCCCGACAAGTGAAAAGACCTCCTCCAAACTCCATAAAAAAACATTAAATGTAATAAGTTACATCTCTTCTCATGATGATATCAATTAATGATGATGCTTGTTTTGTTAACATGTGCTGTCAAATCCCACCGTCAAAGATGATGGATGATGATGTAGATGATATCGGCCCACTAAAAGAAATCCATGTGTCCATATGTGCGGCCCAATCAAACCAGCCGCCCAAGATGATTATTGGCCCAATAACAAAAATCCAAAACTCCCCTCAATATTCCTATGATGCTGCCAATCACAAGTCTGCGTGATGGATGATGAATGACTATTGGTATGTTGACTTCTTGTGTTGTGCCTGTTGCCTCTTCTCTTGTTTTGATGTGCCGCCAAAAGCCCTTCAAAAGCCACATGATGATTACGATGTCGTCCTCTTGACTTTTGTACCTCTCCTGTACACGTGTGCTTTAGGTGATAATTATAATGAAGATTAATAAAAGCCTCCACCCAAAAATCGTTCAACCCTCACTCTCGATGTCGGCTGTGATGATGATTATGTTGTCTTCAAAAACCTCAATTGATGTGACTTTGTCAAAGATGATGAGTGATGAATGATGTTGCTATCGGCCCACTCCCTGTGCCCAAAGAAGTTGCCTACAAGATGCCTAATCGGCTGCATGTGAAAGATTTCCAAAAGTCAACATGTGATGCCGTAACCTACGGCACTAGCCGTAGGCTAGGGTGCCAATCATGAATCTTACGGCTATGAGCTTCTGATTTACGATGGTGACAATCTGAGAGAGGTGGAACCGTAACCTACGGCCAGATGGCGTAGGTTACGGCTCTGAACTTTATTTTTTTTTCTTATTTCTTCACCAATGGTTCACTTCTTTCACTCTTTGACTCCACCAACTTCTAGCATTCATTTATGCCTCCTAAAATCCTCATCTTGAACACTTTAACACCTGCATCATCAATATCTTGTGATTACCTAATTCACGCAAATAACCGGATAAAATATGGGATTTGCACGTATTTAGCTTATTTAAGGGTTGTCCTACAGACCACCCGTCACCCGACTCCTCGACAACATCTCCCAAAGCAAAAAACAAGAAGAAAGCTGAGCATGGGGCTGTGCCCAGCTGAGCATAGGGCTGTGCCCAGCTGAGCACGGGGCGTGTCCAGCTCAACACGGGGCGTGTCAAGCTCAACACGGGGCCGTGTCCAGGATGGTCAGCCCTGGCACTAAAGACAAAGTGGTAGAAGCTTCTATTGCCCACCACGGGGCCGTGCCCAGCTCATCTCTTGACACACCACCTCTCTCATACTTCATCCACCACCCACCACCATCACAACACCATCATCCATTGTCCATCATAGAGTGTGTGAGTTGTCTTGGGATCCAAGATTGATCGTAAGAGGTCTTGACAATCAAGGCCATGTTTGCCTAAGTCTCTTACATCACTTGGTAAAGACAACTGTTTAGTATAATACTTTTTATTTTTAATCTTTTGCACTTTTTATTTGGTTTTGTATTAATAACTTTAATAACTAGTTGCTTATGTTGAAGGTGACTTTTCCTTATCGTTTGTCCGTGGTGTCTTGGCATTATTTTACTGTCTATATAAAATAAAAGATTTTCACCATTCATATCTCCACGGTCTATATGGAGGTATATTGGCTACCTGGTCGGGGGTTAAGGGAACGGTTTGGTAAGGGTCTTGCCCTTGTTCAGCGTTTAGAGGTCCTGCAAGGGACCTGGGTCAAATTTAGTAGCATCTCCTTCAATACCCAAAGGTATTGGATGGCGGGGATCCAAACTCTTTGACCTCCTCATAAGTTAACTACTATTAATACTATAACCCGGCTATTTAGGACTGTATCCCTGCTGACTCACACTACTTAGTCGAGGGTAACGTCACCTCCAAAAGAGGGGCCTAACATAATTTGCATTAATAACTTAATTCATTATCTTTCAATAATCCGACCCTTTAGGATTTATCCTTGCTGACTCAAACTATTGGGTTGAGGGTAACGTCGCCTTCAAAAGAGGGGCCTATTACAATAACTAAGATAATCTCTTAAACAAGTGCAAAAGTGCGAAAATAATCAAAGGTTATACTAATACACGAGTCGGATCCAAGTGATTCATCTTGTCTATCTGTTTTTATTTTTATTTTATTTTTCAGCATTTAGTTAGTTTTATTTTCTTAGTTTAAAAATCTTTTTTCTAACATTTTGATTTGATTAGACATTGAGGATAAACCGGTACTAAAAGCTCTTGTGTCCTTGGACGACCTCGGTATCTTACCAACACTATACTACGTCCACGATGGGTGCACTTGCCAATATGTGTGTTTAGTGTTAGTAAATATCGTGTTTTATAAATTTAAAACTTGGCTAAAAGTGTAAAAAGGGCTTAAAATATACATCTAAAAAATATAACACACTTCACGCACATCAGCAAGCAGCCGGAGCAAGAGTCTTACTTGGCGGAAAAACAACAAGATGAACCCAGCTTGTTACTCACAATGCATGGAGAAGAGGAGGATTCAATGGTTTTGCTAAATGAAGAAAGTGTCTACCCACGCAAATTCCAACAGGAAGATAGCAAAGAAGAGATGTGGTATCTTGATAATCAGGCAAGCAACCACATGACAGGTCACCAAGAGATGTTTGCGGAGTTGAACGAGACGGTGACGGGACTTGTTCGGTTTGGTGACGAGTCCAAAGTTGAGATAAAAGGTAAAGGCACTATCTTATTTGATTGTAAAAATGGTGATCAATTCATGGTGTTTAATGTGTATTACATACCCTCTCTTAAAAGTAATGTGATTAGTTTGGGTCAAATGACTGAGAATGGTTATGAGGTTGTCATGAAAGATGAGTTTTTGAGGATGATTGATGAGAAGGGTAGGTTGGTTATGAAAGTGAAAAGGTTAGTGAATAGGTTTTATAAGATTGCTTTAAAAGTGGGAAGACATACATGTTTGGCTATGAAGTTGAGTGAAGAAGCTTGGTTATGGCATGCACGTATGGGCCATGCAAACTTTAGCTTGATAGAAGAAATGGGTAAGAAAAATATGGCAGAGGGTTTGCCTATTATTCCCAGAAAAGATTTGTGAAGGGTGTCTCCTTGCCAAACAAACAAGACAACCATTTCCACAAGAAACTAGTTGGAGAGCTTCTAAACCCTTGGAGCTTATTCATGCGGATATATGCGGGCCAATATCCCCACAACGAAAGGAGGTAATTGTCGATATTTCATCTTGTTTGTTGATGATCATTCAAGGTTTATGTGGGTTTCTTTGTTGAAAACAAAAGATCAAGCATTTGGTGTTTTTAAAAGATTTAAAGCACTAGTTGAGAAACAAAAATCAGTGTCATTAAAGGCGTTGAGAACGTACCGAGGAGGTGAGTTTACTTCATCCGAATTCACTGTTTTTTTGTCGAGATGAAGGGATTGTTAGAAAATTTACAATGCCCTATACACCACAACAAAACGGTGTAGTAGAGCATGTAACCAGACCGTTACGGGGATGACAAGAGCCTTGTTAATAACATTAAACGTACATGATCCGTATTGGGGCGAAGTGGTGCGACATTTGGTGTATCTCTTGAATCGAATTGGAACTAAGGCAATTAAAAATATGACTCCTTTTGAGGTTTGGAAAGGATATAAACCAACACTTGAGTATGCTAAAGTGTTTGGATGTATGGCCTTTGAAAAAGTTGTGAAACCCGGTATTCAAAAGCTTGCAGACAGGAGCAATCCAATGGTGTATTTTGGAAGAGAAGAGGGGAGTAAAGGATACAGACTCGTTAATCCATAGACTCAAAAAATAGTGATTTCACGTGATGTTGCATTTGATGAAGATATAGGCTGGTCATGGAGAGAAGCCCAAGATGGTCCATCAAATTCCCACATTTTACCCTTTTTTTACTGTGCAAACGGTCGAAAATATTAACCCAAGAAATGAAATCAATGATAAGTCTTATCATGATAAGTCTCCATGTGGTTCATGGGGGGGGGGGGGTCCCACAACAACCAAGACATGTCTCCTAATACAACACTAGCTTCAAGAAATCAGGATGGCTTGGCAACGGTCAATTTGGAGGGTACAACTTCACGTGGTGGAGACCTACTTTCACCTACATTATCTTCACCAAGTACAATCCTTGGTTCGAAGTCGGCATCTTCATCAGAAAGTGCACCTTTTCTTGGGTATCGTCCAATTCAAGAGGTGTGTAATCAATCTTCTCCAATGAATTTAAATGAGAAGTGGTTTAAAGAAAATTATTTTTTGGAGAAGCTTTTATTACTTGATGATGAACCTGTCTCGTATGAAGATGCATTTAAAGATCCAAAGTTGAAGATTGCAATGAATCAAGAGATTGAAGCCATTGTAAAGAACAAAACATGGTCTTTAGTGCAACTACCATGTGATAAAATGGTGGTTGGTTTGAGGTGGATCTTCAAAGTTAAAAGAGATGCAGAGGGTAAAGTTACAAAACGCAAGGCAAGGCTTGTTGCAAGAGGTTTTGTTCAGAAAAAAAGGTGAAGATTTTGAAGACGGGTTTGCTCATGTTGCGCGTCTAGAAACGATCCGGTTGATTCTCGCATTGGCAGCAAAGAACGGTTGGCTCGTGCATCACCTTGATGTCAAGTCGGCTTTCCTAAATGGTGATCTTGTGGAAGAAATTTATGTGGCTCAACCAACCGGGTATGAAGTTAAAGGCAAAGAACACATGGTGTATCGTTTAAACAAGGCGTTGTATGGTCTTCGACAAACGCCTCGAGCATGGAATGCTAAGTTGGATGCGGTCTTGAAAGGAATGGGGTTCACTAGATGTCTTCAAGAGCATGCGGTTTATCAAGCAAAGAAAGGTGATAAACTAATTATTATGGGCACTTATGTTGATGACTTGATTGTAACAGGAAGTGAAGAAAGCATTCTCTTGAAGTTCAAACAGAAAATGAAGGAAGTTTTTGAGATGAGTGACCTTGGCAAGTTGTCATTCTACTTGGGTATTGAAGTTGATCAAGTGGGTGATTCTATATTGCTAAAACAGTCCGGGTAGGCAAAAAAGATCTTAAAGTCAGTTGGTATGGCTGAATGTAACTCAGCCAACTTTCCTATGGAACACAAGCCTCAGTTGACCAAAGAAGGTGAAGGGAAGGACGTGAATCCAACATTGTATCAAAGACTTATCGGTAGTTTGCGGTATCTTCTTCATACTCGTCCCGATCTTGGTTATTCAGTAGGTGTTTTGAGCAGGTACATGGAGAAACCTAAAGAGAATCACATGGCAGCCATCAAGCAAGTATTGAGATATGTCAAAGGAACCATTCAGTTTGGTTTGAAGTATCATAAAGGAAGAGACAGTGAGATAGTCGGGTATAGCGACAGTAGATTCGAGACTGATTTGGATGATAGGAGAGGCACAATGGGGACTATGTTCTTTTACTCAGGAAACTTGGTGTCTTGGACGTCCCAAAAGCAAAGAACAGTGGTTCTTTCGTCTTGGCTATTGCGCTTACGAAGAATCTGGTGTGTTTCACGGTAGAAGTAAACACATTTACAAGAGATTTCATTTCTGTCACACCCCAACCAATGGCGGAAACATCAGGACGAGACGAAGTGTGAAGATTGCTCGAGACATCCTAACGCTAATATTTGTGACAAGTATTTAAATAATCATTTCATTTCTAAAGAATCAAGTACAAGGTTTTGAAACAAAGTACAACAACATGAATAATAAAATGGTACAATACGAATACAATTCTTTCTAAGTGGGTATCTAAGCATCCTACAAGATTCCATGCATCGTCAACATCCACCTGTAACATGTTAAAATAAAGTTCAATGCAAAAGCAAAGGCGAGTATACAAGTTTGATACGTACATAGCAAAAGATAAGTTTTGAACAATTCCTCATAGCAAGCATGTGATTCAAGAGAAGCCTTTAAATATGGTATGTGTCTAACATATCAAACCAAGGAAACGCAATATGCTCACGAGTTGATGAGGTTAGAAGATTGAATGTGTAGGGTTAAAGTTCAAGTATGCTTAGAGTCGAGATTCGGTATTCAAAACAAAATAAAAAGTAAGATATGTGAATAGCATGTGAAAATAATCATCTTCAACACTTAACACTTGTATGACACTTGGTAACCACAAGGGTTATGATAATGTTTTCATGAGTTGAACACCCATAAGAATCACAACAAGGTTTAGGTCTTAGGTGATGTTCTACTACTTTAACATATAAACATGAGTTCAACATCAAAGGTTCGAATGAGTGTATATATATATCTAGGTTAAGTACTACATATTATTTAGTCCAATAATTGAAGTAGGAGGTAGAAGGTTAGGATCTTCATTTAGGCACCTCGTGTTATCATAGATGTCATGTATGGGGTAGGAAGGACATGCTTCCATTTAGGAACCCCTTGAATGTTCACCACTTCACTTGGTTTAACAACAACCAAGGAGGGTCACGAACTAGGATTTGCACAATAACATAAACAACCTAACTATAGAGAAATCATCAAATCACGTGAGGATTGTATGTAGGACAACCCAAGTTGTTCCCTAATCACTCATGTATCAAAGGCTATGTTTGACATGATTTGTGGGTTGAAACCCTAGACAAAACACCAAGTTTATGAGGTTTAATCCTCTGATCTTAAATGTCTCAACGTTGTTTTTAATCTTAACCAACCATGGGATAAGTTGTAAGCATTAGGACATAGGTATGAGATGTGTTGAACACAAGTTACATAGGTATAAACAAGTTTTTGATAAACATAAAAACAAACAGAAAGTTTATGGATGATTTCGGGGCATTTCCAGGTCTGATTCCTCCAAGGAGAAGTCTAGGAATCGAACCCCATGATTATCCAAGTAAGTAGGAAAAAGAATCAAGTGATTTCCTTAAGAAATGAGTGAGTTATGCTCATTTTCGTGAAGGGGTGTCAATCTGCTCGAACCTTTGCTTTCAGCTACGGTTTGGAGGATGTTTTGAGAGTTTTTAGTGTTGTAAAAGAGGTAGAGAGGCTGGTTATAAGTGGTATTTATAGGGGGAAGGATTAGGGTTTCAATGGGTTGGGCTTTGGAAGTGTTTAGAAGGGGTTACACCTTGAAACTAGCCCACAAAACCCAACTATATGGGGCTGAATTTTGCTGAATTGGGGCTGTCATATTTCTTTATTTTTTTTATTTTTTTTAAAACATTATAATGAGTAATTTTGTTAGTTTAGTTGTGTAATAATATGCAACAATGTTTCCCCTAACTTGTAACAAGGTGAAATATGAAATAAAACATGATTTAACTAGGTAAAAAGTGCAATGTACAAGTATGTAACATGTTTGTAAGTGACAAGTATATGTCACATATTAGATGATTAACCGTTGTATAAATAAGCATATTATTAGGGGTTTTTAGGTATCAACAATTTAAGGACAAGCATGGACATGCATCGTGAATAAGTATCGTATAAGTATGAATTACAAATAAGGATTCGATGTACAATGAATTTGAACGTATGAACATGTATGAATATGTAGATGGTGAATTTAAAGAAATACGAATTTTATTTATGATCCAAGTCTCGGATTTTACAACGAGAAGACGACTATAATAATACAAGATTTCCAAAAATAGCATTACAAGGCGAGCTTTCTAATTATGGAAAGTACGTAGAAGCAGGGCGTTACAATTTCATTCGTGAATGTGTCGAGAGGCTAGAAATCAAAGTTGAACACGTGAGTGGTGATCAACAAAAAGCAGATTTATTGACAAAGGCATTGCCTCGGGTCAAGTTTGAAGAGACACGAAAGTTGACGGGTATCAAAGATCATGGTGACAAAGTTCAACATTAAGGGGGTGAATGTAAGTTTAATGTTGACGTGGAATATTTGACGTGGAAATTAATTAGTTTATGTAGACCAAGTATTCAGCAAGTTTAGCGCATGATATGTTGATGGCGAATTGCTATGAGAACGTGTGTGTGCATGACCACCTAATGGAGTAGAAGTTACTTTTATGGTGCATGACCACGTAATGGAGTAGAAGTTACTTTTATTAGTTTATTGTTATTTTCATTCTAAGTCACACAAGTTGTTTTTGTCAGTTTTCTATTTTTCTATTCCATGTAATTCGTACTTTGTTTTTTTGAATCAATCAACCCAGAAAATTCTCCAAACTCTCGTCCATCTTCACAATCGATTCTATTGATTTGAATATCTTGTTGGTGCACTTGTGTCTGTACTTTGTCTGTATTCTGTCATGATGTAAAACGATGTCTTTGTTAGTCTTGTAAGTTTGACCAAGTCAACCATCCTCCTGGTTTGACTTGGACAAACAGTTAGAACATGATTGTAATATGTCTGTGTCGAAGGATGGGTCATCGAAGGATTGTTTCTATCCTTCGATGAGCTCGAAAGATATCCTTCGATGGACACAGATGGACCTCGAAGGATATACCATCATTCGAGGTGTATGTGGATCCTTCGATAGCTGTCTGATCGAGAGATGATCTTTCGATCAGACTGTTTGATCCTTCGACCAGACGATCTGTCATGGGTATATATATACTCATCTAGTGTTCACTTCAGTGGACACACAGAAGATAGACAGAAACAGAGAACACATAGTGAAAATCTGAGAGAGCTTTCTGTTGAGAGCACACACACACGAGTGTCTTAGAGGGTTTGCAAAACACATTTGTAAACATAGCTTTGTAACCGAACCTTTCATTCGTATTAATACAAGTGGTGTTAATCGGTGAAGATTGTGTGTTGTGTTTGTGCTTGTTCTATCTCGGTTTGCCTTTCCGGTTGGATTCCGCACAACCGGGTTGGTTAGTATACAAGGATTGGACGACTAGATCCTCCTAGTCGGACCTACAAGTGGTATCAGAGCCGTGGCTCTTTTCCTTGTTAAAAACCGAGTTTATACAAGACTTTGGAGTGTTTGGACAAAACTCACTTGGTTTAGCACCCGTTTTTAGTGTTTTTCTTGCACTTCTTGACGTAAAAACGTGTTCTAAACTAACCGGGTGTGTTAAAGGAAGGTTTGGGTAACTTAAAATCTTGTTTTAAAAGGTTTGGTAATTTCCGGCCAAAATTCCGGCTTACTCCGGTGACAGGTTTCTGGATAAGATCATTCCATTTTTAGTATATTTTATTGGTCAAATTGGTTTTGGTGAAAAGGTATGGTCTGAACATACCTTTCTGCCGAAAGCTTTCTACCAACCCATCACCTTTTCACCAACCTGTCACCTTTTTGTCAACTGTGTCAGAAGAGATCGAAGGATATCCTTCGAAGTCGAAAGATCATCTTTCGATCAAGGGAATTTCGATAGATAATCATCTTTCGACCATCCTTCGAAGTCTGTGACTTATCCTTCGATCCAAGGAATCTTTTCGAAGGATATATTCGAAAGATAAGGATCCCTCGATTGGAGAATCTTTCGAAATCATTGTTCGAAATTCAACGGTGATCTTTCGAACACTGTTGATCCTTCGAACAAGTCCTTATCCTTCGATCCTAGTCTGTTTATGTTTAACAAGTTTGTGTTTTTCAGGTCTTTCGATCAGGGATCTTTCGGCTGGTCACTTATAACTTATTAGTTGATTTGAGTGTGATTTCCAGGAATTCATTTTATCAAAGATGAATCCAAGTTGGTGGGGAACTCCGGCTCCAGATAGTGGAAAGTACACGTGTACAAGTTTATCTCCATCATGGGCCGAATCTCTGGTATCGACATCTTCACAAGCAAATGCCGTATCAACCGGTCAATGGGCATTCGTGTCGAATCAAACTCCGAGCATTCAAAGCATTCTCTTAAGCGAAAGCGAAACCAGAAGTTTGAATCGACCTCCAAAATTGATGCACCTAAACGAATATCCGGGTTGGGTTGACAGATTCCGTACATATGTTCTTGGTCAGAATACAGAGCTGTGGATACGTTTTACCACAGATTTCGATCAAGCTATAGAGGTTGCTGCTTCATCGACTGCTACGTTTGCCGATCTTCCAGAAGATCAAAAGAAAACGTATGATTTGGAAAAGAAAGCGTACGCCATTCTCACTCAGGCGTTAAGCAAGGATATCTATCACGAGTTTGTCAGCTTCAAGACAACAAAGAAGTTGTGGGACGCGTTGAAGACAAGAGGGGTAGGGAATGAAGCAACACGTCAATTGCGTCATGATCTTCTCAAGAAAGAATTCGACGGTTTCACGTGTATGGATAAGGAGTCTTTGGGAGATATGACAAGCCGGTTTTATCATTTGCTTACAGAGTTGAACAATTTCGGAGTTGTGACAACTACAGCAGAGGTGGTGAAGAAGTTTGCTGATGCGTTGCCTCCCCAATGGAACAGTTTCTTGGAGATTTTGAAATATAACGGGGTTTTGGCTACTACAAACATCAACGATTTCGTGCAGCTTTTAGAGAACAAGGATTAAGAGGAAACCTTAAAAGCAAAAAGAGTTCCAGTGCCACAAAATCCTGAAATGTATTACGGAACTTCAAGTACTTTTTCTGCAAGATCCATTGTGCCAAGCAACCCTCAGATGTATTATGGAACTTCCAGTTCTTCGTCTGCAAGACCTGGTTCACATGCTCCACTTCAGACGACTTTTGTTACAAGCACAGATATGTATGGCAATCAGATACAAGTCCCTGTTAAGCCAGCTCCCACCACAGACATGTATGGAAATCCAATACAACCACCTCCTCCTACTCAAGCATGTTATGGAGGTACATCATCTGCTGGTCAGCAATCAAAGCCAGATACAATACGGCTCAACACTTCAAGCTTCTCAAAGGTCAGTGTGGAAGTAGCAAAGGAACACATGGAGCTGCTTAACACTTTAGTGAGTGCGTACTGCGGGCTAGTGGAAGGTCAGATTGGTAACATTAATCTGACACAAGAAGACTATCAGCAGATCGATAAGGAGGAGATGGAGATGATGGACATCAAGTGGGCCTTTGCCAGTGCCGTTAGACGAGCAAAGGATTTCATGGAGAGAACAGGCAGAACCAGCTTGGAAAGCAAGAAAGACACCAAGTATGGGTTCGATAAGCAGGCTGTTAAGTGCTTCAATTGTGGTGAACGTGGTCACTTTAAGCTTGAATGTACGAGGCCATCTCAACATGGGAACCAAAATCCTTTCAGAGGTCAAGGCAACAGGGCAAATCAGAACCAAGTGACGAACAATGAGCGCACATTGGTACCTGTTAACAACCAGAGCCAAGCGGGACCATCAAATGCCAACCAGGCACTTGTGGTTCAAGTTGATGAAGGTTGTGACTGGTCAATCCAACTGAGTGGTGATGCTCCAGATGGAACGGCATGTTCTGCTGAGGTTGTGAAGGATCTAGTTCACACCAGTGGTGGAGAATCTTCCGCCAATGGTGGTGAATCTTCTGAGGATGAAGACTCCTCTGGTTATAGCAGGAGTTCAGATGAAGAATCCTCGAGTTCAGGCGATGAGCATGTAGGTGAGACATCTAGTATGTCAGTTGATGCAGATATTGATGAGCTTTCGGAGGAAGCTGCAGCAGGAACTCAAAGAAGATCTATCTTGGTGGATCAAGCTGCTTATTCTTCGTCTTCTCTCCATTCAGCCTTTATGGCTAATGTCGACAGTTCATCAAGTCAGGTATGTGTCGATGAACCCACTGCTATTATTTGTGATAACTGTGATAGTTTGCGTGCTAAATGTGATGATTTAGAAGCAAACATGTCTGAGTTGCAAGCAAAACATGATGCTTTACAAGCTAGTTTGTTTGACTTGCAAGACAAACATGTTTCTTTGAAGGATAAGTGGTGTGACTTGCAAAGCAAACATGAGGCTTTGCAAGAGAAATATGATGTGACATTCATCCACAATCAAAAATTAACTGTGGATCTTTCGAAGTGCACTGAAGCCAACATGTTTTACGAAAACCATGAAAAGGAATTTAAGTCGGTAATCGAAAAATTAAAGAAAGATAAAACCGAACTGACAAAAATGGTTTCAAGAAAACAAACTGACATTAATTTGTATATATCTCGCCTTGAGATTATGCAAAAAGAGGCGATCCAACTTAAGCTAGACAGTTATTTGAGCTCTAGCTTTGTGTTGGATCACATCATTGACGTTCAGAAAGAGAAACGGGATGTCGCATGCATAGGTTACAAGAAATGTCCACCACCAGTGAGACATAATTATGATGCAATGCCTGACGAGGAGGATAGAGTGTTCTTTGAACCATCTGTTCCTCTAGATGTAAAGGAGTTTGCCACAGGACTCGGATACAAGAAAGAAGTATCCTCAGATTCAGATGTGTCAGCAGATACATGTGTGTCTTCTGCTGAACTGAATCAGGATCCTCCAGTCATTATTGAGGATGCTGATTCCTCTGATGATGAATCTGATGATGCTATCCCAGCAAAGTCCGATGCGGTAGTCAAAGATGAGGACATACCTCTCGAGAATTACATTCTTTGTGATCCTCCTGCTAAAACCGCTAAGACTGTTGCAATCGAGTCCTCTTCTGAAAAAGGGTCGGAGAGTGTGAATTTGTTGTACACTTTGGTTGGGGATGATAAAATTTACTCAGACAGAGACTTCCCTATTAAGAATGTTAATCAATCCTTAATCAGTAAAGTCTTTGAAAATTCGACTAGTAAGTTTTTGGGAAAGACAGGACCACATGTTACAGTTACACAGTGTCCTCCTATTCCAAAGGCCGAAATTCGAAAACAATTTGGAAATAAGAAATTACCAACGGTGCAAAAACAGCAAAATCACACCGAGGCAAAAGGAAAATCACCGGCTCAAGCACTGTTGGTGCATGTTTGTGACAACAGCTTAGATTTGGTCTTTTGATATCTTGTAATTAGTTAAACGATAAACAGTTAGCGGGTTTAGCTTTGTAATAGTTAGTTGTAATGTTTGGGCTAACTAAACCCAAAGAATTGGGTGATGGGGGGGCGAATTGGGCCTGTCCAATTCGCAGCCCATGATGTTTGACCTAGCCCACTTGTAAACCTTGTGATATATAAACAAGGTTAGGCTTTAGGGTTTAGGTTGATCAGTTAATCAGTTAATTAGCCAAAACAGTATTTGTGAGAGAGAATTCGTGATAACCTTTACAGCTTGGACGAATTTGTGAGAGAGGATTAGGGTTTTGATTGATTGTAATACTTTGGTTTGATAATCAATAGAAAACCCGGATTGAAAGTGAATTCTGTTTCTACACGTTTTCTGCTAATTCTGATCAAGAGGATTCCACACTCTTGATTGGAAAGACGATTCTGTGAAGATCCATACACATCAAGGGGACCTACAATTGGTATCAGAGCATTAGGCTCTTGAAGAGGCTCGGTTCAGAATTGGTTGCTGCAGAAAACTAGGGTTTTGAAGGATTTTCGAATTTTTTGGATATTGTTCTTGAGATTTTCGAAAATTTTAGGGTATTTTGATCTTATTTGGTATTTAATTTTGCTGTTTAAGTGTTTTTGGTTGCAGGTTTGGTTGACTTTTGAAGGATTTTGGCAAGAAAGTCTTGAAGATTCGAAGATTGTTCTTCGTGTTCTTCGTATTTTCTTCAAAACATTCGGCTGATTTGGTGTTTAATTTTGCAGGAAACTGTTAGAAGAATCTAGAAAATCTTTAGAAATTTCGAACAGATTGAGTTTCCAAAATTTTCAAGCAAATTTGCTGAATTCGGATAAATACTCTGACAGACCAGCAAATTTAACCTCGGTGACCGGTGAAATTAAATTTCCCAATCATCTGATCCAGCAAATTTAACTTCGGTGACCGGCGAAATTAAATCCAAAGGCGACTTTGGTAACCGTATAATTTTCCTCAGCGAAATTATTACGGTGATCGGTGAAATTAACCGTCGTGCCAGCGAAATTGACTTGCCAGCGAAGTTATCTAGAGAAATTAACCAGCAAAATTAATATGATCAGCTAGCATATTTATTCCAGCGAATTTAAAAATCTAGCATAATTATAATTCCTCTACCAGCGAAATTAACTTGGTTTGCCAGCATAATTAGCGTGACACGGTGAAATTAGCTTGGTTTGCTAGCATAATTAGCGTGACACGGTGAAATTAACTTGGTTTGCTAGCATAGAGGAATTAACGTTTTCGTGAATAGAAAGTGATCCATAGCTCGTTTGACGAAACCGTTTGCACCATTGGACTCGGTTGATTTTTAGGACGAAAAAAAAAAAAAAACCTCTGGAAAATCCCGAAATCGGTTTTTGACATTATATATCATCGGACTCGTCTTTTAGAGACGATTCTAAAGGTGTAATTTGGTAACCACTGTTTTCGGATATATTTTGTACGGTTTTCTCAGTCTGCAACGTTTAAAATGTCGAACATGGCCAACTTGAATGCTCCTAAGATGATGAAGGTGGAGAACTATCTTACTTGGAAGAACAGCTTCAAATCCTTTATTAAATCTCAGGATGCACGCATGTGGGTATGTATTGAAGATGGGTACATAAACCCAGTACATGATTTTGAGGGCAGACCACGAGTAACAGCCTATGTCAACATGAAAGCTGATGATAAAAAGATGTATGATGCTGAAAAGAGAACTTTGGGTGCAATAAAGAAATCCCTACCTGATAGCATCAAGCATACATTCACAAAGTACACAAATTCAAAGGATATGTGGGATGCATTACAAAAGCGATATCAGGGAAATGAGTGTGCCACTCAGGCATTCATGGCAGAGATAGTGCCAGTTGATGGGCTGAAACTAGTGTGAGTGATGCTGAATCTCAAGTGGAGAATGCTGAAGCAAAAGTGAATGCTGAAGTAGAGAAAGAGAGTGAAGCTGAACAGGTTGTTGCTGATCAAACCACAGAAGTTCATGAGAAAGAGGTACAATCTAATTCTGTGTGTTTGAGGTGTTGTGAACTACAGGGTGAGGTTGATAGATTGTCAGCTCAAAATCAAAGTCTGGTGAGCGAGATGTCTAGCATAAAAGAGTCAAACTTTTTTGCTAAAAGAAATGAATCTCAATACTTGAAGAAGATAAAAGGTTATGAAAGTGAAATCGAAGCTTTAACATGCAAATTAAACGAAAAACTTCAAGTAATAGACTTAGCTCACGAAATGATGGCTAAGAAAACAAAAGAGATTTCTGAAAAATGCAAAGAGTTGTCAGATGCACAACTCAAAATTATTGAACTTGAACAGAAATTAAGTCAATTCAGAGATTCGTCTTTTGTAATGAAACACATGATGGGTGGGTTAAAGAAAAGTAATGACAAGACCACTGTGGGCTTCCAGGGCTTTAATGAAGTTCCACCTCCTCTTAGTCATGACTATTCTTTCCTCCCTGATGAAGATGAGCTAGCAGCATGTATGTCAACTGCACCAAGTAGTTTCGGATCTACATCAAGTCAAGGTGAGGGGTCTGAGAGTGGTGATGCTAAGAAGAACAATAACAGGGAACCTTTGAAAAAGGAAAATTCACCTCCTAAGAGCAAAAATCAAACTTTTGTTAAAAAGATTAATTTTGTTCAAGGTAGTGATATGAAAAATGAAACTGCTGTTATTGAAAAAGAATCAAATGTAGAGTTTGCAAAAAATAAGAACATAGAAATATCTGAAATTAAGCAAACTGAACAAAATTCTTCCAAGGCATCATCACCATCAGATAAGGGATCTACCTCAGAGACTCCAGCTAAGAAGTATTTGAAAAGGAGATCGTGCTTCAGGTGTCACACCAAGGGACATGTAGCTAGCTACTGTCCTAACAAAAATAGTGAAGCACAAATGAGTGACAAACAGAGAGGGAAATTACCAGAGAAGAGTGGTGATGGTGAGGAGAAAGGTTCAAATTCTCCAAAGAAATATGTTTCTAAGCAACCACGGAATGTTGCTGTTGGTGTAGATAAGGCTGGAACAGGAACTCCACAAGTTCCACGTTTTCAAAGAAATCAACAAAGATTTCAGCCTAGATCTCCACCAGGAAGATATCAGAGACCTAGAAGCAGTTCACCTAAAATGAACAATTATAATTCAAATAATTTCAGAAGTCAAAGTCAATATCAAAATCGATACCAGAATAATGGTGGTCGAAATTGTTATAACAATGGCTTTAGAAATTACAATAATAATGCTTCTTGGAATCAAAGTTCAAGGTGTCAAAATCAAAATTTCCAAAGGTCAAATTGTCCAAATTTATATAGAAACCCTCAGGACCAAAGACCTAGTGGAAATCAAAATCAATTTCCAACAGGTCTGAGATCCAAGACTCCAGTTAGGAGTAATGGATATTGGATGGATGTTCCAGTGGTTGGTGAATTTGGACGACCCAAGACCATTAAGGCTTGGGTCCGCCAATCTAACTAATTTCTTAAGTTAGCGTGTGCAGGAGCTGCTAAGGAGGAGTATCAACTTATGTTGATATTGGCTGCTTCAGGCACATGAAGGGGGGTGTGAGATTGTTGATATATTTTTTTAAATGATTTAAATTGAAGTTCAAAGTGCTAAGTCGACACAGAAGATAACCTGGCAGATCTTTATACTAAAGCATTTGACAGGGCTCGCTTTGAACACTTAGTCGAACTCAACGGGATGAGGAATCCTGAATAACTGGTTTTTCATAAGAATTTTTGTAAATACTTTACTGTTTTTCTTAAGAATCAAAAATAAAAAAAAAATTGAAAAATCAAAAACATAAAAAAATAGAAAATCAAAAATGAGTTATCACTGTGTGAAAAGAAGAAATGATAGTACATCAGCAAGTTAGCCTGTCACACTGAACTTGAACCATAAATTGCTTACGTGTGATAGCAGCTTCATCATATGATGTACCAGTAGGCAAAAAGCATGAAATAATCAACTTACCAATGTGATATAAACTAAATGAACTGAATATGAGTGGGGAACACATCAGTGGTGTTTGGTTTAATGACCTTAATTCTTGCGTTGATAGGTTGCCAAAATCTGAAGTTTTGGGTCTTTATACTGTTATTTCATCTAGGGATATCTTGGCTGTCTGTCTGTTAGAACTAAAATTGTACATGACCTCAGGAAAGAAAGTCACTTGGAATTAGCTCATTTCTATTTGAATGTCTGTATGTGTCCCGATACACACAATGTTGATCTGATTCTGAAATCTTCTCTGAAAAAAGTCGTGTACCTCCTCTGCTGCATCCAGATATATGCTGACCTGGAGGTGCTAGGCAACGACAGCTTCTGCTGCATCCAGATACATGCTGACCTAGCTGTACGTTGTCGCGCTATAGATCTAATACACCCGAAAGAGGCCCTCAAGTGCCCAAAAGAAACCCAACAAACCTATATCAAACTGAGAAAATCTCATTTGATCTGTATATTATACCATCTCTCCTAAAGATCTATTCTTTTCATTTCTCAACCTATTCCCAGTTAAGATTTCAGAACTCTGGATTGGACTTGTGAAATATGTGGTAGGGAAGATACTTGCATGATAGAGTGTGCTGTTTATATTTCCAGGATTTGATTATTCTTTATTTGGGTGTTCATTGTTAAACAATCAAAACATGATAAAAACATATTATATGCAGATCTAGACACCGTCATGATATCTTAAAGTATGACTTCAGTATACTCACCTACTACGATGAATCTTTGTGCATACCTTGATCGTGGGGGTATATCCTGATGTGGGACACGCTCGTATTTCAGTATAATAAAATTACCTTAATATATCATATGGTAATGGTACTTGAAAGGTTCATGCATTTTGTTTAAGTGGACAAACATACTGGTAATCGTCTTGAACTGCTTTTCACTGGACATTAAATAAAGAATTATCTAATTGTGTGAAACAGTTTGCTTGTGCTGATATGATCTTCTTACCAGTGATTCTCACAAAAATAGAGTGTTTATTGTTTTTGTATTTACTTGCTTTCAGAAAATATAAAAATCAAAAAATAGTGTCTTTTTCTGTTTAAAATTCTTAACGTACAGAAAACTGTTATTCTTGGAGGAATTGTTACTGATAGGGGGAGACGGTGTTAGTAAGCGAGTTCAAAATTTTCACTTCTGCAGGTTCTTGTGTGTTGAACAAAATGTTTTGCGTGTTGGTGATAAATTGAAAAAGCTTAATCTGTTATACAGTTTAACTAATCTCTTGAAAAATAATAATTTATTTAACTTTGTTGAAAAATTCTTATGGTTTCTCGAGATGTTTGTTTTATAGTATACAGATTGAAGCGGTTTGTAGCTGAGAAGTTGATGTGAAGTGTGAAGATGAGAGTTTGATTGGATGCATGGTAGAACCTCCTTTCTATATTGCAGACAAGTTGAAGAGTTTGAAGATTGCTGTGCAAATGCTGAACTGGAGTTTACTCAAACGCTAACGTTTTGAAGATTTGGTGATTGGATGCATCAGCTTAGGGGGAGTCTGTTGCTGACAGAAGGTATTGAAGCTGAAGCTATCCAAAGACCAAAGACAGTGCAAGATTACTTGAAGATTGCAAGAAGACCGAAGACAAAGTTTTGACTCAAGACAAAGTTTTTATGAAGCTATTGTCAAGGGGGAGTTTGTTGGTGCATGTTTGTGACAACAGCTTAGATTTGGTCTTTGGATATCTTGTAATTAGTTAAACGATAAACAGTTAGCGGGTTTAGCTTTGTAATAGTTAGTTGTAATGTTTGGGCTAACTAAACCCAAAGAATTGGGTGATGGGGGGCGAATTGGGCCTGTCCAATTCGCAGCCCATGATGTTTGACCTAGCCCACTTGTAAACCTTGTGGTATATAAACAAGGTTAGGCTTTGGGGTTTAGGTTGATCAGTTAATCAGTTAATTAGCCAAAACAGTATTTGTGAGAGAGAATTCGTGATAGCCTTTACAGCTTGGAAGAATTTGTGAGAGGGGATTAGGGTTTTGATTGATTGTAATACTTTGGTTTGATAATCAATAGAAAACCCGGATTGAAAGTGAATTATGTTTCTACACGTTTTCTGCTAATTCTGATCAAGAGGATTCCGCACTCTTGATTGGAAAAGACGATTCTGTGAAGATCCATACACATCAAGGGGACCTACAAGCACAAAAGAAGCCGAATCAAAAGAAGAACAAGGATGTGAACTTTGTGAAATCAAAGGGAACGGACAAAATTGAAACGTTTGAAAACAAATCTAACCTAGATTTTGTCAAGAAAGCAACTGTACAGAAAAGAAATGAATCAAACAGCTCAAAACCTAGTACCTCGGGATCACAAAGTTCATCATCATCGGCTAGACAATCACATGATACTTCGGGGTTTGTTGAACGAAGATCATGTTTTGAGTGTGGAACAATTGGACATATAATTCGAAATTGTCCATATCTTTATAAACAAAAAGGAAAAGTTGATGTTCCCCGTGACCAAACTGACCGTAAGCGATCTGTTTCTGTAAAACAAGATCCCCGCCTTGTAAAAGAAAGGGAAAAGAAACAGAATCACCAACAGGTCAAGAAAATTGAAAAGGCAATAAAAACCGATGTGGTTAACAAAACAGCTGTTTCTGTAAAACCAGACAATTCAAAAACTTCAGACAACCATGAAGCTAAAATTATTAAGAACAACACTGGTAAAACAAAACAGACCTGGAAACAAAAAACGGTTACTGAATCAGGGGGACCATCACAATTTACCAATCATCAAAGACAAGAAGTTATTGTTATTGATGAAAATGGAAGACCCAAGACCACAATGGCTTGGGTCCCCATCTCCAACTAATCATTTGAGTTCATGTGCAGGGTGTTCCAGGAGGAACTATCAGTAGTCATTGGATTGTTGATAGTGGGGCATCCAGGCACATGACAGGCGACATGAAGCTTCTCTACGACGTCAAATCTATTAGAGGAGGTTATGTTGCTTTTGCTGGAGATAAGGGTGGTTATATTACGGGTGAAGGAATGATATCCAACGGGATTGTCAGCTTTGACAAGATCAACTTTGTGCAGCAACTTGATCACAATCTTCTTAGTGTTTCTCAAATCTGTGACAAGCAATTCTCAGTACACTTTGATGCTAATGGATGTTATGTACTGAAACCCGGCTTCAAAATTCCAAAAGAATGGATTCTCTTGTCAGCTCCAAGGATAAATGATTTGTATGTCCTTGATATGAGCCAAGCTATTACAACGTCTGCACAAGCAACATGTTTCGTTTCTAAAGCCACAGAAAAAGACTCTATCTCTTGGCACAGACGAATGGGTCACATTCACTTACGCAAAATGAATCATTTGGTCTCAAATGAATTAGTGAATGGTGTTCCTCTCAAAAATTTCCATCTTCAAGACATCTGTGTTTCGTGTCAAAAGGGAAAACAAACGAAGAAGAAGCACCCTACAAAGAAGATCAACACGGTGGCAGTTCCTCTTGAGCGTTTGCACATGGATTTGTTCGGTCCTGTCAAGCACAAAAGTATTCGGAATGATCAATACTGCCTCGTGATTACCGATGATTATTCAAGATTTTCTTGGGTGGCATTCATGGCACACAAGAGTGAAACCTTTGGTATTATCAAAAACTTAATCATTCAGATTGAGAATTTGTACAAGTTGAAGGTTAGGCGGAAACGTAGCGACAATGGTACTGAATTTAAAAATCATGCCATGGCGGAGTTTTGCACCTCAATTAGTATTCTTCATGAATTTAGTGCAACTTATACTCCTCAGCAAAATGGCGTCACTGAACGTAAGAACCGCACTTTGATCGAGACTGCTAGGACAATGTTGGTAGAGTGGCAGTTGCCCATTCCTTTCTGGACTGAAGCTGTGGCCTCTGCATGTTATACATTGAACCGAGTCCTTACAGTCAAAAGGCACAACAAGACCTGCTTTGAGCTTCTTAACAAACGGAAACCAGATCTGTCTTATCTTGAACCGTTTGGAGCTCCATGAACAATGATCGATCCTAATGGAAAGTTTGGGGCAAAAGCAATTGAGGGATACTTTCTTGGGTATGCCACCCCTAACTTACGAGTCTGGAATCTAGAGACAAAAAGGGTCGAAGAATGGTCTGAGGTCAGAGTACAAAGGCACACATTGCCAGTCAAATGTCCTGGTCAGCCTTGGATGTTTGAATACGATGACTTTTTCAATTCGATCAATGTTGAAGCCGTTGAAGAAAGTGCTGCGGCAAGGATGTTTTTCGAGAGTGACAATGCAACAGTTTCACCGGTGGTGCGTCCAATTCTTGTCAATCAAGAACCATCTTCGGTGAACAATAATACTTTCGACAATGAGGATTTTCATGATGCAACCGAATTGAACGAATCTTCAGAGGATGATGAATTTCTAGATGCAGATCAAGAAGCTCCAACAACAGCAGTTCATGGTACTTCAGAGGGTACTCCTCCAGTGGATGCCCATAGAACAGCTGAAGCTACTGCATCATCCTCTTCGTCAATTCCGGGCATTGATTTAGTTGTTGATCTCAATCTCAACAACCTGGGTATAAATATTCCAGTTTGAGATAATCCTGAAACGAGGATTCATAATACCGATCCTCAACAAAACATCATCGGAAATGTGCAAAGTGGCATTCAAACAAGAAACATGTTGCGGAACAACAACAATGCAGGCTTGTATGCAGCTATTCGAGAATCCGGGCAACAAAATGATTGGTCTTTCGCGTGTTATGTTTCACAGGAAGAACCAAGAACTTGGAAGGAAGCCATGAAAGATAACTCTTGGGTGGAAGCAATGCAGGAAGAACTGCAACAATTCCAGAAGCTTGGTGTTTGGAAACTCGTAGAGAAACCTGCTGGTTACAAGAAGATTGGTACCCGTTGGGTGTTTAAATGCAAAAAGGATGACCGCGGAGTTGTTATCCGAAAAAAAGCACGTTTAGTCGTTCAAGGTTTTCGTCAGATTGAAGGGATCAACTACAACGAAGTGTATGCACCTGTTGCACGTCTCGAAGCAATTCGAATCTTTCTAGCCTATGCGTCCTTCAAAGGATTCAAGGTTTATCAGATGGACGTGAAAAGTGCATTCTTACATGGTATGGTTGAAGAAGAGGTGTATGTCGAACAGCCTCCAGGTTTTGAAGATCCTATCCATCCTGATCGGGTTTGGTTGCTCAACAAAGCTCTCTATGGTCTTCATCAAGCACCGCGAGCTTGGTATGCAACCTTATCTAACTATCTACTGGAGAACGGTTTTCGAAGGGGTCTTATCGACTGTACACTTTTCATCAAAGAACAAGATGGAGATCTTCTACTGGTACAGGTATACGTTGATGATATTATTTTTGGTTCTACTAATGATGTCTTGTGTAGGAATTTCGAGCGCATTATGCAGGATAAATTCGAGATGAGTGCTATGGGGGAAATGACCTTCTTTTTGGGCCTACAAGTGCAACAAACAGAGTCTGGGATATTCATCCATCAGACTAAATATGTTGGTGACATCTTGAGCCGGTTCCAAATGTCTGATGCAACGCCCATTGGTACCCCATTGCCAATAAATCACGGAATTACTCCAGACTTGAAGGGTGAAGCTGTTAGTCCGTCATACTACCACGCGATGATCGGATCTCTTATGTACCTCACAGCATCAAGGCCAGACATAATGTACCCAACGTGCCTGCTTGCCAGATTTCAAGTCAATCCGAAGGCCTCACATCTTGCAGTTGTCAAAAGGATTTTTCGTTATTTGAAGGGTTACCCTGACACTGGTCTATGGTACCCTAGGGATAATAACTTTGAATTGGTCGCTTTCAGTGATTCTGATTTTGGCGGATGCAAAATCGACGGCAAATCCACAATGGCTGGATGTCAGTTTTTAGGAAATCGCCTAGTCACATGGCAGTGCAAGAAGCAGACTTGTGTCGCTACATCAACATGCGAAGCTGAATACATTGCTGCCTCAAGTTGTTGCTCCCAAGTTCTTTGGATTCAACAACAATTACGCGACTACGGTTTTGAATTCCTAACTACTCCTATTTACGTTGATAATTCTGCTGCATTACAGATCACTAGAAATCCTGTACAGCACTCAAAGACCAAACACATCGAAATCAAATATCACTTCGTACGTGATTGCTTTGATAAAAGACTAATCGATGTTGTTAAAGTCCACACTGATGACCAACGTGCCGACCTTTGTACCAAAGCATTTGACAAATCAAGATTTGACTTCTTATTATTGGTAAACGGCATTAAGGTCAAGCAAGAGTAAACCAACACCGGAAAATCATTTTTGTAAATACCTTTGTGTTTTAAATTTGTCTTAGTTTATTGATTTTAGGGGGAGTAAATCCAAAAATTTGAAAATCCAAAAACATCGAAAAATTTCAAAAACACAAAAACAATAGAAAAACAAAAATGAGTTTCCTGGCGAGCAAAAGAGAAAGTGATAGTACATCAGTGGTCTATCCAAGCCTCTTTAAACCTTAAATGAAAAACGATAAGCAGCTCTATATAAGATGTATCGGTAGGCTCACAATCACTTTTAAAGTGTGCAGGGTGATATAAATCTTAAACCGACTGAAGACCAGGTGGGAACCATTCATTAGCATATGGTCTTAGTACCGAAATTTCGTTTGAGAGATTGCCGAGGTTCTGAGATATTCGGTCTTTATGCTGCTTATCATCTAGGTATCATGGTTGTATCTTTTACCGAAAATAACGGGGACGCAAGTCTAGATCTTCCATGATACTATACATACGTGTATATACTGCATTCGACCTCAATAAGTGATAAACAATCACATGTCCAAACAAATAAGTGATAAAATATCACATTTATCCGGGAGTCAAGTTCGTCTCTCTGCTGTACGGAAGTACTGACTTGTTCACGGACTTGCTCCTGTGCCCTCATGCATATGAAAATCAAGTTCCTCATCAATAAGTGATTCTATCACATAGGGCTTGTTTTCAAATCAAAATAAGTGAGAATCTCACATCATATACGGTCAAACAGATAATAATCGGTATACTCACCGGGAAGATGAACCCTCGTGCATACCTTGATACGGGAATGTGTCGTGATGTGGATGAACACCAGTCGGTAAGTATAAATCATACCTTAACGTATCCCCTCGCCATAATTACATCTGATAAGTTGAGCTTAAGCGGACAACAATACCGATAATTGTTATAGGATGCTTATCTTAATGCTAATTAATTGAACAAGAGGAGTGGTTTGGCATGACCATACACTGATATGATTCTCTTACCCTCGAAACTCACAAAAAGAATGTCTGTATATATTTATTTACTGCTTTCAGTCTTTACATTTCAAATATTCAAAAATACCAAAAAAATTTAGGTGTGTTTTAATATAAACTTTATAAAAGCCAAAAAGATTTTATTTCTATCTTATTTTCGATCGTACGATGTTGGAGCTCGAGTCTTCGTTACCTGAAACCTGAACGAAAACCGAATTGACTAAATCTTCATAGACGGTCGAAATTTGCAAGATTTTGAAAGTTAGAAATTAAAACTGACAAATTTATTAAACTTTCAAACTGTCGGACAGGGTTTGATTGTGACATGGTCATTCGTGTGTCTTTTGTTTATTCTAACTAAATTCCAAGCAGTTGTTCTCATTACGCGTTTAGATTTCTTGCATGTGCAGATTCTAAAGGCAAGGAGAACATGGTCGATGACAAAGCTTCGGAATGAAGACACGACGTGAAGGCACTCAAGTGATGAAAATGATCGAATTGTCGCTGACCATCATCAACACCGCAAGGATCTCAATTCATAAAGATCAAGTATTTCACAAGCATAACTCAAGGGGGAGCTTATGTTAAGGGGGAGTTTGTCAACACACTTTCTACATGAAACAGGGAGTTTGTTGATACACTCTCTGCTTTCAAGACGTGAAACTTTGAGGATCCTCCGACATTGAAGACTTGAAAGGACATCAGAGTCTTGAAGACACGAAGATCAAAGATGATCAAGATCGAGACAAAGCTACAGCCAAGGGGGAGTTTGTTGGTGCACTTGTGTCTGTACTTTGTCTGTATTCTGTCATGATGTAAAACGATGTCTTTGTTAGTCTTGTAAGTTTGACCAAGTCAACCATCCTCCTGGTTTGACTTGGACAAATAGTTAGAACATGATTGTAATATGTCTTTGTCGAAGGATGGGTCATCGAAGGATTGTTTCTATCCTTCGATGAGCTCGAAAGATATCCTTCGATGGACACAGATGGACCTCGAAGGATATACCATCATTCGAGGTGTATGTGGATCCTTCGATAGCTGTCTGATCGACTGTTTGATCCTTCGACCAGACGATCTGTCATGGGTATATATATACTCATGTAGTGTTCACTTCAGTGGACACACAGAAGATAGATAGAAACAGAGAACACATAGTGAAAATCTGAGAGAGCTTTCTGTTGAGAGCACACACACAAGTGTCTTAGAGGGTTTGCAAAACACATTTGTAAACATAGCTTTGTAACCGAACCTTTCATTCGTATTAATACAAGTGGTGTTAATCGGTGAAGATTGTGTGTTGTGTTTGTGCTTGTTCTATCTCGGTTTGCCTTTCCGGTTGGATTCCGCACAACCGGGTTGGTTAGTATACAAGGATTGGACGACTAGATCCTCCTAGCCGGACCTACATATCTGATTACCAACATTCTTCATATCCCATGTGTCAATTTGTGAGATTTTTCCTTTTTTTATAAACAATTTTCTTATTCAAATTCAAATTCACATTCAAAATTCAAATTCAATCTATCCTGGGTATTGAATCAAAATCCTTTCTCTCTCTTACACCGCACTTTCCTCTTTCCTTTCTACTGCTTCAAATCAAAAACCCTAAAATGTAATTCTCTTACACCGCACGATTTTTAATAGTTGCAGTGAACAACATGACACTCATTTTCTGTAACATCTCGATTTTTCTTTGAAGTTTATAATATATTTCTTTATATATAAATAATATCCTCGTAACGAGTTTACTTATTGTGAAATCGTATATGATGAACTTCATTGAATAACTTTTAAAAAGGTTTTGAGTGTTGGAGAAAAATATCAGATGAGATAATTAGAATTCATAATAAAATTTCATAAATTATCAAAGGTTGTTTATAGTTTAATTTAGAGTTAAATTCTTGGTTGGTCCCTGTGGTTTTCAAAAATTGCAGACTTGGTCCTACTGGTTTACTAATTACACGCGTGGTCTCAAAACTTGTCAAAAATGAACTCGGTTGGTCCCCAACCCTAACATAAGTTAAATTTCTCAGTTAAGTCCATGTTGAATAACCAAAATACCCTTGCTTATTAACTCTCTTCTTCACTGTGAGACCACCCCATCATCTATCAGGCATCATCTGGGCAACCACAATTGCAATCCCTGTATTTCCACAATAGGAATTCCAATTGCAAACCCTAATTCAAACGAAAATGGTTCAGGTGCTTACACCATCAACGTTGATTGATTCATGGTAATATTGGGCCTCAAGCTGTTCATCTTGTTTCTCTAAAGGACCCCAGGACTGATAAATCAGTATCGTTTCTACGCTTGATAATCTCCACCGCCACTACCCCAGAGTTTAAGGTTGTTGCAGATTGGATGTTTTATTAGTGATTTGAAAGGGATTCAGGATGGGATGCACTTGTGGGTGACAAATATTGGGGGTGGTTTTGAAGGTTGTTGTCTAATCGTTAAAAACAACTGTTTGTCTAATCAAATTACAGTTACACTATCGGATCTTTTGAATTTGTTTAAATTACCTAGATCTTCATATACACTCTGTTTTATTAGACGTTGTAGTAAATTATGAACTTATGGATCTAGAACAATGGTGATTTTGTTCTAAGGCTTAAAAGATGGTAATGTTGGGGATTTATAACCAGATGGTCATCTTTAAATAAAAGGGATTAGGGAAGTTCGTATCGATATTAAAATGTGAGTTGAAGTTTATGCCCACAAATTGTTTGATTAAATATCTAAATTAATATAAAATAGTGAAAAGAAAAACCTGAATGGCAGTTGAATTAGTGAGCATAAAGCTATGATAAACCTTGTTGTCATGGAAAGGGATGCAATATAAAAGTGTAATATTCAGCTCAGGTGGATCAAGGGAAAGGTTAATACTTCAAGTGGGTTATTTTGGTGAATGGATCTAAAATGGTTTAATTTACAACCGCAACCATTGCTAACTGGTGATTTAAAAGTGATGTGCCATGAATTTAAATTAGTAATAATGACCCATAGATTATAGTTAAACTACGTTGGGTAATAACGGGTCAAATAGGTGGAAATAAGCTAATGATCAATGGTGAATGTATAAGTGTGAGTAAAGAAAACATGTTAAGATATGGGTGGATAAATATTCATGTTTTAAATGAAATGAATATACATATTATGTGTTCTATGTGGTTTAGAGATTTACTTGTTGTCAAGGCAGGTGTGGCATATTGATGCGGGCCCAAGCGTAGAAGAGCGGGCCATCCGGTACTTGGAGGCCCAAGATCGCGTCACAAAAGGGGCTTCGCTGAAATGGCTCTAACTTGGGCTACGGAGGTCCGTTTGGGGCGTGTGACCAGTCAAAACGAACGGGAGAACGAAATGATCGAATTGCCGCTGACCATCATCAACACCACAAGGATCTCAATTCATAAAGATCAAGTATTTCACAAGCATAACTCAAGGGGGAGCTTATGTTAAGGGGGAGTTTGTCAACACACTTTCTACATGAAACAGGGAGTTTGTTGATACACTCTCTGCTTTCAAGACGTGAAACTTTGAGGATCCTCCGACATTGAAGACTTGAAAGGACATCAGAGTCTTGAAGACACGAAGATCAAAGATGATCAAGATCGAGACAAAGCTACAGCCAAGGGGGAGTTTGTTGGTGCACTTGTGTCTGTACTTTGTCTGTATTCTGTCATGATGTAAAACGATGTCTTTGTTAGTCTTGTAAGTTTGACCAAGTCAACCATCCTCCTGGTTTGACTTGGACAAATAGTTAGAACATGATTGTAATATGTCCTTGTCGAAGGATGGGTCATCGAAGGATTGTTTCTATCCTTCGATGAGCTCGAAAGATATCCTTCGATGGACACAGATGGACCTCGAAGGATATACCATCATTCGAGGTGTATGTGGATCCTTCGATAGCTGTCTGATCGACTGTTTGATCCTTCGACCAGACGATCTGTCATGGGTATATATATACTCATGTAGTGTTCACTTCAGTGGACACACAGAAGATAGATAGAAACAGAGAACACATAGTGAAAATCTGAGAGAGCTTTCTGTTGAGAGCACACACACAAGTGTCTTAGAGGGTTTGCAAAACACATTTGTAAACATAGCTTTGTAACCGAACCTTTCATTCGTATTAATACAAGTGGTGTTAATCGGTGAAGATTGTGTGTTGTGTTTGTGCTTGTTCTATCTCGGTTTGCCTTTCCGGTTGGATTCCGCACAACCGGGTTGGTTAGTATACAAGGATTGGACGACTAGATCCTCCTAGCCGGACCTACATATCTGATTACCAACATTCTTCATATCCCATGTGTCAATTTGTGAGATTTTTCCTTTTTTTATAAACAATTTTCTTATTCAAATTCAAATTCACATTCAAAATTCAAATTCAATCTATCCTGGGTATTGAATCAAAATCCTTTCTCTCTCTTACACCGCACTTTCCTCTTTCCTTTCTACTGCTTCAAATCAAAAACCCTAAAATGTAATTCTCTTACACCGCACGATTTTTAATAGTTGCAGTGAACAACATGACACTCATTTTCTGTAACATCTCGATTTTTCTTTGAAGTTTATAATATATTTCTTTATATATAAATAATATCCTCGTAACGAGTTTACTTATTGTGAAATCGTATATGATGAACTTCATTGAATAACTTTTAAAAAGGTTTTGAGTGTTGGAGAAAAATATCAGATGAGATAATTAGAATTCATAATAAAATTTCATAAATTATCAAAGGTTGTTTATAGTTTAATTTAGAGTTAAATTCTTGGTTGGTCCCTGTGGTTTTCAAAAATTGCAGACTTGGTCCTACTGGTTTACTAATTACACGCGTGGTCTCAAAACTTGTCAAAAATGAACTCGGTTGGTCCCCAACCCTAACATAAGTTAAATTTCTCAGTTAAGTCCATGTTGAATAACCAAAATACCCTTGCTTATTAACTCTCTTCTTCACTGTGAGACCACCCCATCATCTATCAGGCATCATCTGGGCAACCACAATTGCAATCCCTGTATTTCCACAATAGGAATTCCAATTGCAAACCCTAATTCAAACGAAAATGGTTCAGGTGCTTACACCATCAACGTTGATTGATTCATGGTAATATTGGGCCTCAAGCTGTTCATCTTGTTTCTCTAAAGGACCCCAGGACTGATAAATCAGTATCGTTTCTACGCTTGATAATCTCCACCGCCACTACCCCAGAGTTTAAGGTTGTTGCAGATTGGATGTTTTATTAGTGATTTGAAAGGGATTCAGGATGGGATGCACTTGTGGGTGACAAATATTGGGGGTGGTTTTGAAGGTTGTTGTCTAATCGTTAAAAACAACTGTTTGTCTAATCAAATTACAGTTACACTATCGGATCTTTTGAATTTGTTTAAATTACCTAGATCTTCATATACACTCTGTTTTATTAGACGTTGTAGTAAATTATGAACTTATGGATCTAGAACAATGGTGATTTTGTTCTAAGGCTTAAAAGATGGTAATGTTGGGGATTTATAACCAGATGGTCATCTTTAAATAAAAGGGATTAGGGAAGTTCGTATCGATATTAAAATGTGAGTTGAAGTTTATGCCCACAAATTGTTTGATTAAATATCTAAATTAATATAAAATAGTGAAAAGAAAAACCTGAATGGCAGTTGAATTAGTGAGCATAAAGCTATGATAAACCTTGTTGTCATGGAAAGGGATGCAATATAAAAGTGTAATATTCAGCTCAGGTGGATCAAGGGAAAGGTTAATACTTCAAGTGGGTTATTTTGGTGAATGGATCTAAAATGGTTTAATTTACAACCGCAACCATTGCTAACTGGTGATTTAAAAGTGATGTGCCATGAATTTAAATTAGTAATAATGACCCATAGATTATAGTTAAACTACGTTGGGTAATAACGGGTCAAATAGGTGGAAATAAGCTAATGATCAATGGTGAATGTATAAGTGTGAGTAAAGAAAACATGTTAAGATATGGGTGGATAAATATTCATGTTTTAAATGAAATGAATATACATATTATGTGTTCTATGTGGTTTAGAGATTTACTTGTTGTCAAGGCAGGTGTGGCATATTGATGCGGGCCCAAGCGTAGAAGAGCGGGCCATCCGGTACTTGGAGGCCCAAGATCGCGTCACAAAAGGGGCTTCGCTGAAATGGCTCTAACTTGGGCTACGGAGGTCCGTTTGGGGCGTGTGACCAGTCAAAACGAACGGGAGAACGAAATGATCGAATTGCCGCTGACCATCATCAACACCACAAGGATCTCAATTCATAAAGATCAAGTATTTCACAAGCATAACTCAAGGGGGAGCTTATGTTAAGGGGGAGTTTGTCAACACACTTTCTACATGAAACAGGGAGTTTGTTGATACACTCTCTGCTTTCAAGACGTGAAACTTTGAGGATCCTCCGACATTGAAGACTTGAAAGGACATCAGAGTCTTGAAGACACGAAGATCAAAGATGATCAAGATCGAGACAAAGCTACAGCCAAGGGGGAGTTTGTTGGTGCACTTGTGTCTGTACTTTGTCTGTATTCTGTCATGATGTAAAACGATGTCTTTGTTAGTCTTGTAAGTTTGACCAAGTCAACCATCCTCCTGGTTTGACTTGGACAAATAGTTAGAACATGATTGTAATATGTCTTTGTCGAAGGATGGGTCATCGAAGGATTGTTTCTATCCTTCGATGAGCTCGAAAGATATCCTTCGATGGACACAGATGGACCTCGAAGGATATACCATCATTCGAGGTGTATGTGGATCCTTCGATAGCTGTCTGATCGACTGTTTGATCCTTCGACCAGACGATCTGTCATGGGTATATATATACTCATGTAGTGTTCACTTCAGTGGACACACAGAAGATAGATAGAAACAGAGAACACATAGTGAAAATCTGAGAGAGCTTTCTGTTGAGAGCACACACACAAGTGTCTTAGAGGGTTTGCAAAACACATTTGTAAACATAGCTTTGTAACCGAACCTTTCATTCGTATTAATACAAGTGGTGTTAATCGGTGAAGATTGTGTGTTGTGTTTGTGCTTGTTCTATCTCGGTTTGCCTTTCCGGTTGGATTCCGCACAACCGGGTTGGTTAGTATACAAGGATTGGACGACTAGATCCTCCTAGCCGGACCTACATATCTGATTACCAACATTCTTCATATCCCATGTGTCAATTTGTGAGATTTTTCCTTTTTTTATAAACAATTTTCTTATTCAAATTCAAATTCACATTCAAAATTCAAATTCAATCTATCCTGGGTATTGAATCAAAATCCTTTCTCTCTCTTACACCGCACTTTCCTCTTTCCTTTCTACTGCTTCAAATCAAAAACCCTAAAATGTAATTCTCTTACACCGCACGATTTTTAATAGTTGCAGTGAACAACATGACACTCATTTTCTGTAACATCTCGATTTTTCTTTGAAGTTTATAATATATTTCTTTATATATAAATAATATCCTCGTAACGAGTTTACTTATTGTGAAATCGTATATGATGAACTTCATTGAATAACTTTTAAAAAGGTTTTGAGTGTTGGAGAAAAATATCAGATGAGATAATTAGAATTCATAATAAAATTTCATAAATTATCAAAGGTTGTTTATAGTTTAATTTAGAGTTAAATTCTTGGTTGGTCCCTGTGGTTTTCAAAAATTGCAGACTTGGTCCTACTGGTTTACTAATTACACGCGTGGTCTCAAAACTTGTCAAAAATGAACTCGGTTGGTCCCCAACCCTAACATAAGTTAAATTTCTCAGTTAAGTCCATGTTGAATAACCAAAATACCCTTGCTTATTAACTCTCTTCTTCACTGTGAGACCACCCCATCATCTATCAGGCATCATCTGGGCAACCACAATTGCAATCCCTGTATTTCCACAATAGGAATTCCAATTGCAAACCCTAATTCAAACGAAAATGGTTCAGGTGCTTACACCATCAACGTTGATTGATTCATGGTAATATTGGGCCTCAAGCTGTTCATCTTGTTTCTCTAAAGGACCCCAGGACTGATAAATCAGTATCGTTTCTACGCTTGATAATCTCCACCGCCACTACCCCAGAGTTTAAGGTTGTTGCAGATTGGATGTTTTATTAGTGATTTGAAAGGGATTCAGGATGGGATGCACTTGTGGGTGACAAATATTGGGGGTGGTTTTGAAGGTTGTTGTCTAATCGTTAAAAACAACTGTTTGTCTAATCAAATTACAGTTACACTATCGGATCTTTTGAATTTGTTTAAATTACCTAGATCTTCATATACACTCTGTTTTATTAGACGTTGTAGTAAATTATGAACTTATGGATCTAGAACAATGGTGATTTTGTTCTAAGGCTTAAAAGATGGTAATGTTGGGGATTTATAACCAGATGGTCATCTTTAAATAAAAGGGATTAGGGAAGTTCGTATCGATATTAAAATGTGAGTTGAAGTTTATGCCCACAAATTGTTTGATTAAATATCTAAATTAATATAAAATAGTGAAAAGAAAAACCTGAATGGCAGTTGAATTAGTGAGCATAAAGCTATGATAAACCTTGTTGTCATGGAAAGGGATGCAATATAAAAGTGTAATATTCAGCTCAGGTGGATCAAGGGAAAGGTTAATACTTCAAGTGGGTTATTTTGGTGAATGGATCTAAAATGGTTTAATTTACAACCGCAACCATTGCTAACTGGTGATTTAAAAGTGATGTGCCATGAATTTAAATTAGTAATAATGACCCATAGATTATAGTTAAACTACGTTGGGTAATAACGGGTCAAATAGGTGGAAATAAGCTAATGATCAATGGTGAATGTATAAGTGTGAGTAAAGAAAACATGTTAAGATATGGGTGGATAAATATTCATGTTTTAAATGAAATGAATATACATATTATGTGTTCTATGTGGTTTAGAGATTTACTTGTTGTCAAGGCAGGTGTGGCATATTGATGCGGGCCCAAGCGTAGAAGAGCGGGCCATCCGGTACTTGGAGGCCCAAGATCGCGTCACAAAAGGGGCTTCGCTGAAATGGCTCTAACTTGGGCTACGGAGGTCCGTTTGGGGCGTGTGACCAGTCAAAACGAACGGGAGAACGAAATGATCGAATTGCCGCTGACCATCATCAACACCACAAGGATCTCAATTCATAAAGATCAAGTATTTCACAAGCATAACTCAAGGGGGAGCTTATGTTAAGGGGGAGTTTGTCAACACACTTTCTACATGAAACAGGGAGTTTGTTGATACACTCTCTGCTTTCAAGACGTGAAACTTTGAGGATCCTCCGACATTGAAGACTTGAAAGGACATCAGAGTCTTGAAGACACGAAGATCAAAGATGATCAAGATCGAGACAAAGCTACAGCCAAGGGGGAGTTTGTTGGTGCACTTGTGTCTGTACTTTGTCTGTATTCTGTCATGATGTAAAACGATGTCTTTGTTAGTCTTGTAAGTTTGACCAAGTCAACCATCCTCCTGGTTTGACTTGGACAAATAGTTAGAACATGATTGTAATATGTCTTTGTCGAAGGATGGGTCATCGAAGGATTGTTTCTATCCTTCGATGAGCTCGAAAGATATCCTTCGATGGACACAGATGGACCTCGAAGGATATACCATCATTCGAGGTGTATGTGGATCCTTCGATAGCTGTCTGATCGACTGTTTGATCCTTCGACCAGACGATCTGTCATGGGTATATATATACTCATGTAGTGTTCACTTCAGTGGACACACAGAAGATAGATAGAAACAGAGAACACATAGTGAAAATCTGAGAGAGCTTTCTGTTGAGAGCACACACACAAGTGTCTTAGAGGGTTTGCAAAACACATTTGTAAACATAGCTTTGTAACCGAACCTTTCATTCGTATTAATACAAGTGGTGTTAATCGGTGAAGATTGTGTGTTGTGTTTGTGCTTGTTCTATCTCGGTTTGCCTTTCCGGTTGGATTCCGCACAACCGGGTTGGTTAGTATACAAGGATTGGACGACTAGATCCTCCTAGCCGGACCTACATATCTGATTACCAACATTCTTCATATCCCATGTGTCAATTTGTGAGATTTTTCCTTTTTTTATAAACAATTTTCTTATTCAAATTCAAATTCACATTCAAAATTCAAATTCAATCTATCCTGGGTATTGAATCAAAATCCTTTCTCTCTCTTACACCGCACTTTCCTCTTTCCTTTCTACTGCTTCAAATCAAAAACCCTAAAATGTAATTCTCTTACACCGCACGATTTTTAATAGTTGCAGTGAACAACATGACACTCATTTTCTGTAACATCTCGATTTTTCTTTGAAGTTTATAATATATTTCTTTATATATAAATAATATCCTCGTAACGAGTTTACTTATTGTGAAATCGTATATGATGAACTTCATTGAATAACTTTTAAAAAGGTTTTGAGTGTTGGAGAAAAATATCAGATGAGATAATTAGAATTCATAATAAAATTTCATAAATTATCAAAGGTTGTTTATAGTTTAATTTAGAGTTAAATTCTTGGTTGGTCCCTGTGGTTTTCAAAAATTGCAGACTTGGTCCTACTGGTTTACTAATTACACGCGTGGTCTCAAAACTTGTCAAAAATGAACTCGGTTGGTCCCCAACCCTAACATAAGTTAAATTTCTCAGTTAAGTCCATGTTGAATAACCAAAATACCCTTGCTTATTAACTCTCTTCTTCACTGTGAGACCACCCCATCATCTATCAGGCATCATCTGGGCAACCACAATTGCAATCCCTGTATTTCCACAATAGGAATTCCAATTGCAAACCCTAATTCAAACGAAAATGGTTCAGGTGCTTACACCATCAACGTTGATTGATTCATGGTAATATTGGGCCTCAAGCTGTTCATCTTGTTTCTCTAAAGGACCCCAGGACTGATAAATCAGTATCGTTTCTACGCTTGATAATCTCCACCGCCACTACCCCAGAGTTTAAGGTTGTTGCAGATTGGATGTTTTATTAGTGATTTGAAAGGGATTCAGGATGGGATGCACTTGTGGGTGACAAATATTGGGGGTGGTTTTGAAGGTTGTTGTCTAATCGTTAAAAACAACTGTTTGTCTAATCAAATTACAGTTACACTATCGGATCTTTTGAATTTGTTTAAATTACCTAGATCTTCATATACACTCTGTTTTATTAGACGTTGTAGTAAATTATGAACTTATGGATCTAGAACAATGGTGATTTTGTTCTAAGGCTTAAAAGATGGTAATGTTGGGGATTTATAACCAGATGGTCATCTTTAAATAAAAGGGATTAGGGAAGTTCGTATCGATATTAAAATGTGAGTTGAAGTTTATGCCCACAAATTGTTTGATTAAATATCTAAATTAATATAAAATAGTGAAAAGAAAAACCTGAATGGCAGTTGAATTAGTGAGCATAAAGCTATGATAAACCTTGTTGTCATGGAAAGGGATGCAATATAAAAGTGTAATATTCAGCTCAGGTGGATCAAGGGAAAGGTTAATACTTCAAGTGGGTTATTTTGGTGAATGGATCTAAAATGGTTTAATTTACAACCGCAACCATTGCTAACTGGTGATTTAAAAGTGATGTGCCATGAATTTAAATTAGTAATAATGACCCATAGATTATAGTTAAACTACGTTGGGTAATAACGGGTCAAATAGGTGGAAATAAGCTAATGATCAATGGTGAATGTATAAGTGTGAGTAAAGAAAACATGTTAAGATATGGGTGGATAAATATTCATGTTTTAAATGAAATGAATATACATATTATGTGTTCTATGTGGTTTAGAGATTTACTTGTTGTCAAGGCAGGTGTGGCATATTGATGCGGGCCCAAGCGTAGAAGAGCGGGCCATCCGGTACTTGGAGGCCCAAGATCGCGTCACAAAAGGGGCTTCGCTGAAATGGCTCTAACTTGGGCTACGGAGGTCCGTTTGGGGCGTGTGACCAGTCAAAACGAACGGGAGAACGAAATGATCGAATTGCCGCTGACCATCATCAACACCACAAGGATCTCAATTCATAAAGATCAAGTATTTCACAAGCATAACTCAAGGGGGAGCTTATGTTAAGGGGGAGTTTGTCAACACACTTTCTACATGAAACAGGGAGTTTGTTGATACACTCTCTGCTTTCAAGACGTGAAACTTTGAGGATCCTCCGACATTGAAGACTTGAAAGGACATCAGAGTCTTGAAGACACGAAGATCAAAGATGATCAAGATCGAGACAAAGCTACAGCCAAGGGGGAGTTTGTTGGTGCACTTGTGTCTGTACTTTGTCTGTATTCTGTCATGATGTAAAACGATGTCTTTGTTAGTCTTGTAAGTTTGACCAAGTCAACCATCCTCCTGGTTTGACTTGGACAAATAGTTAGAACATGATTGTAATATGTCTTTGTCGAAGGATGGGTCATCGAAGGATTGTTTCTATCCTTCGATGAGCTCGAAAGATATCCTTCGATGGACACAGATGGACCTCGAAGGATATACCATCATTCGAGGTGTATGTGGATCCTTCGATAGCTGTCTGATCGACTGTTTGATCCTTCGACCAGACGATCTGTCATGGGTATATATATACTCATGTAGTGTTCACTTCAGTGGACACACAGAAGATAGATAGAAACAGAGAACACATAGTGAAAATCTGAGAGAGCTTTCTGTTGAGAGCACACACACAAGTGTCTTAGAGGGTTTGCAAAACACATTTGTAAACATAGCTTTGTAACCGAACCTTTCATTCGTATTAATACAAGTGGTGTTAATCGGTGAAGATTGTGTGTTGTGTTTGTGCTTGTTCTATCTCGGTTTGCCTTTCCGGTTGGATTCCGCACAACCGGGTTGGTTAGTATACAAGGATTGGACGACTAGATCCTCCTAGCCGGACCTACATATCTGATTACCAACATTCTTCATATCCCATGTGTCAATTTGTGAGATTTTTCCTTTTTTTATAAACAATTTTCTTATTCAAATTCAAATTCACATTCAAAATTCAAATTCAATCTATCCTGGGTATTGAATCAAAATCCTTTCTCTCTCTTACACCGCACTTTCCTCTTTCCTTTCTACTGCTTCAAATCAAAAACCCTAAAATGTAATTCTCTTACACCGCACGATTTTTAATAGTTGCAGTGAACAACATGACACTCATTTTCTGTAACATCTCGATTTTTCTTTGAAGTTTATAATATATTTCTTTATATATAAATAATATCCTCGTAACGAGTTTACTTATTGTGAAATCGTATATGATGAACTTCATTGAATAACTTTTAAAAAGGTTTTGAGTGTTGGAGAAAAATATCAGATGAGATAATTAGAATTCATAATAAAATTTCATAAATTATCAAAGGTTGTTTATAGTTTAATTTAGAGTTAAATTCTTGGTTGGTCCCTGTGGTTTTCAAAAATTGCAGACTTGGTCCTACTGGTTTACTAATTACACGCGTGGTCTCAAAACTTGTCAAAAATGAACTCGGTTGGTCCCCAACCCTAACATAAGTTAAATTTCTCAGTTAAGTCCATGTTGAATAACCAAAATACCCTTGCTTATTAACTCTCTTCTTCACTGTGAGACCACCCCATCATCTATCAGGCATCATCTGGGCAACCACAATTGCAATCCCTGTATTTCCACAATAGGAATTCCAATTGCAAACCCTAATTCAAACGAAAATGGTTCAGGTGCTTACACCATCAACGTTGATTGATTCATGGTAATATTGGGCCTCAAGCTGTTCATCTTGTTTCTCTAAAGGACCCCAGGACTGATAAATCAGTATCGTTTCTACGCTTGATAATCTCCACCGCCACTACCCCAGAGTTTAAGGTTGTTGCAGATTGGATGTTTTATTAGTGATTTGAAAGGGATTCAGGATGGGATGCACTTGTGGGTGACAAATATTGGGGGTGGTTTTGAAGGTTGTTGTCTAATCGTTAAAAACAACTGTTTGTCTAATCAAATTACAGTTACACTATCGGATCTTTTGAATTTGTTTAAATTACCTAGATCTTCATATACACTCTGTTTTATTAGACGTTGTAGTAAATTATGAACTTATGGATCTAGAACAATGGTGATTTTGTTCTAAGGCTTAAAAGATGGTAATGTTGGGGATTTATAACCAGATGGTCATCTTTAAATAAAAGGGATTAGGGAAGTTCGTATCGATATTAAAATGTGAGTTGAAGTTTATGCCCACAAATTGTTTGATTAAATATCTAAATTAATATAAAATAGTGAAAAGAAAAACCTGAATGGCAGTTGAATTAGTGAGCATAAAGCTATGATAAACCTTGTTGTCATGGAAAGGGATGCAATATAAAAGTGTAATATTCAGCTCAGGTGGATCAAGGGAAAGGTTAATACTTCAAGTGGGTTATTTTGGTGAATGGATCTAAAATGGTTTAATTTACAACCGCAACCATTGCTAACTGGTGATTTAAAAGTGATGTGCCATGAATTTAAATTAGTAATAATGACCCATAGATTATAGTTAAACTACGTTGGGTAATAACGGGTCAAATAGGTGGAAATAAGCTAATGATCAATGGTGAATGTATAAGTGTGAGTAAAGAAAACATGTTAAGATATGGGTGGATAAATATTCATGTTTTAAATGAAATGAATATACATATTATGTGTTCTATGTGGTTTAGAGATTTACTTGTTGTCAAGGCAGGTGTGGCATATTGATGCGGGCCCAAGCGTAGAAGAGCGGGCCATCCGGTACTTGGAGGCCCAAGATCGCGTCACAAAAGGGGCTTCGCTGAAATGGCTCTAACTTGGGCTACGGAGGTCCGTTTGGGGCGTGTGACCAGTCAAAACGAACGGGAGAACGAAATGATCGAATTGCCGCTGACCATCATCAACACCACAAGGATCTCAATTCATAAAGATCAAGTATTTCACAAGCATAACTCAAGGGGGAGCTTATGTTAAGGGGGAGTTTGTCAACACACTTTCTACATGAAACAGGGAGTTTGTTGATACACTCTCTGCTTTCAAGACGTGAAACTTTGAGGATCCTCCGACATTGAAGACTTGAAAGGACATCAGAGTCTTGAAGACACGAAGATCAAAGATGATCAAGATCGAGACAAAGCTACAGCCAAGGGGGAGTTTGTTGGTGCACTTGTGTCTGTACTTTGTCTGTATTCTGTCATGATGTAAAACGATGTCTTTGTTAGTCTTGTAAGTTTGACCAAGTCAACCATCCTCCTGGTTTGACTTGGACAAATAGTTAGAACATGATTGTAATATGTCTTTGTCGAAGGATGGGTCATCGAAGGATTGTTTCTATCCTTCGATGAGCTCGAAAGATATCCTTCGATGGACACAGATGGACCTCGAAGGATATACCATCATTCGAGGTGTATGTGGATCCTTCGATAGCTGTCTGATCGACTGTTTGATCCTTCGACCAGACGATCTGTCATGGGTATATATATACTCATGTAGTGTTCACTTCAGTGGACACACAAAAGAAAGATAGAAACAGAGAACACATAGTGAAAATCTGAGAGAGCTTTCTGTTGAGAGCACACAAACAAGTGTCTTAGAGGGTTTGCAAAACACATTTGTAAACATAGCTTTGTAACCGAACCTTTCATTCGTATTAATACAAGTGGTGTTAATCGGTGAAGATTGTGTGTTGTGTTTGTGCTTGTTCTATCTCGGTTTGCCTTTCCGGTTGGATTCCGCACAACCGGGTTGGTTAGTATACAAGGATTGGACGACTAGATCCTCCTAGCCGGACCTACATATCTGATTACCAACATTCTTCATATCCCATGTGTCAATTTGTGAGATTTTTCCTTTTTTTATAAACAATTTTCTTATTCAAATTCAAATTCACATTCAAAATTCAAATTCAATCTATCCTGGGTATTGAATCAAAATCCTTTCTCTCTCTTACACCGCACTTTCCTCTTTCCTTTCTACTGCTTCAAATCAAAAACCCTAAAATGTAATTCTCTTACACCGCACGATTTTTAATAGTTGCAGTGAACAACATGACACTCATTTTCTGTAACATCTCGATTTTTCTTTGAAATTTATAATATATTTCTTTATATATAAATAATATCCTCGTAACGAGTTTACTTATTGTGAAATCGTATATGATGAACTTCATTGAATAACTTTTAAAAAGGTTTTGAGTGTTGGAGAAAAATATCAGATGAGATAATTAGAATTCATAATAAAATTTCATAAATTATTGTAGGTCCCTTTTCTCGGAGGATCGAGAACAAACCTAAACCTTGTTATACTAACCCACTAGCGAGTGCGGAATCCAAGCTATTAGGCAAACCGGGATGAAGCAAGAACAAACACAAGAACACACAAAGTTCACCGATTAACACCACTGTATTAATACGTATGAAGGTTTACGGTTACAAGCACAAGGTTTACAATCTGTTTGCAAACTCTCTAAAGTGTGTGTGTGTGTGTGTTTTCCAGCAGAGTTTCTCTAACTCTCCAAATGTGCATCTGTCTAACACTAACACACTGCATGGGTATTTATACCCATACATAACAGGTCTGTCCGAAGGATTCGACAGATGGTCCGAAGGATCATCTGTCGATGACAATGTGTCCGAAAGATCAGCATGGACATCGAAGGATCATCCTTCGATGCCTAATGGTCGAACCATGGTCGAACCATATCTTTCGAGCACCTCGAAGGATGATGCGTATCCTTCGAGGCTATCCTTCGATTCAGATAAACATCATGTTGTCCAAGTCAAACTAGGAGGATAGTTGACTTGGTCAACTTACAGACTGATTTGGAAACATCGTTTACATACAGACCGAATACAGACAAAGTACAGACACAAGTGCACCAACAAACTCCCCCTTGGCTGTAGCTTTGTCTTTATCTTGTCTTTATCTTCTATAGATGTAGACTTGTCTCGAACTTCGACAGTCTTTGGTCTTCGAGTTTCCAAAACTCTGATGTCCTTTCAAGTCTTCATGGTCGGAGGATCTTCAAAGTCTTCACGTCTTGAAAGCAGAGAGTGTATCAACAAACTACCCGTATCATGTAGGCAGTGTGTTAACAAACTCCCCCTTAACATAAGCTCCCCCTTGAGTTATGCTCGTGAAATACTTTAACTTTATGAAGTGAGATCCTTGTGGTGTTGATGATAGCCAGCGGCAACTCGATCATCTTCATCTTTTGAGTGCCTTCTCGTCGTGTCTTCATTCCAAAGCTTGTCATCGACCATGTTCTCCTAGCCTTTAGAATCTGCACATGCAAGAAATCTAAACGCGTAATGAGAACAACTGCTTGGAACATAGTATAAGCAAATGACACACGAATGACCATGTCACAATCAAGCACCGTCCGACAGTTTGAAAGTTTAATAAATTTTTCAATTTTAAATTCTAACTTTCAAAACATGCAAATTTCGACCGTTTATGAAGATTTAGTCAGTTTGGTTTTCGTTCAGGTTTCAGGCAACGAAGACTTGAGCTCCAACATCGTACGATCGAAAATAAAGTAGAAATAAAATCTTTTTGGCTTTTATAAAGTTTATATTAAAACACACCTAAAATCTTTTTGGTATTTTTGAAAGTAAACGACAACAATTTAAAATCCTTTGAGTGTTATCAAACGACATCACCGCTAATGTCGTGCTGATATGCACCAAACGACGAAACTGTTTAAAAAAGAAAACAAATAAAAGTTAAACAGTAAATAAATATATACAAACATTCTTTTTGCGAGTTTCGAGGGTAAGAGAATCATATCAGTGTACGGTCATGCCAAAACACTCTTGTTGTTCAGTTAGTTAACATTAAGATAAGCATCCT